>NC_041388.1:252708294-252724874 GCF_002162155.2 Triticum dicoccoides
CTCTTTGCTTAGTTAGTAGATGATTTTAGTAGTAGTAGATGTTAATTTAGGGTTCATAGATAATGATTTTTAGAAGTAGTGATGGTAAACTAGTTGTATAATTAGCAGTAGTAGATGTTAATTAGTAGCAGATGTGGTAGTTAGATGTTAATTAGTAGTAGATGTAGTAGTTAGATGTTAATTAGTAGTAGATGTAGTAGTTAGATGTTAATTAGTAGTAGTAGATGTGATAGTTTCTTTCTATTTATAGTAAGTTTATATTTAGTAAGATCGAGTTGAATTAATAGAACTAGTTAGTAAGAACTTGTTGCTGTTTTTTTAGTTAAAGCAATTTTTCTCGCATCGACATGGACGATGCCTATCCCGCATCCTCGTCGTCGAGTCGGCGGAGGACGACACCTGCTTGACCAGATGGGCCATGTCCGGGACTGGGCTCCACCGGGGTGGTACTGGGAGGCGCTACCTACCAGGGGCGCAGGTTGGTGAGGAGCCAGCCTGTCGTTGACCCGAACCTTCTTTGGTGGCGATCGCATGGGCCAGTGACGGTCCAGAGGCTCGAGGACTCCGCGGAGGTGGTGCATCACCGTGTCAGTGAGGAGGACGCGCACGTCCGTCGCTACTTGTTTGCGTTGGAGCACAGGTTCTCCAATACCTGGCAGGTTCTCCAGGGATCTCACTGGAGCTATGATCCCGTGATGGTTCCTTTTCTATGGGTGTCCACCACCCGCGCTGATACCCGTCGTGTGCTAGGGTTTTAGTTGTACTAGTGATGTTATATGTATGACACTATTCGGGATGTATTAGTGATAATATTCGACGATGTACGGACGCATGAGATGATTTACTTTTGCTTATTGAATGCATGCTAATTTGACTCCTATAAGATATTTTGAAATGTATATCTTGTGTTGCTCAATATCCAAGTGGTCGGTCATGTTTGCAGGTTACACCTCCAAGTGGCCTATGTTTTGCCGGAGTGTTGATTCATTTCCGTTCCGGCAAATTTTAGGCGCTCGATATGTCCTATTTTAGCAAAGGTCATGCTGGATTTTTTCCGTGAATTTTGGCATGACTTTTGCCAGAATATGTAGGAAATATCGAGTGCCCCGGATTTGTGTGTTGAGTATCCTGGTAGTTGTCTACTATCGATTTTCAATTAATGTTTTAACTATGAACATAGGAAATGTCTGACGACAAAAAAGATTTCGGTATTTGCAAATATTGCGAAGACGAGCGCGGCCTGTGCGACGGAATCTTCCTAGATGATGATAGGCACTTCAGCATCAAGCTGGACGAGAACTTCGAAGTGGATACAGTAAGTCACAACGACAAGTCTTTTTTCGTAATTAAGCATGACATCTGCTTCATTTGCTTCAACTTATATTTTTTTTACTATTCTACTAGCATATCCCCTGCCATGCAAGAGTTTTTGTATTGGATAAGATAGGTTTCAGTCATACTATGGAGGTAAAGAAAGTTTACTTGAAGACCGAGCATGGTTATATTTTCCACGCAAAATTATACAATTCAGAGGATTACACCTATTTTGGATGCAAAACATGGCGAGCACTATGCAAGACTTATGCATTTGAGCCTGATATGGTTATCACCTTTGATATTCGTCCGAAAGATGATATTGAAGGTAATACCGACATCTGGGTCGATGTGTAGACGCCTCCAGTTACACCATTATGTAAATTTCTCAACCATATTTATGTCTTTGATATTGTTTATTCAAAAATAGTTGACAACTAATTTGTATTGTCAGCTTATTTCGGTGCAAGCAAACATGTCCAGCGCTTGGTAGACAGGACCTACTACTGTCCCGGGGCTGAACTAAACTGCGAGGAGCTAAGTCATTATGTTTCATGGCTTGAGGATCTTGATACTGTCAAGACAAATTTTCTTCCTAGACTTAGAAATGTTAGTACTGAAAACGTGCGACCAATAGTGTTCGTAATGAACTACGGTCACATCTATTTAGGAAGGATGGTAAGATTTTTACTATTTGTCCTCAGTGCATCTTTTCCATACATTATTTGTGAAGCTAAACTTCATTGCTAAGTATGTTACCATACGATGTTTTTTCAACAGGGACTCCCGATGAATGTTGTGCCTTATGGGATCGAGACTAAAGGTACCATGAGTATTATTAGCTTACGGCCAAGATATCCTACATGTTACTTTAGTGCATTCAAGATCAGCGGTGAATGCTTAATAGTGCAAGACTGGACCGGATATGTGATGGGGGAGCGCAGAGAAGTACTAGGGGGCAGCAAACAGATGTGCTACCCAAAATTAGGAGACAGGTTCATCTGCATGCTCCAACTTGATCAAGGAGGAGAGCTACACATGTTTTATGTTATATTACCTAAGAGAGAGCAGCAGGAGTGATTAGCTAGCTAGAAATGAGTTTGAGGATGATGATGTGCTACACTATTACTATGATGATAAAATAGCTAGTGTTGGTGGTAATGACTATGATGATTATTATTAGCTAGTGTTGGTGGTGATTAGCTAGCTAGAATGAGAGTTTGAAGATGATGATGTGTGCTACACTATGACTATGATAATTAAATAGCTAATGTTGCTGGTAATGACTATGATGATGATTAAATAGCTTATGTTGGCGGATTAGATTCAAGTGGAGGCAACATGTGGTGCACATCGAAAGTACTACTAGTCCAAACTAGATCAAGTTTGGATATGTAGTATACTTTTGACATGCACCACATATTGCCTCCACTTGAAACTAATCCACCTTCATTTGACACACTGTTATGGACATAATGATGTAAACCTCATAACTGGTATTGTACCAATATTTGTATGATAAATACACTAAAAATTAAATAATTAAAAAAGAATACTAGTAGTGATGGACGGAAAACACGCTGCCAGTAGTTACATTAGCAGTAGCGCGGGATTGAACAAACGCTGCAGCTACTTGTCCTAGTAGTAGTGCGTGTAACACGCGCTACTGCTAAGGAATAGCTGTAGCGCCTTATCAGTAGCGCATATCCCCGCGCTACTGATAGGCCTAAAACCCACGCTGCTGCTAGCCTTTTCCCTAGTAGTGTTAGTATTAGGTGCCTTCATCGTGAGCCTACGTGCCGCCTATGATGTCTTTAGTCTGTGTACTGAACTATGTGTATCGAACACTATGCATGATCCCTTTTGTAAGATATGCCGACTACCTTGTAGTATCTATCATGCTCCTTCCATTATGCGTGTTTCATCATGAATGATTCTTGTCCTTGCAAATTTCTCAATGTTGAACTACCCCTGTTAAATTTTAGCAGGATGGTTAGACCAGGTGGTCGTGGTCATGGTGGCAACGCCCCACCACCGCCTGAGTACATGGCTGGTATGATCCAACAATTTAGCTGAATTGCCAGTTCATGGAGAATATGATGGCTCAATTCCCTCGCCCCAATGTGAACCAGCAGTCAGCCCAAGTGACTCTGCATGATTTCATGCGCCTCAACCAAACCATCTACCGCAGCTCAACTCAGCCTCTGGATGCTGATGACTGGCTCCGTGACATCACCTATGAGATGGAGTTTATTGATGTAGCCCCTGCCAGCTATGTCACCTTTGCTTCCTTCTTCTTGAAGGGACCAGTTGGTCAATGGTGGGCAGCCACAGGCGTACTCTACCAGCTAGAACAATCATCACCTGGCCAGATTTCCAAGCTGCTTTTCGTGCCAGCTTCATTCCTCAGGGAGTCATGGACCGGAAGAAGCATGAGTTCCGCAACCTCACCCAGGGCAACAAAATGGTGGAACCTTATCAGTGGGAGTTTCTGGACTTGTTTGGCTATGCTGAAGAGGACATTGCAACTGATGCTCACAAACAGGAGAAGTTTCATGGTGGCTTTCAAGCTGACATTACTCGAGTCGCAACTCGGGTTATCTAACGAAACTGAAACTACTGACGAAACTGAAAATGTCGACACCTAAAACCCTAAACCTGAACATTAAAGTTTACCCAACATGGACCCCTCTCCCCTCTCTAGTCACTCAAGTCGTGTCCAGAGCCGACCGCGGCCTGCTCCACCACGGCCGGTTGCCGGCGTAGCTCTACACCCTTCCGCACACCTATATATAGTTTGCCCGAGCCTCTCCGCAGGTCATCGCCCTCTCCACCCCCTCCCTCGAGCACCGGAGCCACCACACCTCGCCCTTGTCCTCCATTGCCACCGTGGCCTCCTCCTAAATTGGATCTAGATGGAGCTCTTCTCCTCCTCCTCTCCCCACCAGAAGACTAATAGGAGCCCGACGCACCTCCCCACCCCTTCGTTCGTTGCTAGAGCACATGTGGTCGCGTGCCCATGCACGGCCGCCGCCATCGTCCCACGGCCACCATAAGGCATCGCTGCTTTGCTCTTCCCCGGTGCACGTTCTTCGTATGGTCAGATGTGGCGCATTTCCCCGAGACCGTTGGTGTCCCCACCTTGGCTGGAGTTGGCCTGTGTTGCCTGCGGGCCTCGGCGCGCGCCCATCTAGAACCTGCTCTGCCGTCCCTGTCCCACTCCCTCCCGAGCCCTCCGGCATCTCCTGGCTGCGGGTGTGGCTCAGCCCCGCGAACTCGTCCCATCCCTCCTCACACGCCACCGTGGCCCCATGTGTCGGCATTGAGCCTGGCCGACACTGGCTTTGCTCCCAGTCATAGGTAGAAGAAAAAGACGGGAGAGAGAGAGAGGTCAGCGGTGGTGCCCGCCTGTAAGCCTCAAGCGTTAACCCAGCCGGCCCCGCTGACGTGGATTAAGTGAGCCGTATTCCCTAGAATGCATCTTCGCCTTATGAAAATGTACTTCCGTTCTGCTTCGGTCCAGATTACGCTTACTCTTATGGGAAGCGTATTCACATAAAAGGCGCTTTCTGTTTAACCAGCGAGGGACTTGTTTGTGAATATTTCTTTTACAGACTGGTCCCTAGCATTCAACCGACTATTTCTCCGCACACGTAACTCCGTTTTAGGGGATTCAAAAGCCCATGTTCTCTATTCGTCGAGCCCGTTCCGTTGGTACAATTTTCTTGATGTGGTAAAATTCTAAAAATGACCATTTTGCCCTTGCCCATAAACAGCTCCATTGGGAGAGAAACTTTTTCGGCGATATCTTTCCGCGAGCTTTCCCGCACTTCTTCCCGATGACTTATTCATACCAAGGCAAGCCACGATAGCCACTTGCATGATGGCCTTGCAGTGGCCATGGTTTTCCACTTGAATATTTAAATTGTTTTGGGCATGTTAATATTTTCTGAATGCTATATTTGTGCTTATGAATCGATGCTCATCTTTATGCCATGATTATTTGCATCTAGTTGGTTAAATGCTTACTTGCTAATATTGCTATCATGTTCTTTTCTGGTAATTATTTTCTAATGCTAGTGATCATGCTATGTTCATCTGAAGTGTTATTATGCTTGTGCTATTCATGATCATTGGTATGCCATGCTCATTTGCATCTAGAGAATGATTTATTGTTGTTGATATGTTAAATGGTTATGTTGCCCATCCATGTTCATGTTGATATTATGCTCATACGCATTGTAATTTCATCATGCTATTTTTATTATGACTCAGCTCATTACATTCATGTTAAACCAGACTTTAATACAACTTGAACATCTGTTGACTGAGTCATAGTGCCATCAAATTGAGCTGACCAGTGCAGCCACACTTGTCTTATGGGAGGCCCTAATTTGGTCTATTGTCATGCCTCTCGCTGGTGCCTCCAACTAGGGAAGGTTATCTGCGTGCACTACCCTGATCAGTTAGGCGGCCGTAAGCCTTGTGTGCCCAAGTTGTGTTGTACGATGGTTGTCCCCTTTTCGGACCGTTTTGTTTTGCCACGACAATGGCTGGCCACGGAGGTGGCAGATGTCTAGAGTGGCATCCGGGGCCATGCGTGACTTAGCCCAAATGTAGTTGGTCGGAGTGGCCAGGAGAGTGTCATGCAATAGATCGGTTTTGTCGGAATACCGTTGGTCCATCTGAATGGGAGCACGAGGCCATGGGTTCTGTGGTGTGGGTACAATGTACTAACCTCTGCAGAGTGTATAATCTATCAATAGCCGTACCCTCGATTATAGGCCCAGTTCATTGTAGGTCACACTATGGATCAACAGTAATAATAATTTGACTAATAAACAACCCAGGTTCGATGCGGAAAGAAGTTGGTTGATCCCTATGTGGTCACGAGATGATCACGATGGTATTATTGATAATGATAATGGGATCTTGTGATGATCACGATGGTATTCTTGATAATGATAATGTGATCTGGTGATGATCATGATGGTATTCTTGATAATGATAATGTGATCACGACAGTAAGTGATATGGATATTTATGGTGGTTATGAGATAACCTCTTAGCAGAGTAAGTTGGTCCATGAGACCTTAAACATCGAATTCCCTCCACACATGTTACTGCTCGTATCATCATATCATGAACCATATGTACATGCCATGCTCAACTTGTTCTAGTAGTATCATGTTCATCATTGTTAATGATCCTGTAAATGCCATGATGTTGTTTGTCTTGATTGCTTTGGTAGGTGTGAGCTTGTGAGTACATTCAAAGTACTCACCTGGCATGTCATGCCAGATTGCAGGTCATGTTGGGATTAATTACTTGTCCAGATGTCCGAGTTTGTGCGGTAGGATCACGTCCCAGCCAGAGCCCCTATGGAGTGGACTCCATCGATGTCGTCGTTGTTCTTCTACTAGAAGTTATTCCGCTGCTTTGAATTGTTCTGCTGCTAGCATAGAGCTACCTTCGCAGGCGTAGTGTCACCGCGCTGAGATATTCCGTTGTAATACTCGAACCCTTGTACCCCGAGTATTTGTAATAAAGAGCTGATTTGTTCTATGCCAAGCAGTATCATATTCTAGAAGACTTGATCTCTGGGCTAGAATACATGATTTTCCAGTCTCTCTGACTAGGGGTGCCACATGATTTTGTATCACAGCAGGTCTGGCTATAGGATGCCTAGTCCGCGCGAACGTTAGAGACCGGTAGTCTAGAGTCTAGTCGGTTTGCTGCATTTGGTTGTTGCATAGCATGCATATAGACTTATAGTCTTATCGCTAATGATTGATCTTGTGAGTGTAGGTGGCATCGGTTTCGATCCACTACCTGCACTCTCCAGCTTTGCATACCTGCTCTTCAGTGTTGGCGCCAGCTCTGTCCCAGCGGAGTGATGCCATGGCACCAAGTGGTGTTGAACACTTGCAGAAGTTATGCTCAGGTATCCCGTTGATATCTTTCCGCCAGCCACACCTATGTTTTCGGTGATAGACATGTTGCTAACCTGGGTCGTGCAATCCAACTCGCCGCCTTGGCAACCCTTACTGATCTTTGTTATCAGAAAAAGGGCAATGTCAGCAAGCCTTGTTCTTCCACCGCTATCCTACCCTATCACCCATTATTTTGACATGTACGGTTCCCTTCCGTCCGCTTGATTATGATGTGGTTGTGACATCTGTGTCTCGCTACACGATCACCAAGTCCGTTCTCACCTCCGTGTCCGCCGGCTACAACCGGTGTAAGGCAGCTCTTGGTGTAGCTCTGTTTACACCAACCCCTCCACACATGGATCCACATTCGTGCACACCGCCACCGCATATTAGATTGTAGTACCGGAGTTTCCGTGAGATTTGTGTGCTTAGGCATGCATGCATATTGTTGTGAAATGTGATGTTGTTTGTGTGTAATCTTGATGGTTTGTGTGCTTTTATTTTAGTCGTTTCTTTTGCTTCTTTCTTTGGGCCTTCGGTGTCACATTACTTCCCCTTATTAAAGTTGCTCATCAACTGATACCGGACACGAAGAATCAGCAAGGATTACAAATATTTGGAAGCTCGGCTTAACATTATGGAATTCTCAGCAGACTGCATTATATTGGGATTATCTGGCCTGAAAGCAGAAGACATCCAAGATTGATTATCAGCATCAATGGTACAGCAGTATTCAATATTCACAATAGTAATGATGAAATCATCCAGAAGACAAATGATGTGCACGACTAACTGTATATTTTGAGTCCAAGTACTCTGAAAGAAGAATAATCCGACAAATGCTTTCCTACAAGTAACCAGCAGCAAAAATATTATGGGTATATATGTACATGGCAACCCGTCTACATATCACAATACGAAGCTTCTGGTATAAGGAACTCCAATCTCACTCTGCAAGCGACCAAAGAAGTTGATGCTGCAAGACATCCCCAATCTTGTTGAGTATGATGTGTGGATGACTTCCCATGCAAGATACCCAGGCTTCTTCAGTAAGCTACCGCAAAAGCTTCTGGCATAAGGTATTAAATCTTCCTCAACAAGCACCTAGGAGGGGAAGCTTCTGAAGTACGATACCCAGTCTTCTTTAGCAAGATGCCCGACAGAAACTTCGAGCACAAGCTATTCAGTCTTCCTCAGCACGATACTCTCGATGGCTCCCAACTCAAGCCACCCAAACTCCCTCAGTACAATACTATTAAAAGTGGATGACATTGGTACAAGATATTACACAGTGCATTGACAGCATATGGCAGTGCATCCCAAGGACCAGATCCGTAACAGTTTTGTCAGAAGCAAGAATCAGTCAGGACACAAGTCTGCCTTAGGAATCAAATGCTCATCTACACATACAACCTCATATATTGAGAGCATGCTGCCAAGGTCGTGCAAGTCACTCATATAAGGATACAATTATGTTCAAGCTAATCCACTAAAAGATGGTGAGAATCCAACACCACATGATTGATGCAAGAAGAAGAAAGCCAGTTATACACGTCAGTGTGATGCAAGGATCGACAAAGTATGAAGTAAGATAACATTGGGACTTGGAAGTGATTATCAAGGCCAACTTCCTCACACACGACAAAGTGATATGATTAACCTTTGTCACTGTCTTGTATGATTGACAACAATAATGAACTCAGTACAAGCACATGCAAACCGGGTATATATTTTATATCCCGAGACATGAACGAGGATAAAGTATGATTGCCGGGATATTACACCTGACGTTACCTATGGCCACACAAAGAAGTTCTTTATAGTAAAGAATCCAGACAAGTAGAACAATAAGGAAGGAGCAAGACCGGTAATACAGGTATGATAATTGTTGCATAACCAACATGGTAAGTATCGATCACGATGAATATACGCCCAAGGGGTCTACTCCATTTTGGTAAGGACCTCATATAAGACAACTCGCTTGTCCAATTGTATATGCTTAGAATCATCAGTATGGTATATCCAAGTCTGTCATGTCAGATCAAAGATTTCTTAGTCACCTCGGCAACTTGACTTTAGTGACTATATTAATGCATCGCATGGCCTATGGATATACTGACAGAATGGGTAATCAAATTGCAGAATAACCAGCTCACGCCATGTGTCCTCACATATGGGAATCAGTTAAAAGATAGCCTACCATGAACAAGATTCTTTTGCCAGAGTCATCGTCCGTCAAGTCCCGAGATGCTCTTTTTATAAGATCGTACACCTTTATGCTGGTCACAATAGTCAACAGTCAAATCTTTGGTATGTATTCGATACCCAAGATAGTGGATCCAGCAGGGATGATTTAGAAATCCTTGCAAAAACGTTAGGAGAATGGATATAATGCCCACCATTGTTTGGAACGTAGAGGACATGCATCTATTTGAGCAACCCAATGCAAGGAGTAAAAGATTTGGTGTCCACCGAGAAAACTTGTTCACAAATCCATTGTCGGCGCTTTATATAAGAATGGTACATCAACTGGAAATCACACCCGGACATGGTGGAAGATGACATATGCCTATCAGGTCAATATATCAGATAAGGCAGCCGGTATAAAATAACTGGAGTCAGAGTAAGACTTGTCAGAATGTTGGATATAGTGGAACCAACCATCCCCGAGTGAGGTTGTCAAGTCATATGAAATACAGTGGGAACATCATATATAAAGAAAAAGGATACCCGAGTTAGAAACAGTTTCCTTGAGACAGAATATTCATACTTGTTCCTGGAACAACCAAATCTCGAGGACGAGATTTCTTTTAAGGGGGAAGGTTTGTAACACCCTGATTTTTGGCCCTTTCCTTTTATTTTGGATTTATTTGAATTTTTTCTTTGGATTACTTTTCTATGGCTCTGTGGTCTGGAAACCTGGGAAGATCATCTCTTCTCAGTCTCCCAAGTGGCGTGTTATCCTCAAACCCATCCCAAGACCATGTCATTTCCATCTTAGCCCAATCACAAATTCTTTTTCTTGGGAATATTCCTTTTCTATTAGAGGAATAACCCTGTTTCCCCTAGGTTGTGAAGCAACCTATATTTCTGTCATCCCCAAAATTCTCATAAATTTTTGGGATCATATCTTCTACCAATATGTCAAAACCCATCCTTGTCCAATTCAAAATATAATTCAAGATTATTCATTTTCCTATTTTGTCTTGAATGGCACATTGTGAAGGAAGTGCTATTTATCTTTGCTTGATTGCTCCCAAACATTTTGAGCACTCTCCCCTATACATATTATTGCCACATGACAAAATTCAACTTCATTTTCCTAGTAAATCTTCCTCAGCGGATTTCCAAAGTTTTTGGCCAGAAATAAGCTTTGTGTAGGAAGTGCTAGCTAGGATTATCCAAATGAGTTGAAATTTTGCCATGACCTCAATATGATCAAATCATCCCTCTCCACAAGATTTGAGCTTCATACATCAATCCATGTGATCTCATCATCCAATCTTTGTTTCTAGTCAGATTTTCAGTTTGTGAAGCAACTATATTTTAGATTGCTCCATAATTGCTGAAAATTTACCAGGACCTTACCTTCCTATATAACCTCTTTCCACCAAATTTGGACTCATTTCATCTAGCCAATTTCTTCCAATATTTTCCCAAGATTCTATCCGAAGAAGAGCATTGTGAAGCAAGTACCATTTTGGTATGTCCAAATGGTATGAAATTTTTGCAGTGCCTTCATATGCCCAAATGATCATCCTCCACCAAATTTTAGCTCAGTCCAATTATCCATTTGAGCATGGCTTCAACTTTTATATTTCTGTCTAGTGGGGTACATTGTGAAGCAAGTGCTATCTAAACTCCATTTGAGCTCAAACTTGGCCTCAATAGTCATCTTAGTGGCTAATCTTCTCCAGAAAAATCTCAGCTTCAGTCACCTCATGGGTCTCTGCCCTTGTTTCTTTCGTTCTTGACACTATATGTTGAACGATCTATCAGGCAGACATGGTCAAGCTGACCAGAGCGCGTGTCATCGTTGCGTGCACGCGGTGACCGTGTGGTCTGGCACGCCATATGCGTTCTCTGCTATGTTTAGTCGCATCCATAGAGTCGTTTAGCTCCGGCCCTCCCCTATTGTCGTTCTCGCTCGCCTTGTCTTGTCCGATAGCTCCGTCACATCCTTGCCGCCGCTCTGGACCCCTCCCCCCTCTCCAATCACCTTCTACGCGGTGCTCAGTCCGTGTCCAGAGCCGACCACGGCCTACTCCACCATTGTCGGTCGCCCACATAGCTCTATAACCTTCCCCGCGCCTATATATAGTTTGCTCGAGCCATTCCGCAGCTCATCGCCCTCTCCACCCCCTCCCTCAAGCACCGGAGCCACCACACCTCTCCCTTGTCCTCCATTGCCACTGCGGCCTCCTCCTAAATTGGAGCTAGCCGAAGCCCTTCTCCTCCTCCTCTCCTCGGAGCACCTTCCTCACACCTTCGTTCGTCCCTAGAGCACCTACAGATGCCTACCCAAGCACGGCCGCCGCCATCATCCCGTGGCCACCATAAGGCGTCGCTGCTCTGCTCTTCCCTGGCACGCATTCTTTGTATGGTCGGATGTGGCACATTTTCCTAAGGCCGCTGGTGTCCTCGTCTCGGCCGGAGGTGGCCTATGTCACCTACGGCCACCGGCGCGCGCCCAACCAGAACCTCCGCCACCGTCCATGTCATTCTCCCTCTCGAGACCTCCTGTGGGTGTTGCTGAGCCCCGCGAGCTCATCCCGCCCCTCCTCACGCGTCGTCATGCCCCCGCGCGTCGGCATTGACCCTGGCCGGTGCCGGCTCTGCTCCCTGTCGGAGGTATAAGAAGATGGGAGAGAGAGAGGTCACTGGTGGGGCCTGCCTATAAGCCTCGGAATGCGTTTTCGCCTTATGAAACATACTTTAGTTCTGCTTCGGTTAATATTACACTTTCTCTTCTGGAAAGCATATTCTCGTAAAGGCGCTTTCTATTTAACCAGCCAGGGACTCGTTTGTGAATATTTATTTTATAGTCTGGTCCCTAACATTCAACTGACTATATCTCCACATCCGTAACCGATTTAGGTGATTTGAAAGCCCACGTTCTCTTTTCGTCGAGCTCGTTCCATTGGTACAGTTTTCATGATGTGGTAACATTCTCAGAATGGCCATTTTTCCCTTGCCCCTAAACAGCTCCGCCGGGAGAGAAACTTTTCTGGTGATATCTTTCCGTGAGCTTTCTACACTTCTTCTCGATGACTTATTCATACCTAGGCAAACCACGACAGCCACTTGCATGAAGGCCTTGCAGTAGTCATGGTTTTCCACTTGAATATTTAAATTGTTTTGTGCATGTTAATCTTTTGTGAATGCTATATTTATGCTTGTGAATCGATGCTCATCTTTATGCTATGATTATTTGCATATAGTTGGTTAAATGTTTACTTGCTAAAATTGTTATCATGTTATTTTCTGATAATTATTTTCCGATGCTAGTGATCATGCTATGTTCATCTGAAGTGTTATTATACTTGTGCTATTCATGATCATCGGTATGCCATGCTCATTTGCATCTAGAGAATGATATATTGTTGTTGATATGTTAAATAGTTATGTTGCCAATCCATGTTCATGTTGATATTATGCTCATACGCATTGTCATTTCATCATGCTATTTTTATTATGACTCAGCTCATTGCATTCAAGTTAAACCAGACTTTAATACAACTTGAACATCCGTTGGCTGAGTCATAGTGCCATCGAATCGAGCTGACCAATGCAACCACACTTGTCGTATGGGAGGCCCTAATTCGGTCTATTGTCATGCCTCTCACTGGTACCTCAAACTAGGGAAGGTTATGTGTGTGCGCTACCCTGATCAGGTAGGCGGCCATAAGCCTTGTGTGCCCAAGTTGTGTTGTACCCTAGTTGTCCCTGTTTCAGACCGTTTAGTTTTGCCACGATGGTAGGCGGCCACGAAGGTGGCAGATTTCTAGAGTGGCAGCCGGGGCCACCCATGACTTAGCCCAAAGGGGAATTGGTTGGAGTGGCTGGGAGAGTGTCATGCAATAGATAGGTTTTATCGGAACACCGTTGGTCCACCCGAATGGGAGCACGAGGCCATGGGTTCTATGATGTGGGTATAGTGTACTAACCTCTCCAGAGTGTATAATCTATTGATAGCCGCGCCCTCGGTTATGGGTCCAGTTCATAGTAGTTCACACTATGGGTCAACATGTGACGCCCCCAATTCAATCATACACTAATCATACACGCAAATGTGTACGATCAAGATCAGGTACTCGGGGGAAGATATCACAACACAACTCTAGACACAAAATGAAATAATACAAGCTTTATATTACAAGCCAGGGGCCTCGAGGGCTCGAATACAAAAGCTTGAGACACAAGCATCAGCGGAAGCAACAATACCTGAGTACAGACATCAGTTAGACAAGACTACCTTAAGAAGGCAAGCACAAAAACAACAATGATCGAAGAGGCAAGGCCTCATGCCAGGGACCTCCTAAATACTCCTGGTCGTCGGCAATCTTCACGTAGTAGGAGGCACCCTCCGGGTAGTAGTAGTCGACGGGGTTGGCATCTGGCTCCTAGGCTCCGCCATCTAGTTGCAACAACCGGAAAGAAGAAAGAAGGGGGCAAATGGGTAGAAAAGCAACCGTGGGTACTCATCCAAAGTACTCGCAAGCATCAGATCTATACTAAGTATGCATCAATATCAATTGGAAGGATTGTATCTGTGGACTGAACTACAGAATGCCAGAATAGAGGGAAGGCCTAGCCTATCAGAGACTAGCAGCTCCAAGCATCTTGCAGCATTTAGAAGAGTATAGAATAGCATTTTAACATTTAACAAGCATGTTGTAGCATTAATGCCCAGATATCCTTCCCCGACTCCCTGCGAAGAAGCAATCCTAGGGCCACATAACCATCACATATCTCAAGTATCCATTTCTAGTTGTAATAGAACAGGATACTACTCCGAGCGTCCATTACCGTGGAAACGGCTATTCGAATAGATAATCTTCCCTGCAGGGGTGAACCACACTACCCAACACACTTGATTACTCTAGCCAGGCACACTTTCTTGGGTCCATGCCCGGCCTCGGAAGATCAACATGCCGCAGCCCTACCTAGGCTCAACAGAGAGGTCCCCGCCAGTCTACATCCTAAGCACTCCGGGGTCTTGGGCCCATCACCCGTTGCACTATGAGTCGTTGTGCGCAGGGGGATACTAGCACCACCTCTGCTTGGATGACGCGATCCGGCCAGGCCACAATGCTGAACTGGACGTCTAACAAAGCTTCGGCTGATACTATGACGCCGAGTGCCCATAATTGTTCCAGCGTGGTGGTTAGTGTGTAAAGGCCAATGGCCAACTCAGAACAAATACCCAAACCCTTAGTGAATTCAGAGCTCACAGAGACGAGCAGAGACTCACGATAATGTGATCCCGTGGCCCCATCTTAAGGAAATACGGCAAGGGCCAGGCCCAACCCTCTCTCTCTAGGGCGGTCTACCTGCCCGGCCATGCCTCGTAATTATCTTGCGGGTGCTCTTTGGGCCCGCCTGACTTTCACATCAACTCACGGGTACCCTTCAGGGCTGACCCAACTAACCAGAGACTATCAGGAACTCAGGTCCACCTCAACCGGGCTTGTACCGCCTGTCCCTTCAGTCCCACAGTAATATTTCACGGGGGCTACAGGTAAAGGTAACTGTGTGTCCATAACATCAAGGGGTAAACCTGAGGAATCACCCTCGATGGATTCCCACTCGATGTAACCGTCAATGTGAACATATGAGGAATCACCCTTGAGGTTCACACTTGAAGTGTTGCACGATAGAGGCGTATCGGGAGTGGTGAAGGAGGAATCACCCTCGATGACCACAACTGAATAGCTACACTATAGAGTTATCCTCAAGAGTGTGTTATGAGGTATCACACTCTGTACTCGATAGTAGCTCTGCAGAGTCAAACAACAAAGGGCGTGTGATGTGATGTGTCGGGCTCCGGACATCGATCACGTCGATCGAGTCATCGGTCGTCAAGCAAAGGCAACTGGGACAAGGTGAGGGGTCACTGATGGATCACTAACCGACCTATACTAAGCAGTTTTAGGGTAAGCAGGTAAGGTACAATGAGTAGGTTACAAAAGCAGGCTATGCATCAAAATAGGAGCAATCAATAATAGTAGAAAAATCGAATGCAAGTATGAGAGAGGATAGAATGGGCGATATCGGAATGATCAAGGGGGATTTGCTTGCCTGGTTGCTCAGACGAGAAGGAGGGGTCATTGGTGACGTAGTCAAACACAGGGGCATCAGTAGCGGTCTCGGGGTCTACCGAAGAAGAAGAGGGGGAAGAAACAGTAAATACAAAGCAAAGAGATGCATGACATGACTACAGTCAGAGCTAGGGTGTTCTAACGCGGTGCTACTCAATACCGGCGAAGGGGGGAAACATCCGGGAATGTTTTCCTAAAGTTTGCATTTTCCGGGCAGATGAAACGGAGGGGGCGGTTGTAGGTTCGCTATGCTAGGGATGTGTGGTAGGCGAACGGATTGCATATTCGGATTCGTCTCGCCTTTCTGAGTAACTTTCATGTAGAAAACATTTTCATCCGACTTACAAATTATGTTATAATAATTTTCAAAGTTATAAACAATATCCTGAAATTATTAATAATTCTAAAATGGAGTTATTGCATCAGCATGATGTCATCATGACATCATCAGTCAACTGAGTTGACCAGGGTCAATCTTGATGTGTGGGGCCATTCTGTCATAGACTTAGCTAATTAACAAGGTTAACTTAAATAATATAGATAATTAGGCTAACTAAGCAAGGTTATTTAATTTAATTAAGTAAGTAGTTAATTAATTAATTAAATATTTTTATTACTCCTTTTATAAAAAACATTTTCACAAGGGGCAGGCCCCAGCTGTCATTTGCCCAGGGGGGAGGGGTCAACCGGGCGGTGGTTACGGGCACTATTCAAGATATCTTCCGATATTTCGATAAATCGGTCGATTTATCGCTTACCGTTGTCTGACCGATAAGATAAATTGGTCGATAAATCAGCTGATATGGCGATAAATTGGCCGATATGCTGATAAACTGGCCAATTTACCCCTTATCATGGGTCGACCGATAAGTTCCCGATAAGCGATATCCCCAACATTGGTTACGGGCGCCCATCGGGCAAACCCGGGGCGCGACAAAGGCAACAATGACGAGCAGGGAGGCAGAGGAGGCGCATCCAGGTGCGGGTCGGGCACACGCGCAGTGACATGCGA
>NC_041388.1:252725356-252743194 GCF_002162155.2 Triticum dicoccoides
GGGCAGGCCGGAGTGGGGCGCCGGATAGGGGTGGCGCAGCGGTTCGGCGAGCAAGACGGCAGGGCCACGAGCGGCTACAGGGGTGTGTAGGAGCGAGCAGGAGAGGCGCCTGGGACGCGGGGCTACGCGGCGAGGCGTGGCAACGCACGCAGCCAGGGGCTGCAGGGCGAGGCGGGAGCGCGGAGGGGCGCGCAGCAGCGAGTAGGGTAGGACGCGGCGGCGAGGCGCGCGCGGTGAGCAGTGGGACAGGGGTGGCCGGTGCGCTGAGCTTGGCGGCAGCGGGCGCGGCCACGGACGAGACCAACGCGAGGTGGAAGAGTGGCGGCAGCGGCTGCAACAGCGAGCAACCGGGTGCAGCAGTGCTGGCGGAGCGCGACCAGGAAGGGAGAAGGAGGCAGAGAGCGAGGGGGTCGCTCACCCCTGATGCAGGGGATCAGTCGGCGATGCTCGGGGAGGCCGTCGTGGAGGGGACAAGGAGGCAGCAGTCCGGTGGCGGCGATGGGGGTGTGCCAAGCGCTGGGGGTGCGCCAAGCGCTGGGCATCGTGGTCGGGGGGTGAGCACCCCCGATCCAGATCGGGTCATGGGGGGGGCAAAGGAGAGAGGGGGAAGTGGTGGAGCAAGTGGGGGTGGCTAAGTGATACGTCCATTTTGCATCATGTTTTCTTACTATTATCTATGATGTTTTTATCCATAATAATGCTTTTTGGAGTAATTCTAATGTCTTTTCTCTCATAACATGTAAGGTACACACAAAGAGGGAGAATTCCGGCAGCTGAAAATCTGGACCTGGAAAAGCTACGCCAGGCCACCTATTCTTCACAACTCCAAACAAGATGAAACTTCACGGAGATTTTTTATCAAATATATGAGGAATATTGGAGCAAATAACTACCATAGGGGGCCCACTAGGTGGCAACAACCCACCTGGGCGCGCCAGGGAGCCCCAGCGCGCCCTGGTGGGTTGTGCTCACCCAGGTCCACCTCCGGTTCCCATCTTCTGATATATATAAGTCATTTTGACCTAGACAAACTAAGGAGTGGACTTTCGGGATGGATCACCATCGTCTCGAGGTGGAACTTGGGCAGGAGCACTTTTGCCCTCCGGCAGAGAGATTCCGTCGGGGGAACTTCCCTCCCGGAGGGGGAAATCATCATCATCATCATCATCACCAACAACTCTCCCATCTTTGGGAGGGCAATCTCCATCAACATCTTCAACAACACCATCCCCTCTCAAACCCTAGTTCATCTCTTGTGTTCAATCTTGTTACCAGAACTATAGATTGGTGCTTGTGGGTGACTAGTAGTGTTGATTACATCTTGTAGTTGATTACTATATGGTTTATTTGGTGGAAGATTATATGTTCAGATCCAATATGCTATCTACTACCCCTCTGATCTTGAGCATGATTATCATTTGTGAGTAGTTACTTTTGTTCTTGAGGTCACGGGAGAAATCATGTTGCAAGTAATCATGTGAACTTGATATGTGTTTGATATTTTAATAGTATGTATGTTGTGATTCCCTTAGTGGTGTCATGTGAACGTCGACTACATGACACTTCACCATATTTGGGCCTAAGGGAATGCATTGTGGAGTAGCAATTAGATGATGGGTTGCGAGAGTGACAGAAGCTTAAACCCCAGTTTATGCGCTATTCCGTAAGGGACCGATTGGATCCAAAAGTTTAATGCTATGGTTAGAATTTATTCTTAATACTTTTATCATAGTTGCGGATGCTTGCAGGAGGGTTAATCATAAGTAGGAGGTTTGTTCCAATTGGGGATATACCCCGCGGAATGACCCGGCTGGAAGTATGACCCGGCCGGACTTGGCGACTCACTGGTGACCCGCCCTGACTTGGCGACTCACGAAGTGACCCGTCCGGATCTCTCCACTCACTGATGACTCGGCTGGGCCTGGTGACTCATTGGTAACCCGGCAGGTGGGTCAGAGGAACGG
Source organism: Triticum dicoccoides (assembly GCF_002162155.2). Lineage (NCBI taxonomy): Eukaryota > Viridiplantae > Streptophyta > Magnoliopsida > Poales > Poaceae > Triticum > Triticum dicoccoides. The sequence goes on from NC_041388.1 coordinate 252,727,321, forward strand.
CAAGACCCGGTGGCCCAATAGGCGGTTCCTGGAAGACCGGCTTATGTTATGGTGGGCCGGTTCAAGAAGAAAGCATAAGGAAAATTCCCTTACAAAGGAAGCAAGACTAGGACTCCACTTGTAATAGAAGATAGAATAATCCTAATCCTAATAGGACTATTCATGTAAGCCGCTCCTTCAACATATATAAGGAGGGGTAGGGAACCCCAAGAGGGAGACGGGGGACAAGTTAGTTTTTAGACAGGCAAGTCAATAGCTCTCGAGATAGAGCACCCCTGTAATGTTCATCATCATCAATATCAATGAAGCAGGATGTAGGATTTTACCTCCACCTTGAGGGGCCGAACCTGGGTAAAAACCTCGCATCTCTTGTCCCACTCAACCCCTCTCAAGCTACCACATAAATGTGTTGGCCTCATGACTAAGGCCTGACACTAAGGACATCTGCCGTGACAATTCCATGACAGTTGGCGCCCACTGTGGGGCCTGCCCACGGTGGTGTTGAGTTCTTGAAGGGATTTCTTTTAGGGACAAGAAGCTACGACCTGCCGGATCAGTAAGAGCCGGCGTGAAAGAATTTACGTCAGCTACGAAGTTCATTAGTCAAGATTGAAGAAGTTTTCAGTAGCGACATATACAAAGACTGGGCATAAAAGTTTAGGCCTGCGTCTGTGCCGCACGCTGTTTTTTTGTCGCGTGTGATGATGGAAGCTTCAGTAGGAGATTCAACTTGCGCCCTGTAGCTTGTGTTCTGATCGGAACACGCAAACCCGATCTGCCAAGGTGTACAGAGACAAAGACCCGAGCTGATCTAATCTTATTACTACTCCGTTGCTATATATTTTTACTCTGTGCATAATCTATTATTGGATCAAGTACCGAGACAGACAGCGATCTGCCGATGCTGTTTCTCTGACACGGAGACCAAAGCAAATTGAAGCGGTCATCTAACGTCATGGGATGGCTCAAAAAATCTGTAAGGTCATCAATTCCTATGGATACTGAGCGAAGCTACCAAGTGTGAGTACAAGTTGGATCAGAGAAGGAAGGAAAAGAAAGGAGCACTTCGAGTTGGGTTGTAATTTGGCTGTCAAATCCGAGTGTTGGTCCTCCAATCTCCGGGAGAAGCAGGGCTACATACAGACCATGTTCGGTCCGGATTAAAAAAAGGAAAGAAGAAGAAGATGCCTCTACGTTTGTTTTGTTTTCCAAATAAGGTCACAAGGGAACTTGTGCACCGGTCAAACACGAGAGGGCCAAGTTAACACACATGAAGGCCTCGTCAAATCCTTCACGTGCTAGCTCCAAGGGTAGTACTACTCCCTGCGTTCCTCTCTATAACACAGTGGCCAAACACTTGAAGATGGAGGCTGGTGTCTCCGGCATTTTCGCATCCATGGACGACATCCAGCGTCGTCGCGGCCGGCCTGCAGCCTCGTCGTGTCCACATCCAGCACCTCCGCGTTGACAGCCGGCCTCCAGTGTTGTTGCGTCCACGTCTGGCGTTTCCACGCCGACGGATGACCTCCAGCGTCTTCGTTTGTTATTGTTGTCTTCACCTTCGCTGCATACCTGCCGGCGACGTGCCCATACGACCTGGCGTCGCTAGCCGCGGCCCTCTGCCTCAAGTCACTACTGAAGCTCGCCTCCGCCGGTTCAAACCGCCGTCACTGCCTGCCTCGGCCGACGGCCAGAGCATCACCAGTTCGCCGCAACAAATCGCTATGCGCCACCTCCGTGTGCGTCGAGCCACCGTCTGCGAAAAGCCGGCCTTCGCCTCGAGCCTCTGATGCCAAGCCATCACACGTTGCTCTGGTTCTCTGCTCCAAGTCGGCCACGGTGAGCCGCCGCTACCGGAGTCCCAGCTGCTGGCCGGTGTCGTTGCCTCTGCACCAGTGGCTGTGGCTATGGCCTGACTCCCCCTCTTCTATGCCGGTTCTGCCGTGGCCAAACTGCCGCCACTTATAGGGCGCTAGACCCATCGCCATATTAACCCGCTGGCCCTGCTGAGCCACCACCTCCACCATGATGAGCGGAATCCACCAAGTCGCCAGCCGCTGTTCTGCCACTGCTCCAGCGAGGGCCTCCACACCGCCTGACGGTTCGCGCGTCCGTCAGATGGTCGAGTACAATGCTTGTTTTCTGAGGAAGATCATGCCAAGCCAATTTCAGAATATAATTCTACATGTCAAATTGGAACATAGTCTGCCATCAAAAAGGAGGGACCAGCCACAGATGCGTCGCTTTGAGTCGTTCCTACTTGGGGCTATATTGAGTCGCCAGATCATTTATCCACTATCAGCATCCGGGTTCATCCGATAAAAATACTAGGACAATTATTTACCGTTATGTCACGGATATCAAGCTCGCGCCAATATCATCAAGCGCCAGCATCCAACCATACTGCATCGTTTAACAAATGTGTGTGCAAATCGCTGCCTCTATGGTCCAATCTACAACAACAACACGGCGGCCAGTTCACCCGTCTGCGCTAGTTTACAACACCACAGACAACTCACTCGTCCGCCCCCGTGGCCGACTCTCCCGCACACGCTGGCCTACAACGCCGCGGCCGACTCATCTGTCCGTGCCGCCTCTGATGCTATGGTCGTCTTTTTCGTTCGTCTCTCGTGGCCTGGTCTACATCAATACACCGGGTCGCACCTGTCTGCATGAGATGTTTATTGAGTATGAGAAAGTCACTGCTCGGGTAGCCCGGTTTTATTCCAACAAATTGGAGGCAAATTATCATGTATTATCAGCCGCCGCCTGCACTGGATGGCTCAATGGGCATGCGCACAAGTCGCCGCCACTATAGTTTGGTTAACTTCAAACAGCCAGTTGGGAGGAACCATTGGCCAAGTTGCTGACACGGCTCATACGGAATCATTTATAACCCGCCGTAGTCACCTCAACCTTTTGTGGATTCACATCGCATTATGAACGCCAACAATACACCTCTTATGCTATGGTCAAATATGAAGAATCTCAAGCCAACTCTTTCAGTCGTCTTAAGACTCGGGGGCTATGATGACATGACTCAGCAAATCTTACTAGTTTCAGCAAATTCAAGAACCCCAGGACGATGGAGGGAAAGATAACCCGGTGCCGGAGGCTACTGCTAGATTAATGAAAATTTAAAGGTTGTCAGAAAATTTCTGGCTTAAAAAGTCTATGACAATTACAAAATCCTGGCTCAGTAAAGGAGTTCCGGGTCATCAGAAAGGATTCCGGTTCAAAACCGGCTCAAGAGACATCTCTCTCCCATAAAGCGTTGAAGCTCTCAAATATCCGGTTTAAAATTCGGCTCAAGAGAAATCAGTCTCACTGAAGTTCTCAAATATCCGGTTTACAATCCAGCTCAAGGTAAACATGTCTCCCACAAAGCTTTGAAGCTCTCAATATCCTATTTAAAATTCTGGCTCAAGAAGAATATTATCTCTCGCAAAGTTCGAGTTCTCAGAAAAAATTAAAGGGACTAAAGAGAGTCTGTTGCAAAAGCACAACTCAAACATAGGTTCCCCTTGAGCACAGCTCAAAATATTGCTTGAGGGCTCTTTTGTTCTAAAGAACAATGAGTTCATAACCTTGTGATAGGCTATAAAAGCCAGGCTTGGAAGCCAGATGTCTTCACCTAAAAACTCGGGTTATCCTGCCTGTATGCCAGCTGTTTCTCCATCAGGTAATCCTGATTGACCCATCGAACTCTTAACAGTCATATTTGAACTTGTTAAGGTTAAAACGATGGATATCATGAGAGAGCATGGTTTTACGGATAGCAAAGAGAAGCTCAGGCTATAAAGCCGCCTTCCTTGGAACTTGGATAAATCGGCCTATGACGTCTGATAGCGACTCTGACCCCGCGTACTCCTAACAAGTCTATCTTTCAATAAGAACTGAACTTGTCCGGGTTAAAATGTCGATTGGGTATTGTGACTGCCGGCTCACGGAAAGCGCGTACCTTCCAGTGGCTAATGCTAGTTTCATTGAAGAAGATATTTTGGCTTGGCGGCCTATGAAAGCCCTGGATTTTTTCTGTTGTTGTTTGATTTGAATATCTTTTTGAAAATTCTTTATTTTGATAATACCTGGCTAAGAGCCATTAAGGTTTATGAAGCCTTCTGAGTCATATATGACATTAACCGGTGTTCATTAACCCGGCTTGGCTTTTGACTATAATTCGCTAGTATGAGATAAGAAATTATCCGGTGTTTATTAGCCCGGTCTAGCTTTGGACGTTAAGTCGCCAGTATATATTTGGATTGCGCCATTGGAATCATGCGCTTATAAATCATTGGGTTATATTATTCAAATCTTTAATATCCAACATGGCTGGATTTTTATTATGGTTATCAATAACCAATATTATGATTGAGGTTTTCAAAGTCGCTTCAGCGCAATGGATATTATTTTATCAATGGACATAATTTATTTTACAATGGAAGGAATAGTCCCGATTCGTTGCAGGCATACGACCCGGCACTTGGGGGCTACATTACTCAAGTTAAGATTACATCAAATATGCAAGTCTCATGTCGCTGCAAGCATGCAGCATGACACTTGGGGGCTAATGCAAAGTCATTTTTACTGGCCTTATTGAAGACCCGACTCATCACATCATAATGAGTCGGCCCTTGGGGGGCTACCAATTGCTCCTATCAAAAATTTAAGGTACACATGCTTTAATCCATTATATTGAAAGGTTTATTGCTTAGTTGATAGAGTACAAAGCTCTTAACCTTGTGGACGTGGGTTTAAGCCCCATGGTGGGGGTTACATTATATGAAATTATTTTCAATGAAGTATATATATAAAGTCCCAGCTCAGTATTATTTTACTGAGTCGGCCCTTGGGGGATATACCTTGATGTTCAAGTCTACATGATCATATCTATAAAGTCCCAACTCATTATTGCATAATGACCCGGCCCTTGGGGGCTACACTGGTTGAAGTTTTTATGAGCATAAGGCAATTACAAGTCCCAGGTTGCTGCAAGCATGACAACCTGGCACTTGGGGGCTACATATGTGGAATATTCCGTTTTTACTAGTGATTGAGATGAACAACATGGGTTTCTTCAAAGTGGCAATATTTATATTGAAGCAAGTCTTAAGTCATCACTTTGATCTGCTCAAGACTTGGGGGCTACAAGTAATATGTATATAAGGGAGAAATATCTTCCAATTTTTAGTTTTGAGCAAACCAGATCGACCCGGCGTCACCAACAATCATGACTCGGCGTCACCAATAACTATGATCCGGCATCGGCAACAATTATGACCCGGTGCTATCAATATTTACAAACCGTATATTTTGGCAATGATAAACCAGCAAGTTCTACATCTTCAAGCCGGCTGAAAATCAGATGAGTATTTCAAGACCAATATTTTTTGTTAAAGCATTGGTAGCTAAATCAAATGAATTATTCTTCACAATATTTTTCTGTGAGAAACCAATGGCAGCAAATTGATTATGAAGCTGGCCTATTGACCCGGACTTTCTAGAAGAAGGAAATGACAAGGACTTCAGGATGATCAGGTGCCGGCTTACAAGAATTTTTAACCCGGAGCACAACTTGTCAAATTTGTTCCTGTGTTTATTTTGAAGGTTAAGTTTAACATGGATAAACCCAAATTAAACCGGGGGCTAATGTCGGGGATATACCCCACGGAATGACCCGACCGGAAGTATGACCCGGCCGGCCTTGGCGACTCACTGGTGACTTGCCCTGACTTGGTGACTCACGAAGTGACCCGTCCGGATCTCTCCACTCACTGATGACTCGGCTGGGCCTGGTGACTCATTGGTAACCCGGCAGGTGGGTTAGAGGAACGACAAGACCCGGTGGCCCAACAGGCGGTTCCTGGAAGACCGGCTTATGTTATGGTGGGCCGGCTCAAGAAGAAAGCATAAGGAATATTCCCTTACAAAGGAAGCAAGACTAGGACTCCACTTGTAAAAGAAGATAGAATAATCCTAATCCTAATAGGACTAGTCATGTAAGCCGCCCCTTAAACATATATAAGGAGGGGCAGGGCACCCCAAGAGGGAGAAGGGGGAGAAGTTAGTTTTTAGACAGACAAGTCAACAACTCTCGAGATAGAGCACCCCTGTAATGGTCATCATCATCAATATCAATGAATCAGGATGTAGGCTTTTACCTCCACCGTGAGGGGCCGAACCTGGGTAAAAACCTCGTGTCTCTTGTCCCACTCAACCCCTCTCAAGCTACCACATAAATGCGTTGGCCTCGCGACTAAGTCCTGACACTAAGGACATCTGTCGTGACAATTCCACGACAAGACCCGTTGCGGCATCCTGCCGGAGGGGGAATCCCTCTCTGATGTCCATCTTCATCATTCGGCGCTCTCCATGACGAGGAGGGAGTAGTTCACCCTCGGGTATGAGGGTATCTACCAGTAGCTATGTGTTTGATCTCTCTCTCTCTCTCGTGTTCTTAATTCGGCACGATCTTGATGTATCGCAATCTTTGCTATTATAGTTGGATCCTATGATGTTTCTCCCCCTCTACTCTCTTGTGATGAATTGAGTTTTCCCTTAAAAGTTATATTATCGGATTGAGTCTTTAAGGATTTGAGAACACTTGATGTATTTCTTGCATGTGCTTATCTGTGGTGACAATGGGATATCACGTGATCCACTTGATGTATGTTTTGGTGATCAACTTGCGAGTTCTGTGACCTCGTGAACTTATGCATAGGGGTTGGCACACGTTTTTGTCTTGACTCTCCGGTAGAAACTTTGGGGCGCTCTTTGAAGTTCTTTGTGTTGGTTGAATAGATGAATCTGAGATTGTGTGATGCATATCATATAATCATACCCACGGATACTTGAGGTGACATTGGAGTATCTAGGTGACATTAGGGTTTTCATTGATTTGTGTCTTAAGGTGTTATTCTAGTACGAACTCTAGGATAGATTGGACGGAAAGAATAGCTTCGTGTTATTTTACTACGGACTCTTGAATAGATCGATCAGAAAGGATAACTTTGAGCTGGTTTTGTACCCTACAATAATCTCTTCGTTTGTTCTCTGCTATTAGTGACTTTGGAGTGACTCTTTGTTCTCTGCTATTAGTGACATTAGGGATTGTTATATGATCCAATTATTGTAGCACCCCGGCTCAGAGAAACCGGAACGCCCCGTATTCCAGCCCAGAGATTGAGGAGAAGTCTCTGGAATATGGCACTGCTTGACATAGAACAAATCAGCTCTTATTACAAGAATAATAATACAAAGGTCTGATGTTACAAAGAGGCACATCAGCACAGCGACACTACGCCTGCGATACTACACTTGATCTATGCTAGCAGCGGAACAACGACGAAGGTGGTGAACTCCACTCCGCAGGGACTCTGGCTGGGACACGATCTAGCGCGCGCACGGCAACCTCGACAAGCAATCAAGCAATCATGGCATCACTTGCAATCTGGCATAACACGCCAGGTCAGTACATTGAATGTACTTGCAAGCTCACATCAACCATAAACATCAAGGCAAGACAATAACATAGCATTAACAGGTTAATTAATTAACAACTACCATGATGAAACAACTACTAAGCATGGTAAGAAACTGATACAATATTGATAAATCACCATCTCAGATCTCCATAACCATATCTCTCTTGGCTAACCGGCCAAGCAATATACCATCTTGATTACCTCGTGATCAAAACCAAGCGGTGATCTTTCCGGCGATCACAACCATGACCAACACTTGGTCTCAAACGGTGATCTTTCCGACAATCACTACCATGACCAACACTTGGTCTCAAACGTCATCATCAACATCCTGCCAATATGTACTGCTCAAAATATCAACATATAAATCACCTATAAGTCATTCCGTCATGTGAGTGTTGATCGAACGGTGTGACCTAGTATGAACCCATGCCCATGACCGAGGAAGCGGGTATTGACATTTAAACAAACACACTATGCAGAGGTAGCGCACTTTACCCACACCACGGAACCCATGGCCTCGCACTCCCATTTGGGTGGACCAACGGCGTTCCAAAAAACCGATCTACTGTCATGACACTCTCCCGGCCACTCCGACCAACACCCCCTTTGGGTTCAGTCCTGGGTGGCCCCGTGCCTACCAAAGGCACCAACGGCCACCATCGTGGCAAAACGGCCACCGTCGTGGCAAACAAAACAGTCCCAAACGGGGACAAAAGCGCGCAAAATCCAACTACGAGCACACAAGGCTTATGTCCGCCTACCTGATCAGGGTAGCGCGCGCCCATAACCTTCCCTCGTTGGAGGCACCGGCGAGAGACACGGCAATAGCATCGCATTAGGGCCTTCCCATAAAGGCAAATGTGGTTGCACTAGAGAAAGCCCGGTTCGGTGGCACCTGACCAACTTAATGACGGAATTTATCCCCAAAAATATAGCTGTGATAACTAATACTCCGATATCAACTATCAAACTATAATCCAAGTCATAGCAATATCCAACAAATACTCCAAAGCTTAATATTGTCATATCAAAATACTCCGAGGACAGTATAACACTACTATCATGATGAATCCAAGAACGATAATACTACTACTCAAATATCAAGAACTAACTATCCAGCTATGATCCATATGCAAGCATCATCTCCATCATCATACTCCAAAACACAATATCAACTAGCATCATGATGAAACTAACACTAGCCACTAAAAGTCCAAAGGCAACATGATATCCAAAGTAATACTCCAAAATAATACCAGATACCATCATGAAAATATTCATAATAGCCACTAAGAATCCAAAGGCAACATGATATCCAAAGTAATACTCCAAAATAATACCAGATACCATCATGAAATAATCATAATAGCCACTAAGAATCCAAAGGAAACATGATATCCAAAGTAATACTCCAAAATAATACCAGATACCATCATGAAAAGAATCATAATTGCCACTAAGAATCCAAAGGCAGATGTCATCCACATAATCATCAAAACATAAGTCCTAGAACTCCAAGCAATATCATGGAAATATCAAGATCAAAACAATACTCCGAGAAATGCCATAAACAAATCATACATAGCTAATGCAATATCTTAATCAAGTTCAAATAAATAAACCATGTCACTGCATTGCAATCATGCAAATGGAGGGTGTGGCTTGCTTGGGGTGGAAGAAATCACCGGGAAAAAGTGCGAGAAGTTCATGGAAAGAATCACCAGAAAACATTCTCTCTCGGAGGGGCTGATTTAGTGCAAGGGCAAAATGGTCATTTTCAGAATGTCAAGACATGGTGAAAATGATACCAACGGAATAGGCTCGACGAAATGAAGACATGGGCTTTGGAATCACCTTATTTGGAGTTGGGAGCAAAAAGATATAGTTGTTTTTTCTGTCAGGGACCTTTCTGCAATAAAATCATCACAAACAGGCCCTTGGCTGGAAAAACTTAACGCGCCTTTTGCCAGAATACGCTTTCCAACTGAGAAAACGTAGAATGGGTCGATGCAGAGCCAAAGTTCGCTTTCGGAAAGGGAAGACGTATTCGCGAGGAATACGCTTCCACTTATCCTAGTCAGCAGAGGCGGGGCCGAGTGCTGACTCGCTGCCAGGTGGGGCCCGCGGCTGTCATCTCTCTCTCTCCCTATCCTCCTTATTCCCCGGTGCGGGCGCAGAACAAAGGGAGGGGTCGCTGGCGCCGGTGCTCGCCCGGTCGACTCCGTCCACCTCCGGTGGAGCTCGGACCACCGGAGCGACCGCGAGGACGAGGAGCTCCTGCCTGGGCCATCCCCTTCTGCCGGAGAGATATAGGGAGGGCAGGGCCATGGTCGCGGCAGAAAGTGGCTTTGGCCGGAGTTGGGACACGGCGCTCCGGCCACAGAAAGATGGAGGCGCGGTGCTGGGAAGTATCAGGGGCGGTGCAGAAGGTCTATGGTGGTGGAGAGAGGGAGGGACTCGACGTTGTCTGAATTTAGGCGGAGACCATAGGCAGCCATGGTGGGCAGGGAGTGCTCCAGGGCTCGACGGAGGGGTTGGGGAGGGCTGAGAGAGTGAGGCGAGGCTACTGGTGTGCTCGAACGGCTCGGGGGAGGCCTATATATAGGCGGGCGAGAGGGATGGGCTCGGGTGCCGCCAGGCACGTCCGGCCGAGGCTCTGGCGACGGCCAGCGAGTACAGGAGGGCACGGGAACATGACGAGCTATTTATTCAGAGCTCACAGAGGGGTAGGCGACGCCGGAGAGTAGAGGAAGAGGTCGAAACAAGCTCGGAGCCAAATGGAGCACAGTGCACCCGTGGGCGAGCGTCGGCGAGGAAACGGACGGAAGGGGAGAGGGGTCCAGGGGAACGACGATGATGAGAGGAAGACAATGGACACGGTCACGCGCGCGAAGGCGATGAGGGGAGGAGGTGCCGAAGCACAAAGGGACACTAGACGCGGCCACTGCACACAGAGCGCGCGCACAGTGATGCCATTAACACGGTCACCGCGTGCACTGGCATGTAGCGGGGAAGATGGGCTGGAAATTGTTGTCTATGGGTAAGTTCTTCCAGGGTAGGTCTCAACTATGGTGGTAGTTTGGTTAAAAGCGCTCTAGTTAAATGGTAATCACCCTCTGAAGTTTACTGCAGTAAACTTGGGTGAGCACTGGTGATCAACAGGAAGGGGATTGGGAGCAATGGAGTAGTCTGCAATGATTAACTAAGGAAGGACTATGATCCTGGAGGTTTTGGAGCCTAATGGAGCACAAACTAATATAGTTGCTGTGTAACCCCAAAATTGGTCCAGAATCAAGATCATGATGGTTCACTCACATAGAGTAACCACTTGAGATGAAATTTGGCAAGGCATAGTGATTTGGCCAGATAAAGGTGTTGTAATTTTTTTGCACCAAATGGATTCACCAAAATGGTACTTCCTTCACAGCTATTCCCTCTGTCTAGGAACTTGCAAAAATTCTAGAGAGATATTCGGTTTAATAATTGATCCCAAAATTGGTGGAGAGAAGTTATTTGGGTCGGATAATGCTCTGGTAAATTTTCAGGCAAAATGAAGCAATATAAAATATACTTGCATCACAACCTAAAATTTTTACTAGAAGCAAATATTTGGTCCTGTGCTCACATAGATGATTGGATGGGGCTGATATTTGTAGGAGTGAGATAATATGAGCACAATAAGAGGCATGCAAAATTTCAACTCATTTGGATTCTCCTAGCTAGTACTTCCTTCAAAGTGGCTTCTGTTTGATAGAAACTTCGAAAAATCACTGAGGAAGATTGGCTAGGCAAATAAAGTTGAATTTTGGCATGTGGAAATTATTTGGACATAAAAGAGTTCCCAGCAAGTTTGGGAGCAAACAAGATAAGTTAAATGACACTTCCTTCACAAAGTGCCGCTTTGGACAGAAAGGAAGAATAATTATTGGGGAATTATTCTTGGGATGGGACAGTAAATTTTGGGCATATTTGAGAAATATATGACCCAAAGAAATTATGAGAATTATTTGGGAATTTTTGGATGGACAGAAATATGAGTTGCTTCACAACCTAGGGCAGACAGGGTTATTCCTTTAATAGGAAAAGGAATATTCGTGAGAAAAAGAAATTAGGATTTGGTCAAATAGTGAAGTGACATGATCTTGGAAATGTTTTGAGAATGATGAGCCACTTGGGAGAGGAAATGAAGATGATTTCCCAGGTGACAAGGCCACATAACCACTCCAAAAAGAAAACAGAGCAAAAACTAATAAATCAAAAAGAAAAAGAAAAGGGCCAAATACCAGGCTGTTACAATTATGTTATTATTGTTGAGAGAACTTGCACTAGTGAAAGTATGAACCCTAGGCCTTGTTTCAAAGCATTGCAATACCTTTTTCGCTCACTTTTATCATTAGTTACCTTGTTGTTTTCATATTTTCAAATTACAAAAACCTATATCTAACATCCATATTGCACTTGTATCACCATCTCTTCGCCGAACTAGTGCACCTATAAAATTTACCATTGTATTGGGTGTGTTGGGGACACAAGAGACTCTTTGTTATTTGGTTGCAGGGTTTCTTGAGAGAAACCAGCTTCATCCTACGCCTCCCATGAATTGATAAACCTTAGGTCATCCACTTGAGGGAAATTTGCTACTGTCCTACAAACCTCTGCACTTGGAGGCCCAACAACGTCCACTAAGTTTTGATGAGCAAATTTATTATGATGAAAGCATCCCTCCTATCTATGATGATAATTGTGATGACATGTATACTATAAAGAATAATGATAACCATGAAACTTGTCATCATGATTTTAATTTTCAATTGGATTATGCCTCACATGATAGTTATTTTGTTGAGTTTGCTCCCACTACTATTCATGAGAAGAAATTTTCTTATGTGGAGAGTAATAAAAATTCTATGCTTGTAGATCATGAAAAGAATGCTTTATGTGATGGTTATATTATTGAATTCATTCACGATGCTACTGAAATTTATTATGAGGGAGGAATATATGCTTGTAGGAATTGCAAAAATATCAAGTTTCCTCTCTATGTGCTTAAAGTTTTAAAGTTATGCTTGCTTTGCCTTCCTATGCTAGTTGATTATTGTTCCCATAAGTTGTTAGCTCACAAAAATCCCTATGCATAGGAAGTGGATTAGACTTATATGTGCTAGTCATATTCTTCATTATGCCCTCTTTATGTTTCAATTCTTATGTTTTATGTGCGCATCATTGAAATCATCATGCCTAGCTAGGGGCGTTAAACGATAGCGCTTGTTGGGATGCAACCCAATTTTATTTTTATTCCTATTTAGTAATAAATAATTCATCTATCCTCTGTTTAGATGTGGTTTTATGTTTTAATTAGTGTTTGCGCCAAGTAGGACCTTTGGGAAGACTTGGGTGAAGTCTTTGCGATCTTGCTGTAAAAAACAAAAACTTTTGCGCTCACGAGATTTGCTATCATTGTTTACTATGTGCATTTAGGTTGATTCTTTTTGAAGATGATTAATAGACAAATTCCTCAAGTCCACCAATTTATTTCAGAATTTTTGGAGTGACAGAAGTATTCGAAACCTACATATTACTACGGACTATTCTGTTTTTGACAGATTCTGTTTTCTATGTGTTGTTTTCTTATTTTGATGAATCTATGAGTAGTATCGAAGGGTATGAACCATAGAGAAGTTGGAATACAGTAGATATTATGCCAATATGAATTTAGAATGAGTTCACAACAGTACCTACGTGGTGATTTATTTTCTTATACTAATGGAGCTTACAAGTTTTCTGTTAAGTTTTGGGTTGTGAAGTTTTCAAGTTTTGGGTAAAGATTCAATGGAATATGGAATAAGGAGTGGCAGGAGCCTAACCTTGGGGATTCCCAAGGCACCCCAAGGTAATATTCAAGGACAACCAAGAGCCTAAGCTTGGGGATGCCCCGGAAGGCATCCCCTCTTTCATCTTCGTTCATCGGTAACTTTACTTGAGACTATATTTTTATTCACCACATGATATGTGTTTTGCTTGGAGCATCATTTCATTTTATTTTGTTTTGCTTGCTGTTTGAATAAAATACCAAGATCTTAAATTCTTAAATGTTAGAGAGTCTTCACATAGTTGCATAATTATTCGACTACTCATTGATCTTCGCTTATATCTTTCGGAGTAGTTTGTCATTTGCTCTAGTGCTTCACTTATATCTTTTTAGAGCATGGAGGTAGTTTTATTTTGAAGAAATTGTTGATCTCTCATGCTTCAATTATATTATTTTGCGAGTCTTTTAGAACAGCATGGTAATTTTCTTTGGTTATGAAATTAGTCCTAATATGATAGGCATCCATGATGGGTATAATAAAAACTTTCATATAAAGTGCATTAATACTATGAGAAGTTTGATACTTGATGATTGTTTTGACATATGAAGATGGTGATATTAGATTCATGCTAGTTGAGTAGTTGTTAATTTGAGAGATACTTGTGTTAAAGTTTGTGATTCCAGTAGCATGCACGTATGGTGAACCGTTATGTGATGAAGTCGGAGCATGATTTATTTTTTGACTGTCTTCCTTATGAGTGGCGGTCGGGGATGAGCGATGGTCTTTTCCTACCAATCTATCCCCCTAGGAGCATGCGGGTAGTACTTCGTTTCAATAACAAATAGATTTTTGCAATAAGTATGTGAGTTCTTTATGACTAATGTTGAGTCCATGGATTATACGCAGTCTCACCCTTCCACCATTACTAGCCTCTCTAATATCACGCACCTTTCGCTGGTATCATACACCCACCATATACCTTCCCAAATCAACCACCATACCTACCTATTATGGCATTTACATAACCATTCTGAGATATATTGCCATGCAACTTTCCACCGCCCCGTTTATTATGAAACGCTTCATCATTGTCATATTGCTTTGCATGATCATGTAGTCGACATCGTATTTGTGGCAAAGCCACCGTTCATAATTCTTTCATACATGTCACTCATGAGTCATTGCACATCCCGGTACACCGTCGGAGGCATTCATATAGAGTCATATGTTGTTCTAAGTATCGAGTTGTAATTCTTGAGTTGTAAGTAAATAAAAGTGTGATGGTCATTATTATTAGAGCATTGTACCATGTGAGGAAAGGATTATGGAGACTATGATTCCCCCACAAGTCGGGATGAGACTCCGTACGAAAAATAAAAAAATAAAAAATAGAGGCCATAAAAAGGGAGAAAGACCCAAAAAAATAAAAAAAATAAATAAACAAAAAATGAGAGAAAAAGAGAGAAGGGGCAATGCTACTATCCTTTTGCCACACTTGTGCTTCAAAGTAGCACCATGATCTTCAGGATAGAGAGTCTCCTATGTTGTCACTTTCATATACTAGTGGGAATCTTTCATTATAGAACTTGGCTTGTATATTCCAATGATGGGCTTCCTCAAAATGCCCTAGGTCTTCGTGACCAAGCGAGTTGGATGCACACCCACTTAGTTTCTTTTTGAGCTTTCATACACTTATAGCTCTAGTGCATCCGTTGCAACACAATCCCTACTCACTCACATTGATATCTATTGATGGGCATCTCCATAGCCCGTTGATACGCCTAGTTGATGTGAGACTGTCTTCTCCTTTTTATCTTCTCCACAACCATCATTCTATTCCACCTATAGTGTTATGTCCATGGCTCACGCTCATGTATTGCGTGAAGATTAAAAAAGTTTGAGAACATCAAAAGTATGAAACAATTGCTTGGCTTGTCATCGGGGTTGTGCATGATTTAAATATTTTGTGTGATGAACATAGAGCATAGCCAGACTATATGATTTTGCAGGGATAACTTTCTTTGGCCATGTTATTTTGAGAAGACATGATTACTTTGTTAGTATGCTTGAAGTATTATTATTTCTATGTCAATATTAAACTTTTGTCTTGAATCTTTCGGATCTGAATATTCTTGCCACAATAAAGAGAATTACATGGATAAATATGTTAGGTAGCTTTCCACATCAAAAATTTTGTTTTTATCATTTACCTACTCGAGGACGAGCAGGAACTAAGCTTGGGGATGCTTGATACGTCTCCAACGTATCTATAATTTCTGATTGTTCATGCTATTATATTATCCATCTAGGATGTTTTACATGCATTTATATGCTATTTTATATGATTTTTGGGACTAACCTATTAAGCTAGAGCCCAGTGCCAGTTTCTGTTTTTCCTTGTTTTTTGAGTATCGCAGAAAAGGAATATCAAATGGAGTCCATTTGACGTGCCAATTTTTGATGATTTTTTATGGACCAAAAAAAGCCCCCAGAGTAAAAGAGTTGGGCCAGAAAATTCCTGGGTTGTCCACGACGGTGGGGGCGTGCCCTACCCCCCTAGGCATGGGCCCCTATCTC
>NC_041388.1:252743568-252808875 GCF_002162155.2 Triticum dicoccoides
CTGACATGAGACCTACGCCAAAAATTCCTATAAATACAAAAAACCCCAGAAATAAACCTAGATTGGGAGTTTCACCGCCGCAAGCCTCCGTAGCCACCGAAAACCAATCTAGACCCGTTCCGGCACCCTACTGGAGGGGGGAATCCCTCTCCGGTGGCCATCTTCATCATCCCGGCGCTCTCCATGACGAGGAGGGAGTAGTTCACCCTCGGGGCTGATGGTATGTACCAGTAGCTTTGTGTTTGATCTCTCTCTCTCTCTCTCTCTCGTGTTCTTAATTTGGCACGATCTTGATGTATCGCAATCTTTGCTATTATAGTTGGATCCTATGATGTTTCTCCCCCTCTACTCTCTTGTGATGAATTGAGTTTTTCCTTTAAAGTTATATTATCGGATTGAGTCTTTAAGGATTTGAGAACACTTGATGTATGTCTTGCATGTGCTTATCTGTGGTGACAATGGGATATCACATGATCCACTTGATATATGTTTTGGTGATCAACTTGCGAGTTCTGTGACCTCGTGAACTTATGCATAGGGGTTGGCACATGTTTTCATCTTGACTCTCCGGTAGAAACTTTGGGGCACTCTTTGAAGTTCTTTGTGTTGGTTGACTAGATGAATCTGAGATTGTGTGATGCATATCGTATAATCATACCCACGGATACTTGAGGTGACATTGGAGTATCTAGGTGACATTAGGGTTTTCGTTGATTTGTGTCTTAAGGTGTTATTCTAGTACGAACTCTAGGATAGATGAACGGAAAGAATATCTTCGTGTTATTTTACTACGGACTCTTGAATAGATCTGTAGCGACCCGACCTCAGACGGTCAAGTCTCTGTCCTTAAGTGTCATCCCTGGATCGGTATGCTGACACAAACAGTACTCGAGGATTTATAACAAAGGTAAATCACATGTATAAAGTAACGTAAATACTATTACCTCAATCCAAATAGCGGAAGTAACAACAAGGTTGTGGATTCCCATCAACACCAATGGCAAAGTTGAATGTAGAAATCGTAACCCTAATGTATCACTTACTCATCGTAAGATTCCTGCAACATGAGACGTTGCATCCATGTACGTCAGTACATTGAATGTACTGGCAAATTCACACCATAGGATAATGATGAATAAGAACTATCACTACATGCATATATGGCTGGTGGAGGCTCTATGGTTATAATGTTTTGCGAAAAGCCAATTTTTCCTACAACAAATGAATATATTTTATTTAACTACAAAGCTGGTTGAAAAGTATTGAGAAGGTTCCTCCAACTCAGTCCCAAAATAATCATTATAACCCAACAAATTATTTAAGTAAAGTGATGACATCCACAAAATAATCCAAGTACCAGAAACTCAAGATGTCCATAACCGGGGACACGGCTAATCATGAATAGTTTGAACGCTCTACCGAGGTTTGTGTAGTTTTCCCCACAAGACTCGATCTCCTCCGTTGGATTTCTGGCACTTCATGATGTTTGAGAAACGGATGACCGAGACACAGTCTTTCAGAAACGTTTACTCTTTACTCTGGGTAGACAGTACCACCTACATCCCCTACATCTGCTAGTCTACCACTGAAAGAGGTCACACAACATACTCAACTATGCCAGAGCTCATAATGGATTGTGGCTGCACACCGAAGTTTCTAGCATGAATAATCTTATGATCCCTTTGAGCCTGGGTGGCATTCCATAGGGTGATCACACGGGTACTCCGGGATCCCCTTGGGCAAGCAGTGGGTTCTCCAGGTGCCCGGGCAAACCACTGGGTGCTCCAGGGTGCCCCAACCATTCTACCCAGATGTGTATTAAAGTAGCCACCTTAAGTTATCCCTTAATTCATAATAACACTCACATCTATCATGAATCACTCAAACCAAACCACGTCTATGAGCATAGCATAACAGTAAGCATAACGTAGTAGTACCCAGGGGTTGAATGAAAGACAATAGGTTCCTACCTCATCCACTACTTGCCAATACCCACATGTTATCAATCGTACTCATGCAACGTTTGAGGGTTGGAACAAATGCACAAAAACTGGGTAATGAAAAGTATGATCAAAGTGTGAACTTGCCTTGTACTGTTGATGAAGATGATTCGTACTGATAACTCCTGATAGTTCTACTCGTCACACTCCGGTCAATCTAGCGTAAGCAAGCAATAGTAACCACACATAAGTAATCACTCAAAAGATCAGAAAAATGAAGAAGATAATTCAGAAAACATCAAACCAATCAAATAACTCTTGCAACATAGAAAAATTTCTAACAGTACCAAAATTATGTGAGTTTGGCCTTATCAGAATTTTAGGTCAAGAGCTTCGATTTGCAAAAAGAATCAACTGAATCGGAGTTATAAAACTCAAGTTACGATCAAACGAAGTTCTACAAATCTGTTTGATGTCAAATTTTAAAGCTTTCACAAATATGTTTAAGTTGTTTTACTCGATAGAGGGGATCATAACGAAGAAGTAGGCATTGGTTTCGTTGGATTTGGACAAAAGAGCGAAAAGTAGCGAAGGTTTGAAGATCATGGACTAATCTGTAAATAAAATATCCATGGATGGGTCCCTGGCCGAAATTAAAAAGAAAAAGAAAAAGAAAAATTCTACCGAACGAACACGCTATAGAACCAAAACTGATGAACTCGTTCGCTCCAGAGGCTAAACCAGCAAGCGTTCTCTAAATAACTAGACTAAAAAATCGGGTTTTTTAAAAGAAAACCGAGAAAAACCAGAAAACCGATCTAGGGTTTGGTTATACCGGTCCACGGAAAAGATCGGTGGGTCGGGCGAAGCTACGGTGAGTCGTGTCTCTGACGGCGGCGGGGCGAAGTGGCTCCGGCGGCGGCGGGGCACGGCGGCGGCGGCGGAGTAGCTGGGGAGGGGCGGCGCGATGGTGAGGTGGGTGGTGGCTGCGGTGGTCGGGGAGGTGCGGGGCGACGGCGAGGAAGCTCGGCGGTGGCGGCGCGATGCGGCGCCGAGGTGCGGCGGCTCGATGCAGCGGCGCAGGTGCGGGGAAGGAGAGAAACGGGGCCCGAGACTCCGGTATTTGAGGAGAGGAGGGCGAGGGGTGGCGTGGTGAAGGGGGCAAAGGAGGCTGTAACATCCCGAATTTTCAATTTGGAATGTTATACATAGGTCATCATATGCATATCATATTTTTATTTGCATTTTGGTTTTGTGATAAGGACCCACGAAAAGAGTTGGGGATTTTATTTTTTTCATATTTGAATTTTCTCAATTATTGAAAAGTGG
Source organism: Triticum dicoccoides (assembly GCF_002162155.2). Lineage (NCBI taxonomy): Eukaryota > Viridiplantae > Streptophyta > Magnoliopsida > Poales > Poaceae > Triticum > Triticum dicoccoides. Next base: position 252,746,838 of record NC_041388.1, read on the forward strand.
ATCACTTTGGTTTTAATTATTTTCTCTCCAAATAATATTTCAAATATTAAAATATATGAGAGGAGATAATATGACTTCCCCAAAATAAAAGAAATATTGGAGGAAAATTATTAAAATCAAATAAATAATTTTATTTGGATATTTTTGCTATTTTATTTGAATTAGAACAATATGCATTTTAAAAAATTACATTTTAGGCCAAGAAAATGTTCACTGAGTTCTAAATTTTTTATTTAGATAGTGAAAATTATTTTTGGCATTTTTAGAATTTTATATATATATTTATTAGGATTTTTCTCGGCGGAATTGTTTTTTAATGTGTTCGGACCGACTGGGCCGAAGCCCAGCCGGCCCAGCTCACGCGTCCCCGACCCCGAGCGGGACTCCCGCAGCCGCACGACGTCGCCGCCATGGCCGAGTCGGCCACCACCGCCGTCGCCCCCTCCGCAAGCAACACCGCCGCCACCCTCCCCCTTTATAAGCGCACTCGAGGCCTCCCTGGAGCCCCAAGCCGCGGCATCGCCGCTGCCGCACCGCGCCACTCGCCGCCGACCCCGCGCCGCCTCACCGCTGCCGTGTCGCTGCCCCGCAGCCACCCGACACCGTCAATCACCGTCGCCACCGCCGCGGATCTCGCCGGAGCCACCGCTGTTCACCCCATTTGACCGGTCGTTTTTTCTCGGTTAAACCCCGGTTTTTTTAGTTTTCCGTTTTAATTTCTTAGATCGGTTTTCGTCGGTTCATTCTATCCAGCGGACGTTCGTCCGTCCGTTCGTTTTAACAAACGTTGTTCGCCGGTTAGGTTCAGACAGCGAACGTTCGTTCGTTAGTATTTCCTTTTTATTTTATTTTCGGCTAGGGACTTATCCGTGATTATTTTTATCACAGATTAGCCCTTGATCTTCAAACCCTCGCTGTTTCTTACCGTTTGTCCAAATCCATTGAAACCAACGCCAAAATCTTTGTCTTGAACCCCTCTTTCTGTTTAATCAACTTGAACAAGGTTTTGACAATTTAAAATTTGGTTTCAAGCAGATTTGAATTCGAAGTTCTTTTGACTGTAGTTTCAGTTCCGTAGCTCCGATTCGATTGATTCTTTTTGCAAATCGAAGCTCTTCAGTTGAATTTTCAGTTTGGATATTCTTATTTGAGTTTTATCCATGAATCTTTGCTTGAGTGCTTATGTATGCTATTGTTTGTTTGTGATAGAATTCCCGGAGTGTGCAGCGTGCTACTACGAGTCTCTAGGTTTTACGGATCATCAGCAAGGCAAGTAAAACTTTGATCATACTCTTTTTATTACCCAGTTTTTTGCATTAGATACAACCTTCAAACATTGCATGAGTAGGATCTCTTAACATGTGGGTTTTGGGAAGTATATGATGACGTAGAACCTATTGCCCTTTTTATTATCAAACCCTGGGAGTTACTTCTACGTTATGCTTATACTGACATGGTATGCGCGTAGACGTGGATTGGGTTTGAGTGTATCCATGACAGATGTGAGATTGTTAATTAATGGTTAACTTAAGGTGGCTACTTAAATACACATCTGGGTGGATTGGTTGCGGGCACCTGGAGAATCCAGTGTTGTCTCAAGATATCCCGAAGTACCCGTGTGATTATCCTATGGTTCACCACCCAAGCTCAAAGGGATCATAAGATTATTCATGCTAGAAACTTCCGTGTGCTGCCACAAGCTATTATGGGCTCTAGCATAGTTGAGTAAGTTGCATGACCTCTTCCAGTGGTAGGCTAGCAGATGTAGGGGGTGTAGGTTGGTACTGTCTACCCAGGGTTAGAGTTAATGCTTCTGAAAGACTATGTCTCGGTCATCCGTTTCTCAAACACCATGTAGTGCGAGAAAACCAATGGAGGAGATCGAGTCTTGTGGGGAAAAGTGCGCAAACCTCTGCAGAGTGTATAAACTAATCATGGTTAGCCGTGTCCCCGGTTATGGACATCTTGAGTATCTGGATCTTGGATTATCATGTTAATCTCATCACTCTATTAATTAAATTGGTTGGGTTATTAATAATGTTTAATTGGGATTGAGTTGGAGGAACCTTCTCAATGTTTAACAACTACCATGATAGTTAAACAAAATATATTCCTTTGTTGTAGGGAAAAATTGGCTTTTCGCAAAACATTATAACCGCAGAGCCTCCACCAGCCTCATATGCATGTAGTGATAGCCTTTACTTGTTCATTGCTCTACTGTGTTATCTTTCCAGCATATTCCTTGTGCTGACCCGTTTCGGGCTGCAACATACCATGTTGCAGACTTTTTAGATGAAGAGTAAGGTGCGCTAGGTCGTTGTCGTGCACTCAGCTATGCCGTTGGAGTTGATGGACTCATTTTGTCTTCCAAGCCTTCCGTTGTTATCATTTAGATGGCCTTAAGCCATATTTATTGTAATAAGTTATCTTTTGAGACTATCGATGTAATAAGTGTGTGATTACTACTTCGTTATAAATCCTTCGAAGTACTGTGTCTCAGCATTACCGATCCAGGGATGACACTTGTGCACAGAGATTTGACCGTTTGAGGTCGGATCACTACAAGATGGTATCAGAGCACATGTTAAATGTAGGACATGACCACTAAGATGAGCCATAGGTCACTTTCCTCAACTCATTTCTAACTTCTGTCCATCTTCTACTCTATAGGATGGCGGACACAAGGAACAAGTTTGCACAACCGGATGAAGACACACCTTTTGGACGACACTTGAAGAAAGTCACTAGGTACCTAAACATCGGAATACCAAGCTTCACCGGGACTTACACCGCCACTTTATCAGAAGAGGAGTGTTAGATGATTCGAGTTCAAATTCCAGGAAGGACATTCACGCCAGTTACTAAGCCCATAGAGTTTTCCCTTGATGCACCAACCTGGAGTCTAGGAAAGAGCATGGCAGCCCACATCGCCATGGGACGCATCGGCGAAGTTTATCACAAGGATCTTAAGGACACCATCTACCAGATATGTGGGCACCGAGATGAGCAATGGGAGATGATCAGCACCAGGAAGGACAGGTCCATTGCAGCTTACATCCAGGAGTTAAACCAGCACATTCGTCGTCGCGAGAACCAAATGTGCACAAGCATGATAGATCTGAAGAAGTTGATGATTAAGAATATGGAGCTTCAAGAGGAACTCAAGTCTACACACGACGGATACGAGGAGGAAATTGCGATGCTAGTGGAGATGAATGACGACCTGACAAGGAAGCTAGGAGTATTCATGGGAGATCCCGCGCTAGGAGGAGATGACGACCATCCCAAGGACTACATCATCATCGACGACCCCGACTCCGACCGCGACAGTAGTGATGATGATTATGAAGATGAAGCTGGAGCAGATATCATGGAGTCTTCCACTGATCAAAATTTTTAGTAGACCACCATATTATTAGTAGTATTTTCCCATGTATATATTAGTAGTATGTAACGATAGTTAGATCGATTGTATGCCCTTGCTTGAAATTGTTTTGGTGTGATATGATTGTGTTTGTCTCATGTGCATATGGGTAGTGCTTTCTCACTAGACCTCATTCTATTCTAATCTCTCCCCTCAAAACCCATCAAATGCCTCCGAGACGTGACCCTGGATTTGTTTTCCCACCGGAGCTCACTCAGTTGATCCAACAGCAGAATACACTAATGCAGTTGCTAGTTCAGAACCAAGGCAACAACAACAATAACAACAACCCACCGCCACCACCTCCAGTTGACAACTTAGCCCGTTTTCTGAGGTTGCAGCTGTCGGTGTTTTCCAGTAGCACCGAGCCAATAGTTGCTGATGACTGATTACGCAGGATTGGAAGGGAGTTGACCACTGCAGGCTGCACAGACACTGAGAAGGTGCGTTTTGCCGCACACCAATTGGATGGACCTGCAGCCTCATGGTGGGAGAATTACACAGCCACTTTCCCTATAGCCAATGTTACTTGGGAGCAGTTTCAGCAAGCATTCCGCACTGCTCATGTCTCAACTGGAGCTATGAACATGAAGAAGCGTGAGTTTCGCAACTTACGCCAGGGCAACCGTACAGTGGGGCAGTACATGGATGAGTTTAGCAAGTTAGCTTGCTACGCCCCAGATGATGTGGCCACCGATGCCGCGAAACAGGAGAAGTTTATGGAAGGGCTGAATGATGAGATGAGTATGCAGTTAATGGTGGGAACATTTAACAACTACCAGGAGTTGGTAGATAAGGATCTTATGATTGAAGGGAAGCAGCAGCAGATTGAGAGCCGCAAAAGGAAGTATGGACAAGGGAAGTACAATTCAGGAGCTCAGCGGAAGCCTCGTTTCACCCCGAACTCAGGAGGCTATACCCATAACCATGGAGGCCATACCCACAATGGAGGAAGTTCGCATAACCACAGTGGCCCCAAGAATGGAAACGGGAATGGAGCAGGCAGTAATCAGAACCGCTCTAACCCAGCCACACCCGCCAAGAGGGATCTAAGTTACATTACTTGTTTCAAGTGTGGGAAGACTGAACATTACACCACCGAATGTTCTGAAGCAAAGAATGGAAATGGCAATGGAAGCACTGTGAAGAAGCCCAACCCTTTCAACAAGGGACAAGTGAACCATGTGAACATGGAGGAGGTTGAAGAGCAGCCAGATGCAGTTATCGGTAAGTTTTTGGTTAAGTCATTTACCGCCCTCATTCTTTTTGATACTGGTGCATCGCATTCATACATTTCAAGTGGATTTGTGGACAAGTTTAAGTTACCCACCTTAGCCCTTAGGACACCCTTGTTAGTAAGCTCACCAGGTGCAGAGTATATGGCCAGCCGATGGTGCGAACGGTTACCCTTAACCATTGGCAGCCATGTTTTCCCCTCAGACCTAATAATTCTGGAGTCACAAGGATTGGACATGATACTGGGTATGGATTGGCTATCGAAGTATGGCAGAAACATTGATTGTGCTAGTAGGTCAATTCTGCTCACCATCCCGGAGGGAAAAAGGATCAAGTATGTATCCAGGCATGCGCCGAGGAGGACCCAAGTAAATTCTCTCACGAGATTTGTTCAGGAGGAAGTGCCTGTAGTCAGGGATTATCCGGATGTATTTCCAGAGGAGTTACCCGGCATGCCACCGGATCGAGACATTGAGTTTTTGATAGTGCTGTTACCAGGCACCGGACCAATATCGAAGAGACCATACCGGATGCCCACAAATAATCTGGAGGAAATTAAGAAACGGATTAAGGAGTTATTGGAGAAAGGTTACATTCGACGAAGTTCGTCACCATGGGGAGCCCAGTGCTCTTGGTTGAGAAGAAGGATGGATCTTTGAGGATGCTTGTTGATTATCGTGCATTGAATGAAGTGATGATCAAGAGCAAGTACCCACTGCCGATGATCAATGATTTGTTTGACCAGTTGCAAGGAGCTAAAGTATTTTCCAAGATCGATCTTCGATCAGGATACCACTAGCTGAAGATCCGAGAACAAGATATACCTAAGACAGCCTTCACCACAAGGTACGGGCTATATGAGTACACGGTTATGTCGTTTGGATTGACTAACGCCCCTGCCTATTTCATGAGTATGATGAATAAGGTGTTCATGGAGTTGTTGGATAAAATTTCCGTGGTATTCATTGATGACATTTTGGTATACTCGAAGAATGAAGAGGAACACAAGGAGCATTTGCGTTTAGTTCTCGAGAAACTCAGGGAACATTAACTATATGCCAAGTTCAGCAAGTGTGAGTTTTGGTTGAAGGAAGTTGGATTCCTTGGACATGTTATATCAGGAGAAGGTATAGCAATAGATTGACACCCACCTATACTAAGTTTCAGTCAGTCACTGAGTGGTTGGCACCCACCTCAGTTGGAGAGATCCGCGGTTTTCTTGGACTCGCGGGGTACTACCGGAGATTCATTGAGAATTTTTCCAAGATTGCAAAACCTATGACAGAGTTTTTGAAGAAGAATACCAAGTTCAAATGGATAGATGAATGTGAGGCAAGTTTTCAGGAGCTGGAGAAACATTTGGTTACAGCCCCAGTACTGATTCTGCTGGATATACGCAAGGATTTCCAAGTCTATTGCGATGCTTCTTGCTTAGGGCTTGGAGGTGTACTTATGCAGGACGGAAGAGTTGTTTCATATGCCTCACGTCAGCTTCGACCGCATGAGTTGAATTATGCCACACATGATTTGGAGTTAGCAGCTGTAGTGCATGCACTCAAGACCTGGAGACATTTTCTTATTGGGAATCGTTGTGATGTGTACACGGATCATAAGAGTTTGAAGTACATTTTCACCCAGAAGGAGTTGAATCTCAGGCAAAGGAGATGGTTGGAGCTTATAAAAGATTATGATATGAAGTTGCACTATCATCCAGGCAAGGCCAATGTCGTAGCAGACGCTTTGAGCTGGAAGAGTTACGCCAATACCCTCATAAGCGGAGGATTGCCAAAGGAGTTAGCCGAAGATCTTAGGGCGCTTTGTTTGGAGATAGTCCCTAGAGGTTTTTTTGTAGCATTGGAGGTTCAGTCGACATTATTGGTAAAAATTCGAGAAGCTCAGAAGGATGATAAAGAAATTGCCGAGATAAAGGAGAATATGAGAAAAGGAAAAGCCAAATGTTTTCGTGAAGATGAGCATGACACCTTGTGGTTTGAGGACCGTGTTTATGTACCCAATAATGCGAAAGTCAGGAAGTTGATACTTCAGGAGGCTCATGACTCGCCATACTCGATACACCCCGGAAACACCAAGATGTATTTGGATTTAAAGGAGCGTTTCTGGTGGACGGGAATGAAGAAGGATATTGACGAGTATGTAGCAGTATGTGATCTATGTCAGAGAGTGAAGGCAGAACATCAGAAGCCAGCAGGATTACTACAGCCTATGCCGATACCCAAATGGAAGTGGGACAAGCTTGGCATGGATTTTATCACCGGATTACCTAGGACCCAATCGGGATATGATTCTGTTTGGGTAGTAGTGGATAGTTTGACCAAAGTGGCCCACTTTATCCTAGTGAAAACCACCTATACGAGTGTGAAGTTGGCCAAGATATATATGACCAGGATCATATGTCTGCATGGAGTTCTGAGGACTATCGTATCAGATAGAGGAACACAGTTTACTTCAAAGTTTTGGCACCAGTTGCACCAGACTTTGGGTACCAGGCTAGAGTTTAGTACATCTTTTCATCCGCAGACAGATGGGCAGACCGAGAGAGTCAATCAGATTCTGGAGGACATGTTGAGAGCTTATGCGCTCGATTATGGATCTAGTTGGGATGATAATTTGCCCTACGCAGAGTTCTCTTACAACAACAGCTACCAGACTAGTTTGAAGATGGCACCTTTCGAAGCTCTGTATGGAAGGAGGTGCATGACACCATTAATGTGGGATGAAGTTGGAGACCGCCAGTTGTTTGGACCAGATTTGATTAAAGAGTCATAGGAGAAGGTTAAGTTGATTCGAGATAGATTGAAGGTAGCTCAGTCTAGGCAGAAGAGCTATGTAGACTCAAAATGCAAGGAGGTAGTCTATGAAATCGGAGACATAGCATATCGAGTTAAACGCTTTGGAGTTAAGGGAAAGTTAGCCCCGAGATTTGTAGGACCATACCGAGTTTTGGAACGTATGGGAGAGGTGGCCTACAAGTTGGAGTTACCCGAATGACTGTCGGGAGTTCATGACGTGTTTCACGTTTCCCAGTTGAAGAAGTGCCATGCTGAGATGGCCGATATCCCTATGAGAGATACAGTGCCCCTCGAAGCAATTCAGTTGGATAGTGATCTGACCTACGAGGAGAAACCAGTCAAGATTCTCGAGTTTGCCAGCCGAGTTACCCACATCAAGGTTATCATGTTTTGCAAAGTTCAGTGGAGTCACCATACCAAGGATGAAGCCACCTGGGAACGAGAGGAAGATCTACGGAAAGACCACCCACACCTATTTTCTAGCCAACCCGAATCTCGAGGGCGAGATTCACCTTAAGGGGGGTAGGTTTGTAACATCTCAAATTTTCAATTTGGAATGTTATACATAGGTCATCATATGCATATCATATTTTTATTTGCATTTTGGTCTTGTGATCCTAAAAATCTTAAGCAACTCAAGGACCCACAGAGAGAGTTGGGGATTTTATTATTTTCATATTTGAATTTTCACAAATATTAGAAAGTGGATCACTTTGGTTTTAATTATTTTTCTCTCCAAATAATATTTTAAATATTAAAATATATGAGAGGAGATAATATGACTTCTCCAAAAATAAAAGAAATATTGAAGGAAAATTATTAAAATCAACTAAATAATTTTATTTGGATTTTTTGTTATTTTATTTGAATTAGAAAAATATGCATTTTTAAAAAAATTGCATTTAGGCCAAGAAAATGTTCACTAAGTTCTAAATATTTTATTTAGATGGTGAAAATTATTTTTGGCATTTTTTAGAAATTTATATATATATATATTTATTAGGGTTTTTCTCGGTGGAATTGTTTTTCTTAAATGTGTTCGGACCGACTTGGCCGAAGCCCAGCCGGCCTAGCTCGCGCGTCCCCGACCCCGAGGGGACTCCCGCAGCTGCATGACGCTGCCGTCGTGGCCGAGTCGGCCACCATCGCCGTCGCCCCCTCCCCAAGCAACGCCGCCGCCACCCCCCTTTTATAAGCGCACTGGGGCCCCCTAGAGCCCCAAGCCACTGCATCGCCGCTGCCGCGTCGCGCCGCCGCCCCGTAGCCACCCGCAGCCGCCCGCCGCGGTCGACCGCTGTCGCCGCCGCCGTGGATCTCGCCGGAGCCGCCGCCGTTGACCCCGTTTGACCGATCGGTTTTTCTCGGTTAAACCCCGGATTTTTAGTTTTCCGGTTTAATTTCTTAGATCGGTTTTCATCGGTTTATTCTATTCAGCGGACGTTCGTCCATCCGTTTGTTTTAATGAACGTTGTTCGCCAGTTAGGATCAGACAGCGAACGTACGTTCGTTAGTCTTTTTTTCACCCAGGGACTTATCCACAATTATTTTTATCGCATATTAGCCCCTGGTCTTCAAACCCTCGCAGTTTCTTAACCGTTTGTCCAAATCCAGTGAAACCAGCGCCAAAATCTTTGTCTTGAACCCCTCTTTCTGTTTAATCAACTTGAACAAGGTTTTGAAAATTTAAAATTTGGTTTCAAGCAGATTTGAATTCGAAGTTCTTTTGACCGTAGTTTCGGTTCCGTAGCTCCGATTTGATTGATTCTTTTTGCAAATCGAAGCTCTTCAGTTGAATTTTTAGTTTGAATCTTCTTATTTGAGTTTTATCTGTGCATCTTTGCTTGAGTGCTTATGTATGCTATTGTTTGTTTGAGATAGAATTCCCGGAGTGCGCAGCGTGCTACTATGAGTCTCTAGGTTTTGTGGATCATCAGCAAGGCAAGTAACACTTTGATCATACTCTTTTTCTTACCCAGTTTTGTTGCATTGGATGCAACCCTCAAACATTGCATGAGTAGGATCTCTTAACATGTGGGTTTTGGGAAGTAGATGATGAGGTAGAACCTATTGCCCTTTTTATTATCAAACCCTGGGAGTTACATCTACGTTATGCTTATACTGCCATGCTATGCTCGTAGACGTGGATTGGGTTTGAGTGTATCCATGACAGATGTGAGATTGTTAATTAATGGTTAACTTAAGGTGGCTACTTAAATACACATCTAGGTGGATTGGTTGCGGGCACCTGGAGAATCCAGTGTTGTCCTAGGATATCCCGGAGTACCCGTGTGATTATCCTATGGTTTGCCACGCAGGTTCAAAGGGATCATAAGATTATTCATGCTAGAAACTTATGTGTGCAGCCACAAGCTATTATGGGCTCTAGCATAGTTGAGTAAGTTGCATGACCTCTTCCAGTGGTAGGCTAGCAGATGTAGGGGATGTAGGTTGGTACTGTCTACCCGGGGTTAGAGTTAATACTTCTATGTCTCGGTCATCCGTTTCTCAAACACCATGTAGTGCGAGAAATCCAACGGAGGAGATCGAGTCTTGTGGGGAAAAGTGCGGAAACCTCTACAGAGTGTATAAACTAATCATGGTTAGCCGTATCCCCGATTATGGACATGTTGAGTACCTGGATCTTGGATTATCATGTTGATCTCATCACTCTATTAATTAAATGGCCATTTACATTTCTGTGCCTAAGTCGAACCACCTAATCAGATATACCCCTAATTCGAAAGCCTGCTCAAATTTACCCCTCTATCGTTAGGTGCCCTTACAGAAATGCCCTTCTACGCCGTTACCGTCCGGTCAAACAGCTTTGACCGTCCTGGAAAAAATAGCAAAAATAATCTAAAAAATCTAAATTTTTGTGAGATAGAAGATACTCATATGCGCAAAGTGTGTGCAATTTTTCGTGCTATTTGGACATTCCAGGAGCTCGTGGAGAGGAAAAACAGTTAATCCGCATGCTTGTGAACAGTAAATTTGAAATAAAACAGCAAGAAAATTCAAAAAAATATGAAATTTTTTGGCATCAAAGAGGCTTGGGTGCACAAGGTGCATGCAAGTTTTTGTGATCAAATGACATGCGAGGAGCTCGAGCAAGAAAAAAATAGTCATTTTTCGCAAGTTTTTTCCCGAACCAAATTTTGCTTTTTTCTCCACAAGCCTCTCCAATGTCCACACACAACAAAAATTTGCACGCAGCTTGCAGACCCGAGCCTCTTTGATGCCAAAAAATTTCATATTTTTTTGAATTTTCTTGCTTTTTTTTAATTTACTGTTCAGAGGCTTACATATTTATTGTTTTTCCTTTGACATGAGCTCCTGGAATGTCCAAACAGCACGAAAATTTGCACTCACCTTGCGAACTTGAGTATCTTTGATCCCACAAATTTTCAGATTTTTTTAGATTTCTTTGCTATTTTTTCAGGACGGTCAAAGCCCTTTGACCGGCTTTGACCAGCTTTGGCCGGACGGTAACGGCACAGAAGGGCATTTCTATAAGTGCACATAATGGTAGGGGGGCAAATTTGAGCAGGCTTTGAAATTAGGGGTAAATCTGAGAGTGGGCGCAAATTAGGGGCATAAATGTAAATGTCCCTTAATTAAATTGGTTGGGTTATTAATACTTCTTAATTTGGATTGAGTTGGAGGAACCTTCTCAATGTTTAACAACTACCATGATAGTTAAACAAAACATATTCCTTTGTTGTAGGGAAAAATTGGCTTTTCGCAAAACATTATAACCGTAGAGCCTCCACCAGCCTCATATGCATGTAGTGATAGCATTTACTTGTTCATTGCTCTACTATGTTATCTTGCCAGCATATTCCATGTTCTGACCCATTTCGGGCTGCAACATATCATGTTACAGACTTTTCAGACGAAGAGTAAGGTGCGCTAGGTCGTTATCATGCACTCAGCTATGTCGTTGGAGTTGATGGACTCACTTTATCTTCCAAGCCTTCCGATGTTATCATTTAGATGGCCTTAAGCCATGTTTATTGTAATAATTTCTCTCTTGAGACTATGGATGTAATAATGTGTGATTGCTCCTCTGTTATAAATCCTTCGAAGTACCGTACGTGTCAGCATTACCGACCCACGGATGACACTTATGCACAGAGATTTGACCGTTTGAGGTCGGATCGCTCCATCTTGTAGCGACCCGACCTCAGACGGTCATGTCTCTGTGCTTAAGTGTCATCCCTGGATCGGTATGCTGACACACACAGTACTCGAGGATTTATAACAGAGGTAAATCACATGTATAAAGTAACGTAAATAATATTAACTCAATCCATATAACAGAAGTAACAATAAGGTTGTGGATTCCCATCAACACCAACGGTAAAGTTGAGTGTAGAAATCGTAACCCTAACGTATCACTTACTCGTCGTAAGATTCCTGCAACATGAGACGTTGCAGCCATGTAGGTCAGTACATTGAATGTACTAGCAAATTCACACCATAGAGCAATGCTGAATAAATGGCTATCCCTACATGCATATTTGGCTGGTGGAGGCTCTAAGTTTAATTTTTGCATAAAGCTATTTTTTCCTACAACAAAGGAATATTTTTATTTAAATACCAAGTTGGTTAAAAATTATTGAGAAGGTTCCTCCAACTCAATCCCAAAATAATAATTATAACCCCACAAATTAATTAAGTAAAGTGATGAGATCAAACTAATAATTCAAGTACCAAATACTCAAAATGTCCATAACCGGGGACACAGCTAATAATTATTAGTTTGTACACTCTGCAGAGGTTTGCGCACTTTTCCCCACAAGACTCGATCTCCTCCGTTGGATTTCTCGCACTACATGATGTTTGAGAAACGGATGATCGAGACACGGTCTTTCCGAAGCATTAACTCTTTGCTCTGGGTAGACAGTACCACCTACTTTCCCCCTACATCTGCTAGCCTACCACTGAAAGAGGTCACACAACATGCTCAACTATGCCAGAGCCCATAATGGCTTGGGGCTGCACACGGAAGTTTCTAGCATGAATAATCTGGTGATCCCTTTGAGCCTGGGTGGCATTCCATAGGGTGATCATACGGGTACTCCGGCATCCCCTTGGGCAAGCACTGGGTTCTTCAGGTGCCCAGGCAAACCACTAGGTGCTCCAGGGTGCCCCAACCAATCCACCCAGATGTGTATTAAAGTAGCCACCTTAAGGTTAACCATTAATAATAACTCTAACATCTGTCATGGATCACTCAAACCAAACCACGTCTACTAGCATATCATAGCAGTATAATCATAACATAGAATTCCCAGGGTTTGAATAAAAGTCAATAGGTTCCTACCTCATCAACTACTTCCCAATACTCACATGTTAATCCAATCCTAACCATGCAATGTTTGAGGATGAAACTAATGCAAGTAAAACTGGGTATGAAAAAGGGATGATCAAAGTGTGAACTTGCCTTGTACTATTGATGAAGATGATTCGCACTGATAACTCCTGATAGTTCTACTCGTCACACTCCGTTCAATCTATCGTGAGCAAGCAATAGTAACCACACATAAGCAATCATGCAAAAGAATCGAAGAAAAGATCTCCGAACACTTTGAAAACAAGCATTTAACTCTTGCAACAGAAAACAATTTCTAATTGTACCAAAATTGAGTGAATTTGGCCTTATCAGAAAGTTTAGGTCAAGAGCTTCAATTAGCAAAAAGAATTGACTCAAACAGAGTTATAAAACTGGAGTTACGATCACTCGAAATTCAATACAAATCTATTTGAATTCAAATTTTAAAACTTTCAAAAATATGTTTAAGGTGTCTTACTGGATAAAGGGGATCATAACGAAGAAGTGGGCATTGGTTTCGTTGGATTTGGGCAAACGAGTAAAAAGTAGCGAAGGTTTGAAAATCAGGGTCTAATCTGTAAATAAAATATTCACGGATGGGTCCCTCGCCGAAATTAAAAATAAAAAGAAAAAAACTATTGAGCGAGCGCTCGCTAACAGAACCTAAACCAACAAACTCGTTCGCTCCAGAGGCTAAATCAGCAAGCGTTCTCTAAATAACTAGACAAAATTAAAAAAAGGTCTTTTAAGGAAAAACGAAAAAAAACAGATCGGACCGGGGCAACAGTTTTACCGGTCCGTGGTGGTTTCGTCGATGGCGGCGGTTTTCGGCGGCTCTCTGGCGAGGCGGCGGACAGCGGCGATTCGTGCGGCTGACTGCGGGAGTGGCGGCGTCGCGCGGGGCTCCGGGCAAGGCGAGGCAGCCCAGTGTGGGAGCGCTGCCTCGGCGGCGGCGCGGCGCGGCGGGAGCAGCGGCGGGCGGCGAGATGCGGCGCAAGGGCGGCGGCACAAGGAGAGAGAGAGAGCGGCGGGTCCGGCTTATATAGAGGGGGGCGAGGGGTTGCGTGGAGGAGGGGCCAAGGCGGCGGTGGAGTCCGGGTGGAGCACGGACGTCGAGGCGGCGGCGGAGTCGTGCGGGATCCGGCCTCTGGCTCGAGGTCAGGGACGAGGGAGGCGAGCGGCGTGGGCTGGACCATGGGCTCCCCTGGAAGCTGGGCCGGCCCAGTCGGCGAAGATTTTTTTAAAACATTTTTTCCAAACAAACAAAAATAGTAAAACAAAATAAATAAGAATATTATATAGACATACGTAAAAAAAGAAGATAAGGCGCCCGCTGCTAATATGCTACACGTGTAGGCGACAAATAATTATGGGTCGCACGTACAGTTTTTTCAATAGAAACAGAAGGAAAATCGAATAATGAAAATAAAATAAAATTTCATATAGGCATATTATATATCAAAATTTCCAGAAAACGATTTTCTACAACATGAACATTTTTTTAGTGCCAAATAAAATCCACAAAAAAATTAAATAAAGCAAAGAGTGCTACTAATGCAATAAAACCCAACAAAAATCATGTTAAAATACCAAAATGATTTCAAATTTATTTGTCTCTAATTTTCTAATGTAGGGAATCATTTTACCCTAATTTCCATATATTTTATTTTTGGAGAAAAATAATTTGAATAAAACTCAAATAACTCCAAATTGAAAATAATTTCAAAGGGACTTTAAATTTGATTCTTTTAAACTCCAACTCATATTTCATATGTTTTGAAGAAGTCATTTTATATTCTCTCATGAAAATCATTGAGTTTCTTAAAGTTTCTAAATTTGAAATATTTCCAAATGAAATTCAAATCTTTTCAACAACCCTTTTCATTTATTTAAATGGAAGAAGTCATGTCATCTTCTCTCTAGGGTTTTGTGATGAAATAAATTTGAATTCTTGGAGATCAGAAAGCAAAGTGAAAGTTTTGGGAAAGTCATTTTATTCCCTCTCATTCAACTTTCAAAAAGTTTCAAATTCCACTCAATTTCACACAAGCAACCACACCACAATCAAACAATTAACCAAAACTATTTATTTAATATAACATTCCAAAATTTAGAATTTTGGGATGTTACAAACCTACCACCCTTAAAATGAATCTCGCCCTCGAGATTCGGAGAATTAGGATGGGTTCGGAGTCTTCTCAAAATCCATCGATTGTCACAGGGGTCTGGGGTGCTACCACCCTTAGAAGCATTGTTACGGTTCCATCAAAACTCATATACTCAATCCTTATTGTTAACAGTGTCGGTCTTCTCAGATTCTCGGGAAAAATCCTTCTCTGGGCTCTTTCGGTAGTGGCATAACCTTTTCCCTTGATTCTTCTGTCCATTTTATCTTGGTACGATACTTCTGTGACTGGGTCTTCTGACGGGTCTGACGCCAATACTAAACAATTATCGATATCTCATGGTGGTCATCAAACAATTTGACTGGGTCCCTGCAAAAAAAGGGTCTGGGTTCAACCTCACCATATGACCTACGGTTGGCAACAGCTGCCTTGTACAAGGAAAAAAATGCATACCATTCTAAGGTTTAAACAAGGTTTTGATTGTCGTCGCTCTACTATGGGTAAGTCACTCAGATTTACCATCCCTTATATCCACGGGAATAATAAGAGTAAGTCGGTATGGTGATCAATCCATCCCGCACCCAAATCATTACCTTGTATATGGTTCAGCGAATCTCGCATTCTAACACTTGATCATCCTTACAAGCATTGCAGAATTTCTCTTGTCGACGAACCATGTTCGGATAAATCCATGGATTCTGCAAGCCAAACAAACATCTATCGTTCCTTCACAACTCTCAGGTTTTTGCGTTACTCCTATAAGATCGTCTTTGGATAAACGTAACTTCTTCCAGGGTTTTTTCCTTCAGCAAGAGTGTGCTTGCTTCTTGGCAGGTCCTGGGGCCTGTGGGTTATGGCCCATCTCATCACTTGTAAACCTTGAACTCATCATCGGGGGCAACTGGTCATTATTCCAACATCCAGTTTCCTAGAATTCTTAAATCCATCCAATCGTACTGTCTCTCTTCCTTCTATTGGTACCAAACTAAGATGTGGTTTCTCAGACTCATCACGGAGTTACAGTTGCTCCATATTACCAACATTATACCTTCTTTATATTCCAATAGTACTTCATCCTTCATACTCTTGGGATACCCCACATATCGAGATAAAACTCGTACTTATTTTGTCTGAAGTCTACTCCATGGAATATCATTATATTTTCCAGGGGTCAAGTGTCCTCACAGGGTACTACCACCCTTGAAATGCACAAATTATTCCATAGACCATATTTCTCATATCCTCGAAAATGGTCAAAATCTTTCTTCATAGAGTAACTACTCACAAAATTCAAATTAGTACCAACGATGCTAACTTTATTGATTCTCAATTTTTTACAATCTCCTGCCTTTCCATTACATGCATCAACTCAACACCTCAATATAAAAAGAAATGTTCCCATTACTACTACTATTTTTCTCACAGACTCAACTATTCAACAAGCAAATCCTCATTGGGACAATCTCTGGCAAAGTGCCCTGCTTCATTACAATGGAAACATATTACTTCTTACAAGTCTCGAGGTTTCCTTGTGATTTCAAAGCCTCCTTGGGTCATCGGCTTCCTTTTTGGGAAACCACTCAAGTAGTGCCCTGACTCCTTGCACCTGAAACAGGTGATATGACTCAGGTCCTTCTTGGAATCCAATCTATTTCTATTCCTGGACTTTTCCGTTCCAATCAGGGCTTCTATTTTTCGTGGATCATACTCTACTTCCTCTATCGGGAATTCTACTAGGTCCCCTTTCAGACAGTTCTGGGAGATGTGTTCTTCTTCTCCACATGAATAGCACGACTTGGTGCAGGGTTTAATTGGATCTTCTTTGGGTGTGTCCTCCACCTCTTCCTTCATCACAGGTTTTTCTTAAAATTTCCATGAGGGCTCCTTTCATTGCTTCTTTCTTCTGTTGGATGGTTCTTTGAACCACAGGGTAAATGTGACACTAAGCAGGGTAGTGGGTAGTCCCTTCGCACAAAAAACAAGTAATCTGCCTAGTTGGGCATTCTTCATCTGGGTAACTTTCTTCACAATGGAGGCATTCATCCTTGGGCTCTTTATGGTCGTGTCCTATTTCTACGCAGAGCTTGCATGCACAAGGTTTCTTCATATCATTTCCATAAGGCTTCCACTTCTGGGACACAAGCCGAGACTTTAGCCGGGTCAACTTAAATTCTTTCCAAGTGGTTACGCCTTTCCATCTATTGATGGTTTGGTACATCCTCCACCAAGTAGCAGCACCTCTTTCAAAGCACTGAAGAGCATGCTGGGTCATATCATTTCCAACTATAGGGTTATTCTTCATGTGATCTTCCTTGTTCTGAATCCATCAGTCCATCTCCAATTGACTTATCGGTCCCGAAAATATGAGTTCATCTCCATTCATCCTCTATTGGGTCCATGGGTTTTGGGGGTAAGATAAGAGGGATAGAGAGCGATACACACAATACAAACAATAGTTTTGACGAGACAGATTTATTTGTGGTTGTCAGAGAAAACATCAAACAAATGACAACTCACAATCGTCGCATCTAACGTTGGTATATAATAGGGGTTTGGTATTCTAAAGGTTAATAAATCTTCAACGTCGTCAAACTCTTCAGGTCTTGTTCATGTCTCCGTTGGCTTCTTCTAGTCGTGCTTGTCCTTCTCAAGTTCTTTTGCCAGATCCTCTATGTTGACGCGAAGTCTCTCATGACGTCCTTTAATATTTTGGAGTTGCGTTCCAAACTTCTGGGTTTCAACATCCTTGGCATGAACCATGGTCCTACTGTCCTTCAGTTCCTGACAAATCTCTGGTATCTCGAGGTTTTGGTTCTCCCGTTTGTCTACTTTTAGCTTTTGGTTCCAGAGTTCTTCATAAATCGCTTCCTTGTCAAATATAGCTTCCTGCAGGTCCATCTTAAACTTCTTGATGTAATACTCCAGATCCCAGTGATACACCAGCTAAAGTTAAAACTTCTTATTTTGCTGATAGGTTCTCCATTAGCCCTTTTGTCATCCAATCCTTTCGAAGAAATGCATGCTTAACTCAGCACGGTGACAATAGCATAAGCGGGCGATAACATCATGGATAGCATTTTTTATGCCCATGTCTCTGCCATGAGACATCATTCCATAGTTCATATCTCCTATCTTGGGGTTTTCTTGACGGTCAAAATCTTGAGCCTTGATGCTCCATGTTCCGGTATTTCTCTAACACACCTTCATCTTAGGTATCGGCAACTTCAATAGTCTGACAAGTTCCATAAGGGTAGCCTTCCAAGGTCATACCAATCTGGAAATTCTTCAGAGCCTTTAATTTCTCCTAGTCTTCGGAGTCTTCAACCGTTGTAGTTTCCATTGTTATAATGCACAGTAAAATCTTCTTCATTCCGATCTGGTCTTAGATGTCCTATATCATGTACTTCTTGGAGCGGTCTCATCAGTCGAATCTTCGTATTGTCAAACGGGGAAAGGGGTATAGTCTAACTAAAAGGGAATATTTGATAAATCTCAGAAAAGAAGAGAGGCAAAAGATATTTTTGAAAACAAGGTTTGAGAGAAAAATCTTTCCTATGGGCTTGCCAGTTTCTAGGGGTCACGTCCTGCAGTCAACATGTGCTCTAATACCATCTTGTAGTGACCCGACCTCAGACGGTCAAGTTTCTGTCCTTAAGTCTCATCCCTGGATTGGTATGCTGACACACACAATACTCCAGGATTTATAACAGAGGTAAATCACATGTATAAATTAACGTAAATACTATTACCTCAATCGAAATAGCGGAAGTAACAAGGTTGTGGATTCACATCAACACCAACGGCAAAGTTGAGTGTAGAAATCGTAACCCTAATGTATCACTTATTCGTCGTAAGATCCCTGCAACATGAGACGTTGCAGCCATGTAGGTCAGTACATTGAATGTACTAGCAATATCACACTGTAGAGCAATGCTGAATAATGGCTATCACTACATGCATATTTGGCTGGTGGAGGCTCTAAGTTTGATTTTTGCATAAAGTAATTTTTCCCTCCAACAAAGGAATATATTTTATTTAACTACAAAGTTTGTTGAAATTATTGAGAAGGTTCCTCCAACTCAATCCCAAAATAATAATTATAACCCCATAAATTAATTAAGTAAAGTGATGGGATCAAACCAATAATTCAAGTACCAGATACTCAAAATGTCCATAACCGGGGACACGGCTAATCATGATTAGTTTGTACACTCTGCAGAGGTTTGCGCACTTTTCCCCACAAGACTCGATCTCCTCCATTGGATTTCTCGCACTACATGATGTTTGAGAAACGGATGATCGAGACATGGTCTTTCCGAAGCATTAACTCTTTACTCTGGGTAGATAGTACCACCTACTTCCCCCTACATCTACTAGCCTACCACTGAAAGAGGTCACACAACATACTCAACTATGCCAGAGCCCATAATGGATTGTGGCTGCACACGGAAGTTTCTAGCATGAATAATCTTATGATCCCTTTGAGCCTGGGTGGCATTCCATAGGGTGGTCACACGGGTACTCTGGGATCCCCTTGGGCAAGCACTGGGTTCTCCAGGTGCCCGGGCAAACCACTGGGTGCTCCAGGGTGCCCCAACCAATCCACCCAGATATGTATTAAAGTAGCCACCTTAAGTTAAACCTTAGTTAACAATAACTCTCACAACTTTCATGAATTCTCTCAAAACCAAACCACGCCTACGAGCATAGCATAGCAGTGTAAGCATAACCTATAAACCCAAGGTTGAAATGAAGGGCAATAGGTTCCTACCTCATCAACTACTTCACAATACCCACATGTTATCAAAACCTACTCATGCAATGTTTGAGGGTAAGACTAATGCATAAAAACTGGGTATGAAAAGTATGATCAAAGTGTGAACTTGCCTTGTACTGTTGATGAAGATGATTCACACTCATAACTCCTGATAGTTCTACTCGTCATACTCCGTTCAATCTATCATGAGCAAGCAACTGTATACATAAGAACTCATGCAAAAAAGTCAAAGAAAAGATCTCAAAAAATTTCGAAAACAAGCAAATAACTCTTGCGAACAGAAAACAATTTCTAACAGTACCAAAATTGGGTGGATTTGGTCTTATCAGAAAGTTTAGGTCAAGAGCTTCGATTTGCAAAAAGAATCAACTAAATCGGAGTTACAGAACTCAAGTTATGATCAAAGGAAGTTTGAATGTGAATCTGAACAAATTCAAAATTTGAAAATTTCAAAAAGTTGATGTGACAAGTTCACTGGATAGGTGAAAACAAGATGAAACTATAGATGCTGGTTTCATCTAATTTACAGGGACGGGTAAAAAGTTATGGCTATTTGAAAAATCAGAGCCAAGCTATTTTACGAAAGAAAAATAACTATGGCTAAAAGAATTCTAGGTCTAATGTATAAATACATAGACTAATTGATAATCTAATTATTCTATCGTACTAGTCTAGAAATAATAAATTACGGAAGTATAAAAAATGAAGAAAGATGCCTTTATAAGGTAGAGAAAAGACGACTTCGAAGAGAGGAGACAATTTCCAGAAGTCCCGCGGGAGAGGAGAAAAATAATTTTCTTTAATGAATCTAGTCAAACCAAAATATTGATTTAACCCGAATCGAATGATTTTTGAAGGTTCTATGGATCTATATTTATAGGTTAAAAGGATGCATGAACATATAAGGCTAGGCAATGTGGGACTAAACGTAGACGAAAATAAATGAAACAGGGAGATAATCGAAACGCCTTGCACGGGCCTAAAGGCCATCGGCCGCGCGCGTTGCAGTTTTATTTTTTTGCCAAAGGAAGAAAGAATAAAGAAAATTCTAGGAAGAAAAAGGCTGGCTAGGCCTGGCCCATTTAGGAGAAAAGAAATAAGATAAGGCCCCCGCTGCCAATATGCTACACGTGTGGGCGACAAATAATTATGGGCTGCACGTACAGTTTTTTTAATAAAAACAGAAGGAAAATCGAATAACGAAAATAATATAAACTTTTATATAGGCATATTATATATCAAAATTTTCAGAAAACAATTTTCTACAACATGAATATTTTTCTAGTGCCAAATAAAATCCACAAAAATTTAAATAAAGCAAAGAGTGCTGCTGATGAAATAAAACCCAATAAAAATCATTTTAAAAATACCAAAATGATTTCAAATTTATTTCTCTCCAATTTTCAAATGTAGGGAATCATTTTACCCTAATTTCAATATATTTTATTTTTGGAGAAAAATAATTTGAATAAAACTCAAATAACTCCAAATTGAAAATAATTTCAAAGGGACTTTAAATTTGATTCTTTTAAACTCCCAACTCATATTTCATATGTTTTGAAGAAGTCATTTTATCTTCTCTCATGAAAATCATTGAGTAACTTAAAGTTTCTGAATTTGAAATATTTCCAAATGAAATTCAAATCTTTTCAACAACCCTTTTCATTTATTTAAATGGAAGAAGTCATGTCATCTTCTTTCAAGGGTTTTGTGATGAAATAAATTTGAATTCTTGGAGATATCAGAAAGCAAAGTGAAAGTTTTGGGAAAGTCATTTTATTCCCCCTCATTCAACTTCCAAAAAGTTTCAAATTCCACTCAATTTCACACAAGCAACCACACCACAATCAAACAATCAACCCAAAACTATTTATTTAATATAACATTCCAAAATTTAGAATTTGGGGGTTTACAAACTTGTAGCAACCCGACTTCAGACGGTCAAATCTCTGTGATTAAGTATCATCCCTGGATCGGTATGTTGACACACACAGTACTCGAGTATTTATAACAGAGGTAAATCACATGTATAAAGTAACATAAATACTATTACCTCAATCCATATAGAGGAAGTACCAATAAGGTTGTGGATTCCCATCAACACCAACGGCAAAGTTGAGTGTAGAAATCGTAACCCTAACGTATCACTTACTCGTCATAAGATTCCTGCAACATGAGACGTTGCAGCCTTGTAGGTCAGTACATTGAATGTACTGGCAAATCCACACTATAGAGCAATGCTGAAAAATGGCTATCACTACATGCATATTTGGCTGGTGGAGGCTCTAAGTTTAATTTTTGCATAAAGCTATTTTTTCCTACAACAAAGGAATATTTTTATTTAACTACCAAGTTGGTTAAAAATTATTGAGAAGGTCCCTCCAACTCAATCCCAAAATAATAATTATAACCCCACAAATTAATTAAGTAAAGTGATGAGATCAAACCAATAATTCAAGTACCAGATACTCAAAATGTCCATAACCAGGGACACGACTAATCATGATTAGTTTGTACACTCTGCAGAGGTTTGTGCACTTTTCCTCACAAGACTCGATCTCCTCCATTGGATTTCTCGCACTACATGATGTTTGAGAAATGGATGATCAAGACACAGTCTTTCGGAAGCATTAACTCTTTACTCTGGGTAGACAGTACCACCTACTTTTCCCCTATATCTGCTAGCCTACCACTGAAAGAGGTCACACAACATACTCAACTATGCCAGAGCCCATAATGGCTTGTGGCTGCACACGGAAGTTTCTAGCATGAATAATCTTGTGATCCCTTTGAGCCTGGGTGGCATTCCATAGGGTGATAACACGGGTACTCCGGGATCCCCTTGGTCAAGCACTGGGTTCTCTAGGTGCCCGGGCAAACCACTAGGTGCTCCAGGATGCCCCAACCAATCCACCCATACGTGTATTAAATTAGCCACCTTAAGTTTAACCATTAATAATAACTCTCACATCTGTCATGGATCACTCAAACCAAACCACGTCTACTAGCATAACATAGCAGTATAAGCATAACGTAGAATTTCCAGGGTTTGAATAAAAGTCAATAGGTTCCTACCTCATCAACTACTTCCCAATACCCACATGTTAATCAAATCCTAACCATGCAATGTTTGAGGATGAAACTAATGCAAGTAAAACTGGGTATGAAAAAGGTATGATCAAAGTGTGAACTTTCCTTGTACTGTCGATGAAGATGATTCTCACTCATAACTCCTGATAGTTCTACTCGTCACACTCCTTTCAATCTATCGTGAGCAAGCTATAGTAACCACACATAAGCACTCATGCAAAGGAATCGAAGAAAAGATCTCGGAACATTTCGAAAACAAGCATTTAAATCTTGCAACAGAAAATAATTTCTAACAGTACCAAAATAGAGTGAATTTGGACTTATCATAAAGTATAGGTCAAGAGCTTCAATTAGCAAAAAGAATCGACTCAAACGGAGTTATAAAACTCGAGTTACGATCAATCGAAGTTCAATACAAATCTATTTGAATTCAAATTTTTAAAACTTTCAAAAATATGTTTAATTTGTTTTACTAGATAAAGGGGATCATAACGAAGAAGTGGGTGTTGGTTTCATTGGATTTGGACAAACGAGTAAAAAGTAGCGAAGGTTTGAAAATCAGAGTCTAATATGTAAATAAAATATTTATGGATGGGTCCCTGGCTGAAATTAAAAAGAAAAGGAAAAAAACCATCGAGCGAGCGCTCGCTAAAAGAACCTAAACCAACGAACTTGTTCGCTCCAGAGGCTAAATCAGCGAGCGTTCTCTAAACAACTAGACAAAATAAAAAAACGGTCTTTTAAGGAAAACCGAAAAAACAGATCACACCGGGGCAACGGTTTTATCGGTCCGTGGTGGTTTCGTCCACGACGGCGGTTTCTGGCAGCTCTGCGGCGAGGAGGTGGACAACGGCGGTTCGGGCGGCGGGCTGCGGGAGCGATGGCGTCGCGCGGGGCTCTGGGCAAGGCGAGGCGGCGCGAGGAGAGAGAGAGCGGCGGGGTACGGCTTATATAGAGGGGGGCGAGGGGTTGCGTGGAGGAGGGGCCAAGGCGGCGGTGGAGTTCGGGCGAAGCACGGACGTCGAGGCGGCGGCGGAGTCGTGCGGGATCCGGCCTCTGGCTCGAGGTCGGGGATGAGGGAGGCGAGCGGCGTGGGCTGGGCCATGGCCTAGCCTGGGAGCTGGGCCAGCCCAGTCGGCGAAGATTTTTTTTTAAACATTTTTCCAGACAAACAAAAATAGTAAAACAAAAAAATAGGAATATTATATAGGCATATAATATATCAAAATTTTCAGAAAAAGATTTTCTACAACATGAACATATTTCTAGTGCCAAATAAAATCCACAAAAATTTAAATAAAGCAAAGAGTGCTATTGATGCAATAAAACATAGTAAAAATCATTTTAAAAATACCAAAATAAATTCAAATTTATCTCTCTCCAATTTTCTAATGTAGGGAATCATTTTACCCTATTTTCCATATATTTTATTTTTGGAGAAAAATAATTTGAATAAAACCAAATAACTCGAAATTGAAATTAATTTCAAAGGAACCTTGAATTTGATTATTTTAAACTTCCAACTCATATTTCATATGTTTTTTGAAGAAGTCATTTTATCTTCTCTCGTGAAAATCATTGAGTTGCTTGAAGTTTCTGAATTTGAAATATTTCCAAATGAAATTCAAATCTTTTCAAAACCCCTTACATTTATTTAAATGAAAGAAGTCATGTCATCTTCTCTCTAGGGTTTTGTGATGAAAAGAATTTGAAATCATGGAGATCAAAATGCAAAGTGAAAGTTTGGGAAAGTCCTTTTATTCCCTCTCATTTAACTTTCAGAAGTTTTAAATTTCACTAAATTGCACTCAAGCAACCACACCACAAATCAAACAATCAATCAAAACTATTTATTTAATATAACATTTCAAAATTTAGAATTTTGGGATGTTACAAACCTACCACCCTTAAAATGAATCTCGTCCTCGAAATTCGGAGAGGCTAGAAAGAAATAGGTTAGGGTCGGGGTCTCCTCAAAATCCATCGATTGTCACAGGGGGTCTGGGGTGCTACCACCCTTAGTGACATGGTTACGGTTCCATCAAAACTTATATACTCCATCCTTATTGTTGACAGAGTCGGTCTTCTCAGATTCTCGGGAAAATTCTTTCTCTGAGCTCTTCCTGTAATGGCATAACCTTTACCGTAGTTCTTCTACCCTTTCATCTTGGTAAGGTTCTTATGGGACTGGGCCTTGTGAGCTGACGGGTCTGGCACCAATACTAAACAACTATCGATATCTCATGGTGGTCAACCATTTATGGTTTCTCCTGCAGAAAACGGGTCTGGGCTTGAACCTCACCGTATATCCTACGATTGGCAACAGCTGCCTTGTACAAGGGAAATTGTCATACCATTCTAAGGTTCAAACAAGGTTTTGATCGTCGTCTCTCTACTATGGGCAAGTCACTCAGATTTACCATCCCATACAGCAAGGCGAATAAAAAGAGTAAGTCGGTATGGTGAACAATCCATCCCGCACCCAAATCATTACCTTGTATATGATTTAGCGAATCTCGTATTCTAACACTCGGTCATCCTCGCAAGCATTGCACAATTTCTCTTGTCAACGAACCAAGTTCGGACAAATCCATTGATTCTGCAAGCCAACAAACATCTATCGTTCCTTCACAACTCTCAGGTTTTGCGTTACTCCTATAAAATCGTCGGTGGGTAAGGTCGTAATCTCTTCCAGGGTTTTTCCTTCAGCAAGAGTGTGCTTGCTCCTTGGCAGGTCCTGGGGCCTGTGGGTTATGGGCCCATCTCATCACTTGCCAACCTTGAAATCATCATCGGGGCAACTGATCATTATTCCAACATTCAGCTTCCTAGCATTCTTAAATCCATCCAATTGTACCATCTCTCTTCCTTCTATTGGCACCAGACTAAGACATGATTATGCTTAACTCATATTACCAACCTTCTACCTCCATTACATCCAATAGTACTTCATCCCTTCATACTCTTGGGGTATCCCACATATCGAGATAAAACTCGTACTTATTTTGTCCGAAGTCCACTCCGTGGAATATCATTATCCTTTTCAGGGGTCAAGGGTCCTCACAGTGTACTACGACCCTTAAAATGCTCAAATTCTTCCATAGACCGTGTTTCTCATATCCTCGAAAATGGTTAAAATCTTTCTTCATAGAGTAACAACTCATAAAGATTCAGCGTACGAACTCATGATAGAATACTTTATTGATTCTCATAGTATTACAATCTCCTGCACTTCCATTACATGCCTCAACTCAACACCTCACTAATAAAAAGAAAAGTCCACACTACTACTACTAAATTTGTCGTTGCAACTCAACTATTTATCACAAGTCTCCTTCTCCTTGGGACATTCTCTGGCAAAATTCCCTGCTTCATCACAACGGAAACATATTACTTCTGACAAGTCTTTAGGTTTCCTTGTGATTATATAGCCTCCTGGGGTACTCATCTTCCCTTTTGGGCAATCATTGAAGTAGTGTCCTGAATTTTTGCACCTGAAACATGTGATATGACTCAGGTCCTTCTTTGTAGAAATTGGGTTGTTCCTGGAATCCAATCTATTCCTCTTCCTGGACTTTTCCATGGCAATCAGGGCTTCTATTTCCTATGGGTCATACTCTACTTCCTCTATCGGGAATTCTACTAGGTCCCCATTCAGACAATTTTGGGAGATGTGTCCTTCTTCTCCACATGAATAGCATGACTTGGTGCAGGCTTTAATTCTGTTTCCTCTGTGTGTCCTCGATATCTTCCTTCATCACCGGTTCTTCTAAAATTTCCATGAGGGCTCCTTTCATTTCTTCTTTTTCTGTTGGATAGTTTGTTGTACCATGGGGTAAAGGTGACACTGAGCAGGGTAGTGTGTCGTGGAATTGTCACGGCAGATGTCCTTAGTGTCAGGACTTAGTCGCGAGGCCAACGCATCTATGTGGTATCTTGAGAGGGGTTGAGTGGAACAAGAGACGCGAGGTTTTACCCATGTTTGGCCCCTCACGGTGGAGGTAAAAGCCTACATCCTACTTCATTGATATTGATGATGATGATGATCATGATTACAGAGGTGCTCTATTTCGAGAGCTATTGATTTGTCTGTCTAAATCCTAACTTGTTAAACTTGTAAAACTTCTCTCCTCTTGGGGTGCCCTGTCCCTCCTTATATATGTTGAAGGGGCGGCTTACATGACTAGTCCTATTAGGATTAGGATTACTCTATTACAAGTGGAGTCCTAGTCTTTCTTCCTTTGTAAAGGAATAATCCTTATGCTTTTCCTCTTAAGCCGGCCCACCATAATATAAGCCGGTCTTCCATGAACTGCCTGTCGGGCCACCTGGTCGTGTTGTTCCTCTGACCCACCTGTCGGGTTATCAATGAGTCACCAGGCCCAGCCGAGCCATCAGTGAGTGGAGAGATCCGGGCGGGTCACTTCGTGATTCGCCAAGTCAGGGTAGGTCACCAGTGAGTCGCCAAGTCCGGCTAGGTCATACGTCCGGTCGGGTCATTCCGTGGGGTATATCCCCGACATTAGCCCCTAGTTTAATTTGGATTTATCCATGTTAAACTTATCCTGCAAAATAAACACAAGAACAAATTTTGACAGGTTGTGCTTCGGGTTAAAAATTCTTGTAATCCGGTACCTGATAATCCTTAAGTTCTTGTTATTTCCTTCTTCTGAACAGTCCGGGTCAATAGACCAGCTTCATAATCAATTTGCTGATATTGGCTTCTCACAGAAATATTGTGAAGAATAATTCATTTGATTCAGCTCCCGATGCTTAAAAAATATTGGTCTTGAAATACTCATCTGATTTTCAGCCGGCTTGAAGATGTTTATCTTGCCAATTTATGGTTACCAAAATTGTCGGGTTATAAACAGATGATGCCGAGTCATAATTATTGCCGACGTCGGGTCAATCCGGTTTACTCAAAACTGAGAATTTGAAGATTTTTCTCCCTCATATCCATATTACCTGTAGCCCCCAAGTCTTGAGTAAAGCAAAGTGACAACTTAAGACTTCTTTCAATATAAATATTACCACTTTGAAGAAATCCATGTTGTTCATCTTAATCACTAGTCAGAACTGAATATTCCACATATGTAGCCCCCAAGTGTCGGGTTGTCATGCTTGCAGCAACCTGGGACTTGTAATCGCCTTATGCTCACAAAAAAACTTCAAGCAGTGTAGCCCCCAAGGGCCGGGTCATTATGCAATAATGAGCAGGGACTTTGTATGCACCTCATTTAAAATAATATCATATGACGTAACCCTCACCATGGGGCTCGAACCCACGTCCATAAGGTTAAGAGCTTTGTACTCTTCCAACTGAGTAGTAGACCTTTCAATATAATGAATTTAAGATTTGTATAGCTTGAATTGTTGACAGGAGCAATTGGTAGCCCCCAAGGGTCGGCTCATTATAATGTGATGAGTCGGGTCTTCAATAAGGTGAGCAAAAATGACTTTACATTAGCCCCCAAGTGCCATGGTGCATGCTGGCAGTGACATCGGACTTGTATATTTGATGTAATCATGACTTAAATAATGTAGCCCCCAAGTGCCGGGTCGTAAGCCTGCAGCGACTCGGGACTATTCCTTCCATTGTAGAATAAATCATATCCATTGATAAAATAATAGTCATTGTGCTGAAGCAACTTTGAAAACCTAATTCATAATATTGGTTATTGATAACCATAATAAAATTCCAGCCATGTTGGCTATTCAAGAGTTGAATAATATAATCTGGTATGAAAACCTCAATCAGTCAATATCATCATGAAAATCCAGCCAAGTTGAGCTATTATCATATACTGGCGACTTAGAGTCTGCCATCTTGGCGGGTTAATGAACACTGGTTAACGTCATATATGACTCAGAAGGCATTATAAGCCTTATTGGTTTTCAACCATGTATTACTATGTCGCAAAAGAAAAAATCGCAAAAATACATTCAAATCAAAACAACAGAAAAAAATCTGAGGCTTTCATAGGCCGCCAAGCCAAAATTATCTTCTTTAATGAAACTAGCATTAGCCACTGGAAGGTACGCGCTTTCTGTGAGCCGGCCCTCAATGACTCAACCGACATTTTAACCCGGATAAGTTCAGTTCTTATTTAAAGATAGGCTTATCAGGAGTACGCGGGTTTAGAGTAGCATCGTGCATCACAGGCCGATTTATCCAAGTTTCAAGGAAGGCGGCTTTACAGCCTGAGCTTCTCCTTGCTATCCGTAAACCGTGCCCTCTCATGACAAACCGGTGTTTTAACCTTAACGAGTTCGGGGTCTTGTTTAAAAGATTAACTGTTAAGAATTCAGAGGGTCAATCAGGATTACCTGATGGAGAAGCATCTGGCATACAGGCAGGATAACCCAGGGTTTTAGGTGAATACACCTGGCTTCCAAGCCTGGCTTTTATAGCCTATCACAAGGTTATGAACTCTTCGTTCTTTAGAAAAAAGAGCCCCCCGGTGATATTTTGAGCTATGCTCAGGGGGTACCTATGTTTGAGTCGTGCTTTTGCCACAGACTCTCTTTGGTCCCAAGTTTTTATGTGACCTATAGGACGGATCAAAGGGTAATTATAACTTTGCTGTATAAAGCAGAAGCCCCCGTGTAACCATAATAAGATAAGCCCATAAGGCAGGATACCCATGTTTGAACCGTGCATCATGGCAGCGAGTTCTCTTTGGCAACTTTTAATTTTTCTGAGAAACTCGAACTTGTGAGAGATGAATTCTTCTTGAACCGGATGTTAAACCAGATATTGAGAGCTTCAAAGCTTTGTGGGAGACAGATTTCCGTTGAGCCGGATTGTAAACTGGATATTGAGAGCTTCAGTGCTTCGTAGGAGACAGATTTCCCTTGAACCGGATTTTAAGCCAGAAGTCTTCATTTTGAGCCGAAAATTGTCTGACGGCCTTCAAATTTTCATCAATATAGAAATAGCCTCCGGGACCGGGTTATCTTCTCTCCAATGACCCAGAGTTTCTTGAATTCACTGAAACCGGCCAATCATGTCGAAGCATGTCACTATAGCCCCCGAGTCTTAAGATAACTCGAGGAGTTGGATTGAGATTCTTCATACTTGGTCGTGATATAAACCGGCATATAGTTGAACAGCGGGATGCTGATATGTTAGGCCGAAAATTATTTGCCGTGAAGCGGCTGATCACTTCGGCGAAGTTGAAAGTAACCACGGGTGAGTCGGCCGCGGGAGTAGATAGATGAGTCGGGCACGGTGTTGTAAGCTGGTGCGGACGGGCGAATTGACCGCAGCATTGTAAGCCGGTGCGGACGGGTGAGTCGGCAACGGTGTTGGAAAACAGCACGGACACGGTTGAGTCAGCCGTGGGCGTGGACAGTGAGTCAGTCGTATGTGTTGATGTAGCGGGGGCGGCGACTTGCGCACGTATCCATCCAGCAGCACGGTACGGACAAGCGCTAGTGCAAAACTAATACTGGCGTATACCCCTTTGCCACACCTTTGTAATGAATAATGGTACTGCGAAAAAATACCACAGACCAGAGTAATTGTTCTCAAACAATGTAATATATACTGATAAGATATATAGAAAAGATAGCACCTGGCATATATTTTGCATGTATGTGGGTGGGGCCATTAGCGCGCAGTTGGCTCCATGTATGGGTACTTCGTCCAATTTACGCAGACTGATCTCTGAAGAAAATTAATCCAATACGGAGTACCATTACTAGTCACCCCATAGAAAAATAATCTGAGTAAGCCATCTTTTAGGCATTAGAAGCCGTGCATATACTATTGCGTTGTAACCTTCCGTCAAGGATTGGTGCTTGTATCTTGTAATAATAATCTTCCATCTGATTTGTTCAAGCAACATCACATTCTTTAGGACGATTGTCCAAATCCACACACCGCAGTAGTAGGGGCATTAACAAGCCGCACCCTTTTAAATTCCCCATAGGTTTATAACAAGCCCAACGAGTCAAGCGAAACGGCCCCCCTGCTGTTGGAAATATGCCCTAGAGGCAATAATAAAATGGTTATTATTATATTTCCTTGTTCATGATAATTGTCTATTGTTCATGTTATAATTGTGTTATCCGGAAATCGTAATACATGTGTGAATACATAGACCACAACATGTCCCTAGTGAGCCTCTAGTTGACTAGCTCGTTGATCAACAGATAGTCATGGTTTCCTGACTATGGACATTAGATATCATTGATAACGGGATCACATCATTAGGAGAATGATGTGATGGACAAGACCCAATCTTAAGCATAGCACAAGATCGTGTAGTTCGTCTGCTAGAGCTTTTCTAATGTCAAGTATCCTTTCCTTAGACCATGAGATTGTGCAACTCCCGGATACTGTAGGAATACTTTGGGTGTGCCAAACGTCACAACGTAACTGAGTGACTATAAAGGTGCACTACGGGTATCTCCGAAAGTGTTTGTTGGGTTGGCACGAATCGAGACTGGGATTTGTCACTCCGCATGACGGAGAGGTATCTCTGGGCCCACTCAGTAAGACATCATCATAATGAGCTCAATGTGACTAAGGGTTGGTCACGGGATGATGTGTTGCGGAACGAGTAAAGTGACTTGCCGGTAACGAGATTGAACGAGGTATTGGGATACCGACGATCGAATCTCGGGCAAGTAATGTATCGATTGACAAAGGGAATTGAATACGGGATTGATTGAATCCTCGACATCGTGGTTCACCCATGAGATCATCGTGGAACATGTGGGAGCCAACATGGGTATCCAGATCCCGCTGTTGGTTATTGGCCGGAGAGTTCTCTCGGTCATGTCTGCATGGTTCCCGAACCCGTAGGGTCTACACACTTAAGGTTCGGTGACGCTAGGGTTGTAGAGATATTAGTATGCGGTAACCCAAAAATTGTTCGGAGTCCCGGATGAGATCCTGGACATCACGAGGAGTTCCGGAGGTAAAGATTTGTATATAGGAAGTCCAGTTTCGGCCACCGAGAAAGTTTCAGGGGTCACCGGTATTGTACCGGGACCACCAGAAGGGTCCCGGGGGTCCACCGGGTGGGGCCACCTATCCCGGAGGGCCCCATGGGCTCAAGTGGGAAGGGAACCAGCCCCTGGTGGGCTGGTGCGCCCCCCTTGGGCCTCCCTTGCGCCTAGGGTTGGAAACCCTAAGGGGGTGGGGGCGCCTCCACCTGGCTTGGGAGCCAAGCCACCCCCTAGCCCCCCCTCCCCATTAGATGGGATCTCTAGGGGCCGGCGCCCCCCAGGCCCCCTATATATAGTGGAGGGGAGGGAGGTGATACGTCTCCAACGTATCTATAATTTTTTATTGCTTCATGCTATATTATCTACTGTTTTGAATGTTTATGGGCTTTATTATACACTTTTATATCATTTTTGGGACTAACCTATTAACCCAGAGCCCAGTGCCAGTTTCTGTTTTTTACCCTGTTTTAGGGTTTCGAAGAAAAGGAAAATCAAACGGAGTCCAATTGACCTGAAACTTCACGGAACTCATTTTTGGAAGGAAAGAAGCCCACAAGACTTGGAGTGCACGTCGGGGGATCTGCGAGGAGGTCACGAGGCAGGGGGCGCGCCCACCCCCCCTGGGCGCGCCCTCCACCCTCGTGAGCCCCTCGTGGCCCCCCTGACGTACTTCTTCTGCCTATATATCTCCATATACCCTAAAAACATCCAGGAGCACAATAGATCGGGAGTTCCGCCGCCAGAAGCCTCCGTAGCCACTAAAAACCAATCTAGACCCGTTCCGGCACCCTGCCGGAGCGGGCATTCCCTCTCCGGTGGCCATCTTCATCATCCCGGTGCTCTCCATGACGAGGAGGGAGTAGTTCTCCCTCGGGGCTGAGGGTATGTACCAGTAGCTATGTGTTTGATTTCTCTCTCTTGTGTTCTTGAGATGATACGATCTTGATGTATCGCGAGCTTTGCTATTATATTTGGATCATATGATGTTTTCTCCCCCCTCTACTCTCTTGTAATGAATTGATTTTCCCCCTTTGAAGTTATCTTATCGGATTGAGTCTTTAAAGATTTGAGAACACTTGATGTATGTCTTGCCATGCGTATCTGTGGTGACAATGGGCTACCACGTGATTCACTTGATGTATGTTTTGGTGACCAACTTGCGGGTTCCGCCCATGAACCTATGCATAGGGGTTGGCACACGTTTTTGTCGTGATTCTCCGGTAGAACTTTGGGTCACTCTTTGAGGTCCTTTGTGTTGGTTGAATAGATGAATATGAGATTGTGTGATGCATATCGTATAATCATACCCACGGATACTTGAGGTGACATTGGAGTATCTAGGTGACATTAGGGTTTTGGTTGATTTGTGTTGTAAGGTGTTATTCTAGTACGAACTCTAGGGTTGTTTGTGACACATATAAGAATAGCCCAACGGATTGATTGGAAAGAATAACTTTGAGGTGGTTTTGTACCCTACCATAATCTCTTCGTTCGTTCTCCGCTATTAGTGACTTTGGAGTGACTCTTTGTTGCATATTGAGGGATAGTTATGTGATCCAATTATGTTAGTATTGTTGAGGGAACTTACACTAGCGAAAGTATGAACCCTAGGCCTTATTTCCTACCATTGCAATACCGTTTACGCTCACTTTTATCATTAGTTACCTTGCTGTTTTTATATTTTCAGATTACAAATACCTTTATCTACTATCCATATACCACTTGTATCACCATCTCTTCGCCGAACTAGTGCACCTATACAATTTACCATTGTATTGGGTGTGTTGGGGACACAAGAGACTCTTTGTTATTTGGTTGCAGGGTTGCTTAAGAGAGACCATCTTCATCCTAAGCCTCCTACGGATTGATAAACCTTAGGTCATCCACTTGAGGGAAATTTGCTACTGTCCTACAAACCTCTGCACTTGGAGGCCCAACAACGTCTACAAGAAGAAGGTTGTGTAGTAGACATCAAGCTCTTTTCTGGTGTCGTTGCCGGGGAGGTGAGTGCTTGAAGGTATATCTTTAGATCTTGCAATCGAGTCTTTTAGTTTCTTGTTTTATCACTAGTTTAGTCTATAAAATAAAATTACAAAAAAATGGAATTAAGTTTGCCTCATACGCTCCATCTTTTTAATATCTTTCGTGAGTATGATGGAAAGGATAATTGTGCTCAAGTGCTAGAAGAAGAAATCTATAAAATGTTTGGCACTAAATTTTTGAATAATGAGCATGATTGCAATGTTGTTAGTATGAATTCCTTGAATATTCATGATGCTAATGATATGCAAAGCCACAAGCTTGGGGAAGCTATGTTTGATGAAGATGATATTTTTTGTACCCCAAGTTTTGATGAGCAAATTTATTATGATAAAAGCATGCCTCCTATCTATGATGATTATTGTGATGACACGTCTGCTTTAAAGAATAATGATAACCATGAAACTTGTCATCTTGATCTTAATTTTCAATCACATGATAGTTATTTTGTTGAGTTTGCTCCCACTACTATTCATGAGAACAATTTTGCTTGTGTGGAGAGTAGTAAATTTTCTATGCTTGTAGATCATGAAAAGAATGCTTTAGGTGCTGGTTATATTGTTGAATTCATTCATGATGCTACTGAAAATTATTATGAGGGAGGAATATATGCTTGTAGGAATTGCACTAATATCAAGTTTCCTCTATATGTGCTTAAATTCGTGAAGTTATGCTTGTTTTACCTTCCTATGCAAGTTGATTCTTGTTCTCACAAGTTGTTTGCTCACAAAATCCCTATGCATAGGAAGTGGGTTAGACTTAAATGTGCTAGTCATATTCTTCATGATGCTCTCTTTATGTTACAATTCTTATCTTTTATGTGAGCATCATTGAAATCATCATGCCTAGCTAGGGGCGTCAAACGATAGCGCTTGTTGGGAGGCAACCCAACTTTATTTTTGTTTCTTGATTTTGTTCCTGTTTAGTAATAAATAATTTATCTATCCTTTGTTATGATTGAGTTTTTATGTTTTAGTTAGTGTTTGTGCCAAGTAGAACCTTTGGGAAGACTTGGGGAAAGTCTTGGCGATCATGCTGTAAAAAACAGAAACTTTAGCGCTCACGAGAATTGATGCCATTTTTATTTGGAGAGTTCTATTTAGTTAATTATTTTTTGCAGATGATTAATAGATAAGTTCCTCAGGTCCAGCAATTTATTTTAGAATTTTGGGGTTCCAGAAGTTCGCGTTAGTTACAGATTACTACAGACTGTTCTGTTTTTGACAGATTCTATTTTTTGTGTGTTGTTTGCTTATTTTGATGAATCTATGGCTAGTAAAAGAGTTTATAAACCATAGAGAAGTTGGAATACAGTAGGTTTAACACCAATATAAATAAAGAATGAGTTTATTATAGTACCTTGAAGTAGTGTTTTGTTTTCTGTCGCTAACGGAGCTTACGAGTTTTCTGTTAAGTTTTGTGTTGTGAAGTTTTCAAGTTTTGGGTAAGGATTCGATGGACTATGGAATAAGGAGTGGAAAGAGTCTAAGCTTGGGTATGCCCAAGGCACCCCAAGGTAATATTCAAGGATAGCCAAGAGGCTAAGCTTGGGGATGCCCCGGAAGGCATCCCCTCTTTCGTCTTCGTTCATCGGTAACTTTACGTGGAGCTATATTTTTATTCGCCACATGATATGTGTTTTGCTTGGAGCGTCATTTTTTTTTGCTTGCTGTTTAAATAAAGTATCAAGGTCTGAAATTATTGAATGGGACAGTCTTTACATAGTTTCACAATTATTCGACTACTCATTGATCTTCACTTATATCTTTCGGAGTAGTTTGTCATTTGCTCTAGTGCTTCACTTATATCTTTTAGAGCATGGTGGTAGTTTTATTTTGAAGAAATAGATGAACTCTCATGCTTCACTTAGATTATTTTGATAGTCTTAAATAGCATGGTAATTTGCTTAAAATCCTAATATGCTAGGTATTCAAGAATAATAAAATTCTCTTATGAGTGTGTTGAATACTTAGAGAAGTTTGATACTTGATGATTGTTTTGAGATATGAGGATGGTAATATTAGAGTCATGCTAGTTGAGTAGTTGTGAATTTTAGAAATACTTGTGTTTAAGTTTGTGATTCCCGTAGCATGCACGTATGGTGAACCGTTATGTGATGAAGTCGGAGCATGATTTATTTATTGGTTGCCTTCCTTATGAGTGGCGGTCGGGGACGAGCGATGGTCTTTTCCTACCAATCTATCCCCCTAGGAGCATGCACGTAGTACTTTGTTTCGATAACTAATAGATTTTTGCAATAAGTATGTGAGTTCTTTATGACTAATGTTGAGTCCATGGATTATACGCACTCTCACCCTTCCACCATTGCTAGCCTCTCTAGTACCGCGCAACTTTCGCCGGTACCATAAACCCACCATATACCTTCCTCAAAACAGCCACCATACCTACCTATTATGGCATTTCCATAGCCATTTCGAGATATATTGCCATGCAACTTTCCAGCGTTCCGTTTATTATTACACACTGCATCATTGTCATATTGCTTGCATGATCATGTAGTTGACATTGTATTTGTGGCAAAGCCACCGTTCATAATTCTTTCATACATGTCACTCATGCATCATTGCACATCCCGGTACACCGCCGGAGGCATTCATATAGAGTCATATCTTGTTCTAAGTATCGAGTTGTAAGTAAATAAAAGTGTGATGATCATCATTATTAGAGCATTGTCCAAGTGAGGAAAGGATGATGGAGACTATGATTCCCCCATACCTCCACCCTCATGAGCCCCTCGTGGCCCCCCTGACGTACTTATTCCGCCTATATATCTCCATATACCCTAAAAACATCCAGGAGCACAATAGATCGGGAGTTCCGCCGCTAGAAGCCTCCGTAGCCACCGAAAACCAATCTAGACCCGTTCTGGCACCCTGTCGGAGGGGGCAATCCCTCTCCGGTGGCCATCTTCATCATCCCGGTGCTCTCCATGACGAGGAGGGAGTAGTTCTCCCTCGGGGCTGAGGGTATGTACCAGTAGCTATGTGTTTGATCTCTCTCTCTCTCTCGTGTTCTTAAGATGATACGATCTTGATGTATCGCGAGCTTTGCTATTATATTTGGATCCTATGATGTTTTCTCCCCCCCTCTACTCTCTTGTAATGAATTGAGTTTCCCCTTTGAAGTTATCTTATCGGATTGAGTCTTTAAAGATTTGAGAACACTTGATGTATGTCTTGCCGTGCGTATCTGTGGTGACAATGGGATACCACGTGATTCACTTGATGTATGTTTTGGTGATCAACCTGCGGGTTCCGCCCATGAACCTATGCATAGGGGTTGGCACACGTTTTCGTCGTGATTCTCCGGTAGAACTTTGGGGCACTCTTTGAGGTCCTTTGTGTTGGTTGAATAGATGAATCTGAGATTGTGTGATGCATATCGTATAATCATACCCACGGATACTTGAGGTGACATTGGAGTATCTAGGTGACATTAGGGTTTTGGTTGATTTGTGTCTTAAGGTGTTATTCTAGTACGAACTCTAGGGCTGTTTGTGACACGTATAGGAATAGCCCAACGGATTGATTGGAAAGAATAACTTTGAGGTGGTTTCGTACCCTACCATAATCTCTTCGTTCGTTCTCCGCTATTAGTGACTTTGGAGTGAATCTTTGTTGCATATTGAGGGATAGTTATGTGATCCAATTATGTTAGTATTGTTGAGGGAACTTACACTAGCGAAAGTATGAACCCTAGGCCTTATTTCCTAGCATTGCAATACCGTTTACGCTCACTTTTATCATTAGTTACCTTGCTGTTTTTATATTTTCAGATTACAAATACCTTTATGTACTATCCATATACCACTTGTATCATCATCTCTTCGCCGAACTAGTGCACCTATACAATTTACCATTGTATTGGTGTGTTGGGGACACAAGAGACTCTTTGTTATTTGGTTGCAGGGTTGCTTGAGAGAGACCATCTTCATCCTACGCCTCCTATGGATTGATAAACCTTAGGTCATCCACTTGAATTTGCTACTGTCCACAAACCTTTGCACTTGGACGCCCAACAACGTCTACAAGAAGGTTGTGTAGTAGACATCAGGAGGGAAGCCGCACCCAAGTCCATGGCGCCTCCTTCCCTCCCGTGACACCTCTTCCTCCCCGCTTGCGCTTGGTGAAGCCCTGCCGAGATCCCGCTACTTCCACCACCACGCCGTCGTGCTGCTGGATCTCCATCAACCTCTCCTTCCCTTGCTGGATCAAGAAGGAGGAGACATCTCTCCCAACCGTACGTGTGTTGAACGCGGAGGTGCCGTCCGTTCGGCGCTCGGTCATCGGTGATTTGGATCATGACGAGTACGACTCCATCAACCTCGTTCTCTTGAACGCTTCCGCTTGCGATCTACAAGGGTATGTAGATGCACTCCTCTCCCTCTCGTTGCTAGATGACTCCATAGATTGATCTTGGTGATGCGTAGAAAATTTTAAATTTGTGCTACGATCCCCAACACCTGCATCACACAGTAACTGGAACCACCTGCAGATGCTTTTGAGTCTGTCTAATTCTACAAACCTCATATTCTGCAGCTGCAGCCGTGCAAGACCAGCAAATGCATATTCAGCTTATCACCCTTCTTCATATATTTTTCACTATAATCAGTGGCAAAGCTGATTGTTGACAACTATCATGATTTGAGGAGCATCAGTCATTCCATTGAACCATGCGCCGTGCGAGGTGAAAACGCAGCAAACCACAGCGGTGGGCCGGAGCAGCAAAGACTGCGGCAGCGGGGATCGCGCGGGGACGTCTTGGCAGTAAGGCCGGTGGAGCAGCAACAAGAAGTAAAAACGCCAGCGGGTTAAAGAACAGCCAGACCGGGTGTTTTCAGAAGTAGCCGGCATCTCATTGTGGTGGCAGTTTGGAGCTGGCCACGGCAAGGGCAACCTCATCAAGGGTCGGTTCGTCATAGTGGCGACGCCGTATTGGCAGATGTGTGCCAAGCAAGCCGTGGCTGAAGCGACCCAATGGGGCGAACCACGGCAACGGTGGCGGCTCGTAATAGCAGTAAAATAGCGGCGACTTTAACACGGCGATAGAGAGACGTCGTGGCGAGACGAGGATGAAGCAAAAACAAGCGGCTCGCGAGAGGGGCGGTCCCACAAAGACACGGCAGCCGAGGCCAGCGGCGGCTTGCGAGAGGGCGCAGCTCGGAGGCGGCGGCTCATTAACTCGACGATGGCAGCAGGTGGCGACTTGGAACCGGAGGTGAGCCATAGCAGAGGCGAAGCAGAGGTAACAGGGGTGTGGGTCACAGCCAGCTCGGACGGGGCAGCGCCAGCGCAAGGCGAGCCAGCAGCGGCCTCGGGCGTGGGTGATGCCAGCGAGACGGGCCACGGCAAGGCGGCCGCAGGAGGCGCGTCAGGCGGACGACCGGCTGACGCGAGTGAAAACGGCTCGGGGCCGCGAGCCCGGGCGGCTTGGATGGCAGAGCAGCAGTCTGGAGGACGCCGGCAAGGCGGGGCAAGGCCAAACGGAGCAGTACGAGGCAGATCCGTAGAGGCGGGGACCGAGTCGCGGTCGGTTGAAAGAGTCCACGTCCGCTTTTTCCTCTATGTGTAAACACTTTTGGCAGTACTATTATCTGGATCGCCTTCGCATGGTCTGTTTCGAGGTAGCAACATAGTAGCCTCGCAGTTTTACTTGAGTAGTACTGGCCTCCTCGGTACCTGACCCTCGTGGAATATGCAGTCGCGGTTAGGCGCGCATGACACTGCGTATATACGCATAAAGAGCGACTAGCAGACCCAGTGGATTTAATTAAAAACTGATTCCACTTGCAGATAATCTTCAACCTTGGTGGCTTCGTAGGCGGCGCAGCATCGAAAATCGATTGATGTCGGATTAAACGGATCACAGATGCAACCCTAACTCTTGATCTCAATTTCGTACACGCCAATACGACTGTTCGTCGAGCCCATAGATCCTTCTGTATCTTCTATTCTTTTTCTGATATATCATGAGCTTCTCGATCCCTTTAAGAATTCCCTCCAGAAACTCAACACCATCATGCGCGAGCCCCACGGTGGACGCCAACTGTCGTGGAATTGTCACGGCAGATGTCCTTAGTGTCAGGACTTAGTCACGAGGCTAACACGCCTATGTGGTAGCTTAGGAGGGGTTGAGTGGGACGAGAGACGTGAGGTTTTACCCGGGTTCGGCCCCTCACGGTGGAGGTAAAAGCTTACATCCTGCTTTATTGATATTGATGATGATGATCACGATTACAGAGGTGCTCTATTTCGAGAGCTATTGATTTGTTTGTCTAAAACCTAACTTGTCAAACTTGTAAAACTTCTCCCCTCTTGGGGTGCCCTGCCCCTCCTATATATGTTGAAGGTGCGGCTTACATGACTAGTCCTATTAGGATTAGGATTACTCTATTTCAAGTGGAGTCCTAGTCTTGCTTCCTTTGTAAGGGAATATTTCTTATGCTTTTCCTCTTAAGCCGGCCCACCATAACATAAGCCGGTCTTCCATGAACCGCATGTCGGGCCATCGGGTCTTGTTGTTCCTCTGACCCACCTGCAGGGTTACCAATGAGTCACCAGGCCAAGCCGGGTCATCAGTGAGTGGAGAGATCCGGGCGGGTCACTTCGTGAGTCGCCAAGTCAGGGCAGGTCACCAGTGAGTCGCCAAGTCCGGCCGGGTCATACGTCCGGCCGGGTCATTCCGCGGGGTATATCCCCGACATAGTGGGTAGTTCCTTCATATAAGAGACAAGTAATCTGCCTAGTTGGGCATTCTTCAGCTGGGTGACTTTCCTCACAATGAGGGCATTCATCCTTGTGCTCTTTATGGTTGTGTCCTATTTCTCCATAGATCTTGCATGCACAAGGTTTCCTCATATCATGTCCATAAGGCTTCAATTCCTGGGACACAAGCCGAGACTTTAGCAGAGTCAACTTAAATTCTTTCCAAGTGGCTACTCCTTGCCATCCATTGATGGTTTGGTACATCCTCCACCAAGTAGAAACACCTCTTTCAAAGCACTGAAGGGCATGTTGGGTCATATCCTTCCCGACTATAGGGTTATTCTTCATGTGATCTTCCATGTTCTGAATCCATTGGTCCGTCTCCAATTGACTTATCGGTCCAGGAAACATGAGTTCATCTCCATTCATCCTCTATTGGGTCCATGGGTTTTGGGGTGAGATAAGAGAGACATAGAGGGATACACACAATACAAGCAATAGTTTTGAAAGGACAGATTTTATTTGTGGCTGTCGGGAAAACATCAAACAAATGACAGCTCACAAACGTTGTATCTAACGTAGGTATAAAACAGGGGTTTGGTCTTCTAATGGTCAATAAATCTTCAAAGTCGTCAAACTCTTCAGGTCTTGTTCATGTCTCCGATGGCCTCTTCCGATCGTGCTTGTCCTTCTCAAGTTCTTTTGCCAGATCATCTCTGTTGACGCGAAGTCTCACATGACATCCTTTAATATTCTGGGAGTTGCATTCCAAACTTCCCGGTTTCACATCCTTGGCATAAACCGTGGTCCTACTGTCCTTTAGCTCCTGACGAATCTCCAGTTTCTCGTGGTTTTGCTTCTCCAGTTTGGCTACTTTCAGCTTCTAGGTCCTGAGTTCTTCACGAAATGCTTCCTTCTCAATTACGCCTTCTTGAAGGTCCATCTTCAAATTCTTGATGCAATACTCTAGACCCTGGTGATACACCAACTAAGGTTAAAACTTTATCTTTTGCTGATAGATGCTCCATTAGCCCTTTTGTCATCCAATCCTTCCGACGAAATGCATGCTTAACTCAGCACGGTGACAATAGCATAAGCGGGTGATAACATCATGGATAGCCGTGTGTATGCCCATGTTATTTCCATGAGCTATCATTGCATAGTTGACATCTCCTGCCTTAGGGTCTTCTTGACAAAACTTGGCTCCATGCTC
Organism: Triticum dicoccoides; assembly: GCF_002162155.2. NCBI lineage: Eukaryota > Viridiplantae > Streptophyta > Magnoliopsida > Poales > Poaceae > Triticum > Triticum dicoccoides. The sequence continues at coordinate 252,788,575 of NC_041388.1, forward strand.
CGGTCTTTCTCTGACACAACTTCATCTCCGTTATCGGCAACTTCAATAGTCTGACAAATTCCATAAAGATGGATCATAGGATAAGTCTTCATAGTGTTGTCTTTGGTTCATGGTGAAGGTCTTCATTTAAAATATGTAAGCCAGGGGTTCTTCGGTAAAGAAATTTAGAAGGGTCCGAGAATAACTTAAGTGGATCCATATTCAGAGCCTTCCAAATCACTTCACTCCGGAATTTCTTCAGAGCCTTCAAATTCTCCTAGTCTTCGGAATATTCAACCCTTGTAGTTTCCATTATCATAATGCACGGTAAAATCATCTTTATTCCGAAGTGGTCTTAGTTGTCTGATATCTTCTCGGAATGGTCTCATCAGCTGAATCTTCGCGTGGTCAAAAGGGGAAAGGGGTATAGTCTAACTAAAAGGGAATATTTGATAAAGCTCGGAAAAGAAGAGAGGAAAAATATTTTTTTTGAAAAGGAAGTTGTAGAGAAAATCTTTCCTATGGGCTTGCTAGTTTCTAGGGGTCACATCCTACAGTCAACATATGCTCTGATACCATCTTGTGGCGACCCGACCTCAGACGGTCAAGTCTCTGTGCTTAAGTGTCATCCCTGGATCGGTATGCTGACACACACAGTACTCGAGGATTTATAACAGAGGTAAATCACATGTATAAAGTAACATAAATACTATTACCTCAATCCATATAGCGGAAGTAACAATAAGGTTGTGGATTCCCATCAACACCAACAGCAAAGTTGAGTGTAGAAATCGTAACCCTAACGTATCACTTACTCGTCATAAGATTCCGGCAACATGAGACGTTGTAGCCATGTAGGTAAGTACATTGAATGTACTGGCAAATTCACACCATAGAGCAATGTTGAAAAATGGCTATCACTACATGCATATTTGGCTGGTGGAGACTCTAAGTTTAATTTTTGCATAAAGCTAATTTTTTCCTACAACAAAAGAATATTTTTATTTAACTACCAAGTTGGTTAAAATTATCGAGAAGGTTCCTCCAAATCAATCCCAAAATAATAATTATAACCCCACAAATTAATTAAGTAAAGTGATGAGATCAAACCAATAATTCAAGTACCAGATACTCAAAATGTCCATAATCGGGGACATAGCTAATCATGATTAGTTTGTACACTCTGCAGAGGTTTTCGCACTTTTCCCCACAAGACTCGATCTCCTCCGTTTGATTTTTCGCACTACATGATGTTTGAGAAACGGGTGATTGAGACACAGTCTTTCCGAAGCATTAACTCTTTACTCTGGGTAGACAGTACCACCTACTTCCCCCCTACATCTGCTAGCCTACCACTGAAAGAGGTCACACAACGTACTCAACTATGCCAGAGCCCATAATGGCTTGTGGCTGCACACGAAAGTTTCTAGCATGAATAATCTTGTGATCCCTTTGAGCCTGGGTAGCATTCCATAGGGTGATCACACGGGTACTCCGGGATCCCCTTGGGCAAGCACTGGATTCTCCAGGTGCCCGGGCAAACAACTGGGTGCTCCAGGGTGCCCCAACCAATCCACCCAGATGTGTATTAAAGTAGCCACCTTAAGTTTAACCATTAATAATAACTCTCACATCTGTCATGGATCACTCAAACCAAACCATGTCTACTAGCATAGCATAGAAGTATAAGAATAACATAGAATTCCTAGGGTTTGAATAAAATTCAGTAGGTTCCTACCTCATCAACGACTTCCCAATACCCACATGTTAATCAAATCCTAGCCATGCAATGTTTGAGGATGAAACTAATGCAAGTAAAACTGGGTATGAAAAAGGTATGATCAAAGTGTGAACTTGCCTTCTACTATTGATGAAGATGATTCACACTCATAACTCCTGATAGTTCTACTCGTCACACTCCGTTCAATCTATTGTGAGCAAGCAATAGTAACCACACATAAGCAATCATGCAAAAGAATCGAAGAAAAGATCTCGAAACACTTCGAAAACAAGCATTTAACTATTGCAACAAAAACAATTTCTAATAGTACCAAAATTGACTGAATTTGGCCTTATCGGAAAGTTTAGGTTAAGAGCTTCAATTAGCAAAAAGAATTGACTCAAACGGAGTAATAAAACTCGAGTTACGATCAATCGAAGTTCAATACAAATCTGTTTGAATTCAAATTTTAAAGCTTTCAAAAATATGTTTAAGTTGTTTTATTGGATAAAGGGAATCATAACAAAGAAGTGGGCATTGGTTTCGTTGGATTTGGACAAATGAGTAAAAAGTAGCGAAGGTTTGAAAATCAGGGTCTAATCTGTAAATAAAATATTCACAGACGGGTCCCTGGTGGAAATTAAAAAGAAAAAGAAAAAACTATCGAGCGAGCGCTCGCTAACAGAACCTAAACCAACGAACTCGGTCGCTCCAGAGGTTAAACCAGCAAGCGTTCTCTAAATAACTAGACAAAATAAAAAACGATCTATTAAGGAAAACCGAAAAAAACAGATCGGACCGGGGTAACGGTTTTACCCCGGAATATGCTTCACAACCTTACGGTGTGATTCCTTCGGTGTAGCTTGAAAACGGGCACACATGCAAACACTAAGCATAATATCTGGCCTAGATGCACATAGATACAATAAAGAGCCGGTCATGGAGCGGTATACCTTTTGATCAAAGTCTATACCATTTTCATCAGTGCATAGATGGCCATTTGTGGGCATAGGGATTTTGACGCCTTTGCAATCTTGCATGCCGAATTTCCTCAATACATCCTTGAGGTATTTCTCTTGAGATATGAAGATGCCATTGCGTTGTTGACGAATTTGAAGACCTAAGAAGAATTTCAATTCTCCCATCATAGACATTTGATATTCCTCACTCATCATATAGGCAAATTTGTCACTGTAACGTTGGTTTGTACAGCCAAAGATAATATCATCAACATATATTTGGCACACTAATAATTCATCATCATAGGTTTTGGTGAAAAGAGTTGGGTCAGGTGAACCGGGTTTGAAGCCTTTATTCATGAGGAATTCGGTCAGAGTATCCTACCACGCCCGAGGGGCCTGCTTGAGGCCATAGAGGGCCTTATTCAGTCTGAAGACTCTGTCAGGATGCTTTGGATCTTCAAAACCTGGGGGTTGCGCAACATATACTTCTTCCTCAAGCTTACCATTGAGGAATGTACTTTTCACATCCATTTGATATAAGATGATATTATGATGGTTAGCATAAGCAAGCAATATGCGAATAGCCTCAAGTCTAGCAACAGGTGCAAAAGCTTCACCGAAATCAATTCCTTCAACCTGTGTGTAGCCTTGAGCTACTAGACGTGCCTTATTCCTCACCACAAGGCCATTTTCATCTTGCTTGTTGTGGTAGATCCATTTGGTGTCGATGATATTGTGCTTGCGTGGGTCTGGTCGCTTGACAAGTTCCTAGACATTTGTTGAGCTTGAATTGATGTAGTTCCTCTTGCATCGCTTGAATCCACTCAGGCTCCAGAAAAGCCTCGTCTACTTTGGTGGGCTCTGTGATAGAGACAAAAGCAAAGTGCCCACAAAAGTTAGACAAATGAGAAGCCTTTGAGCGTGTGAGAGGACCTGGTGCTTTGATGTCGTCGATGATTTTCTCAATCTGCACTTCATTTGCGACGCGAGAATGAGCGGGTTGACGACGTTGAGTGGGCTCTGCATTTTCTTCAGAGCCATTTTCCTCAGGTGCACTAACATGATGTTCTTCACGTTCTGGAATGACTTCTTCAGCAGATTCTTCGGTAGGAATGACATCCTCGGTAGCCTTGAACTTAATGGATTCCTCATGTGACATTTTCTAGCATGGGAGGTAGGTTCTCTCTTTGCGAGCCATTAGTTTCATCGAACCGCACATCTACAGTTTCAACAACCTTGTGGTGATAGGTGTTGAAGACTCTGTAGGTGTGTGAGTCCTTTCCGTAACCAAGCATAAAACCTTCACGTGCTTTCGGTGGAAATTTAGAATTGTGATGAGGATCTCTAATCCAACATTTAGCACCGAAGACTTTGAAATAACTCACATTGGGTTTCTTGTCAGTGAGGAGTTCATATGAGGTCTTTTTGAAGAATTTGTGAAGATATACCCTATTGATGATGTGGCACGCAGTATCAATTGCCTCGAGCCAGAAGCGAGGAGGCATCTTGTATTCATCAAGCATAGTGTGAGCCATCTCAACAAGAGTCCTGTTCTTGCACTCCATGATGCCATTCTGTTGAGGAGTATAATGAGCAGTTAATTCGTGAGTAATATCAAGTTCATCAAGATAGTCATCAAGACCAGTATTCTTGAACTCGGTTCCATTGCCACTTCTAATGTGCTTGATCTTCACACCGAAGTTTGTTGAAGCCCTCGAGGAAAATCGTTTGAATACTTCCTGCACTTCAGTTTTGTAAGTGATGATATGCACCCATGTATAACGAGAATAGTCATCAATAATAACAAAGCCATATAAAGAGGCAGCATTAGTGAATGTGGCATAATGAGTAGGGCCAAAGAGATCCATGTGAAGCAATTCGAATGGACGAGTGGTAGTCATGATAGTCTTTGAGGGATGCTTGGCCTTGGTCATCTTTCCAGCCCCGCAAGCTCCACACAGATGGTCCTCGAGGAATTTGACATCCTCGATGCCAATGGTGTGCTTCTTCTTCGCGAGTGTGTGCAAGTTCCTCATGCCAGCATGACCTATTCGTCGATGCCATAACCAGCCTTCTGAAGCTTTTGCTAATAAACACGTGGTTGGTTGGGGTCATGTAGAGAAATCAACAATATACAAGTCTCCTCCCCAAAAGCCTTTGAAGACTTTGGAATTGTCAGCTTCCATGATCACAACACAATGATACTTTCCAAAGACAACAACCATATCAAGATCACAAAGCATTAAGATAGACATGAGGTTGAATCCTAAGGACTCGACAAGCATGACTTTGTCCATGTGTTGATCCTTTGAGATTGCAACCCTACCTAGACCCAATACCTTGATTTTGCCTTTGTCGGCATAGGTGATATGCTTCAAATGTGATGGAGATAAAGCAGTGTCCATCAATAAGTTCTTGTCACCGGTCATGTGATTTGTACATCCACTGTCGAGGACCCACTCAGTAGCTTTGGGTTGATCATCCTGTAGATGAATTAGTGCATCTTACGAACTCATATACTTTAGCAGTGAAGAATATGACATCAAATTCATCAGATCAATTTTATCAAACAATACAGCAGATATAGCAGTATGAGAACCTGAGAAATGAAAATTCATTTCTTCATGATTAGCTTGCGTCCTTTCAAGCATATTCAGGTCTCTAGCAAATTCTTCAGACGTTTAAGTTCGTCTGGAGACCTGACCCTGCATAAGAGATTAGTTCCTTTTATTCACCACCCACATATGGAGGGGTGGCAAAGAGTTCATCATTCTACGAGCTCCATAAGAGAAAGATGGCATAGAAGCCAATCCACTTTGTTTCACAGAAGAGGGGTTAGAGTAAGCATATGAATAAGCAGAGAAATTCTTCGAGGACTTATGAACATAATGATTTGAAGAATAATGCACTTATTCATAGCCCTTAGGCTTTCCTTGTGAAACAGAAGTGTTAGCACGATGATGTTCATATGAGGATTTTGATCCATATGAGGAATTTGATCCACGTGAGGAATTTGGTCCATATGAGGACTTGGATCCATAGGAAGACTTTGGTCCATATGAAGAATTCGATCCGGGGTTCCTTTTTTTCACATGTGGTGTCATGATGACATTCACCTGAAGACTTTCAAGGCACCTTTTGGGAACCCAGATTTTCTTCATAGGGGGACCGCTCCTGCAGTTAGTTCCAACATATCTAGCAAATCCTTCACCATTCTGATTTTTGAACAGTTTATAGTTGGAGTCAAATGACTCATCAGAAGAATATGAAGATTCACATGTAAAGCCATATAAAGATGATGGATCTACGGGAGGTCCTTTTGCAGCAACCCATGAGGTTCTAGGATACTGCTCATGTTTCCAGTAGGTCCCATCAACATTGAGTTTCCTCTCAAAGGCAATACCCTCTTTCCTAGGGTTCCTATTGAGGATCTTCTTTTTAAGCACATCACAAAGAGCCTGATGCCCTTTGAGGTTTTTGTACATGCCTGTCACATACAATTCCTTCAGCCCTACATTGTTAGTGATACTAGTGGTATCCTCAGATGAGGAATTTGTGATAGTAGAGATAGTTGAAGAATTTGCAGCAATAGAAGCATTCGAACTTTCATGTGAAGAATTAGCAGATTCGCGTTCAATGCATTCAAAACATGGTGGAATGAATTCAACCTAAGCGGAGATGATCTGTTGAGCAAGCAATGAATCATGTTCCTTGTGAATATCTTCATAACTCACCCTCAGTTTCTCAATATCTTGCTTTCTTTGAAAAAAAATCATAAGAAAGCTTCTCATGATGAGTTAAGAGAGTGTTATGATGACTTTGAAGGTTGTCAAACTTAGTCTGAAGTCTCTGAAGATTTTTAGTCAAAGTTTGAGTTCGATCCATTTCTTCACCCAACATATCATCGCTTTCATCTAGAATGTTTTGAACCTTTTCCAAAGCTTTTTGTTGTCTAGTGGCAAGAGAGGCAAGCTTGGTATAATTGGGTCCAAATTCATCACCAGATTCATCATTACTAGACTCACATAAGTAACATTCGGTTACCTTGGCACCTTTTGCCATGAGGCATGGTGCAGAGGATGATGGTTCAGGATCGAAAGTCATCGTTTTGAGCGATTCCTTGAAATCCTCAAACCAGGGATCATGACGAGTTCGATGATCTTCATAGACATCAGAGAGTCGGTCCCAGATAAGCTTCACATGGCAGAGATGCATGATGTTCTTGAACTGATTTCGGGATAGGCAGGAGCAGATGATGTCCTTCGCCATGATGTCATGTCGAGTGTACTTGCGAATATCATTAGCCTCCGCCATCTTGCAAATATCGGTAACACCAATCTCAGTGACGATCCATAGCTCGCTGTTCATCGCCATGAGGCGCTTCTTCATCATGGCCTTCCACTTGGGATAATCATGACCGTCAAAGATGGGGCATGTCACTTTCTTCATTCTTGTGGTCGACATAACTAAAACTCTAGGTGGTTAAACCAAAATCACACAGAATAAGGGAGTACCTTGCTCTGATACCAATTAAAAGTGCGTTATATAGACTAGAGGGAGGGTGAATAGGCGATTTTTACAAATTCAACTGGGGAATTTCAAGGAGAGTAAATTCCTAAGTCATGAACGACTAGCAGCGGAATAAGTACTCAGATGCAAGTGTAACAGAGCAGTAGCACATTCATCATGATGAAATGAAAACAAGCACAAAGTACAAGTAGCGTAAACACAGGATAAGCAGGCTGAAGATGAAGTGACTGAAGAACAAGATTGAGGAAATTGAGAAAGTCTTCAGTCAAATTCTTCAAACAGTAACGATCAAGTATTTCAACACAATAATGAGGACATGGAAGGGTTGAAGAAATAGAACCAGTAGCTTGGTGAAGACGATGATTTGGTAGACCAGTTCCAACTGTTGTGACAGTCGTACGTCTGGTTGGAGCAGCTAGGTATTTAAACCTGAGGACACACAGTCCTCACTGTATTCTCCTTGAACTAAGGTCACACAGACCTCGCCCAATCACTCGTGGTAAGTCTTCAGGTGACTTCCAAACCTTCATAGACTCGGTCACTCAGTGATCCACAATTTCCTCTTGGATGCTCTAGACCATGACGCCTAACCGTCTAGAGGATGCATAGTCCTCAAAGGTAACAAGCGTCGGTTCCACACAGGAACAATCTCTTTAGTGATGCTCAATCACTTTGGGTTTGTAGGTGTTTGGGTTTGGGTTTTCCTCACTTGATGATTTTTGCTCAAAGTCCTTGGAGGATGGGATGCTCTCAATGACAAGTGTCAGTTTCTCGCGAAGCAGCCAACCAGCTAGTAGTTGTAAGGTGCGGCTATTTATAGCCTAGGGAGCAGCCCGACATGATAAGACATAAATTCCCTTCAATGATATGACCATTAGGTGGGTAGATATTTTGGGACAGCTGGCGCGTAGCTCAGCAACGGTCAGAAATTTGGCTATCAAATTCCTCAGGGCTATCATGTTCCTCACTTGTAGGTAATCCGCACTGGCAAATTCCTAACTCCTCGGTCAGAAAAAATTCCTCAGAGACCAGAAGAACTTCGTCTCTGTCACTGAAAAAATTGACTGAACTGCATGAGATTTCCAATGGCTTCACTCGAAAGGATTGCTAGGTGTAGGATTTTGAGATGAGAATCACTTGGAAACTTTTCCTTGGTTTTACCTTGACCCCCTTTAACAGTACGGTGTTTCCTAGGACTCAAGAAAGAGAAAACGAAACTACGAAAATAAAAGTCTTCACGCTTCATATTCCTCGCATGAATATCAAGTCTTCACGGTCACACCAATTTCTTCACTTTCAAAGTCTTGAAGAAAACCAAAGTCTTCAGCTGAAGACATTCATTTTGAGGGGATGACTTTCATCGTAAATATCAAACTCCTCATAGATTTATAGACCTGTGTACACTCACAAATGCATTAGTCCCTTAACCTATAAGTCTTCAATACACCAAAATCACTAAGGGGCACTAGGTGCACTTATAGTAAGATATATTTATGTTTCCGATCTAAGATTTACAACTTATTGTGAGATCCTTATTTGTAGTAATTAATTTGCAAAACTTTACTGTTTCAAATTTGTTGTCTATATATGTTGCAGTTTTTTTGTAGAGTTATATGTTGTGTTACATGTTGTTTCACCCACATAGCATGCATGTTATGTGTATGTATATAACTTGCATGTTGTGTGGAGGGGCTTGGAATCTTTTATATGCATTTGCTGATGGAATGACTATATTTGCACACATCTCTGATGTCAGGTCTTGACATGTAGTCTCTGACCCAAATGGCCCTGAGGCACAAGGTTAGCTCTTGAAGGATGAGCTAGAGCCAAATAGCGAGTCAGCATCGGGCCTTGAGGTCAGGCCTAAAGGCTCTGGGCAGATGTACCTGGATGCTTCGGATCCAACCCAAAAGTAGCAATAAGAGGAGCCAAAAGCTTCGGCTGGGTCATCACCCCGCTGCCAGAGCACCAACTAGGAACTGGGTACCTCAGAGACTTCGACCCCTTTCCTGGATACTCCAGTACACGCTCAAGAGCAACGAGAGACTGACCCGGAGACTTCGGCTCCAGCCCAAGAAGGCCCAGAGGAAATTGCGGTCTCCGATTGAAAACAACTCCTTTTCTGGCACTGCAGATGCATAAATGGAGATTTTGACCAACTTGAAGTTGCACTTTTACAACTTTTGGCTTGGGAATTCGTCGAGCTATTTGGCTTTGGGGTTCAGTTTAGGAAATGGGGTGTCTTGATCATGACTTGAGCTTGTCCTTTGCCTCCCAACTATACCCTTTTAATAGTGCATGAGCACTACTAGTCAAGAACAAAAAGGAAGGTAAACTAGCTATCCATCACAAAGTTCTTCAAGATATGGTAAAATGTCAATTTTTTCTCTCCATCATGCCTTTCATAAACCCGAAATATCTAACATGACGTTAATCAAATATGCTAGAATATGAATTTTTTTCGTTTCACAATTCCGTTTGACCAATTAAGGCAAATGTTGAGACATTCTCTCACGAGTAATACCATGTCCTCACATAATGAGTTGAATTCATTTGATAAGTACTCTCCACTACGATCTGAATGAACTCGTTTGATTTGATTTTCAAGCTAATTTTTATTTTTGTATATTGCAAAGTAGTGTAGAGCCTTATCTTTAGTTTTGAACAGATACAAGTAGCAAAATCTAGTGAAATCATCTATCAACGCCATTAAGTATATTTTTTTTCACCTTTGTGAACACAATATTGATTTTACATAGATCAGAATATATAAGGCCCTTCGCAGTGCTTCATGGTGTGCATGTGTTAAGCATGCAACATAAGCAAAAAATTAACATGGTAAAGCAATTAAGGAGGATAGAGAGCACTTTGATAACTGAGAAGAAACAATGCTAAGTGCGCAAATCTGTACAAAACACTTAAATAAAGGAAGTTCACCAATACATGAGAGAATTTAGTTTTTTTGTGAGGTTGGAGAGAATTTAGTTGTTAAATAATTAAACAAAGAAAGCTTAGGTACAACAAGTTAAGCATATACACATTGCGGACTTTAGTTGTTAAACACTTCAATGAGTTTAGCATCTCATCTAAGCACTTCTGCATTAGAAGAGACCTAAGCTTCAAGGGTGTCAAATTCATCTTACCCGTAGATAATAGACCTGTGCGGCGCAAGGTTGCATATATATCACACAACCTTGACATTTAGAGCGCCTTTCCAAAGTAAAACTCAAGATTAAACGTATTTTAGCAAAGTCAGGTTGACAACTAAAATTACTTTTGTAAAAATAAAAATAAAAATATTTTTGGAAAAAAATACTCTCTTCATTTATTTTTGGAAAAAATACTCTCTTCATAAAGAAGCGTATGAATGAAAAGGTGATTGCGCTTAGTCCTGGCCATGGGCAGCCCGACCCAAAAAAGCCCGACCCGGCCCGGCCTGACGCTGCGCCCGGGCTAGGCCTGGGTCTAGGTTTTGAGCCGAAGGTCAGGCCGGGCCTGGGCCCGCTGTTTTTGCACTTTACTGGAAAGGCCCGGCGGACTTTTGTAGTGGCGGGTCAGGCTTGGGTCTGAAAAGTAGACCCGACGACTGGGCCAGGCCAAGCTCGGGCCTGAGTTTTCTACCTCGGGCTTGGTCAGGCCCGGTCCGGCGGATGGCCAGGTATAATTTGCGGAAACACCAAGCAGTCCCGGCCCGAGAGAGAAAGAGAGTCGTGGTGGTCGCGGTCGCGGGCACGGACGCGGGAGCAACGGCCGCTTTCCTCGTGCCCTTGCTTCCTTCCTAACCTAACCAAGCAACCAGCCCTAACCGATTGCCGTCTCCATCCGCGTTCATCCACCCAGGGCATCCTTTGCCGCTAAGCAAGCCACACCTCGGGTTCGAGGCGGCGAGGGTTTGCGCGACGAGGATGACTGTAATGCTCTGGCCCCGGTGATCTCTGCCGTTTCAGATTGGGGAACTCGATTTCGATTTCGACCCCAGTGCTGGATTCGTCGATGGTGGGGGTGCTGTCGAATCGGGTGGGCCGGGAGGCCCTCGCCGCCGGGGATCACATCTACTCGTGGAGAACCGCCTACATCTACGCCCACCACGGTCGGTAATCCCCTCATTCTTCTCCCCCAACCAATCTCCCCTAACTATATCTGTCAATTGGTTCGTTGGTTGGCCGAGGATTAATTAAGCACCCCGCCACCATTAATCTCACGCCTGGTCCTCCGGGGTCACCTTGAAGACGCCCTGCAACAATAGATGTTAGGTTTGCCGGCTACAGATTGCGACGGGGGTCTGGGCTGCCCCCCTGTTGAGGAAATATTTCCGTCAAATGACGGTCACCTTGAAGACGCCCTGCAACAATAGATGTCCTCATCTCTGAATCAGACTATTTGGCGGCCTCCGTCTGCAATGCCTTTTAGCTAAATGGGGACTTACGTTTGCCGGCTACAGATTGCGACCGGTGGCTGGGCTGGCCCCCGTTGAGGAAGATTTTCCTCAGTGATGAGGAGGGTTGTTCCCAATAACCATGATTTTGCAAGTGTTGCCCTTCAGCGAAGGATCGGCTCATTCTCGCTTTGCCGAGTGCGTCTGGGTTCATCAACTGTGGATGCCTATGCTTCAGCGCAGCATGATTGGCCACCTTTCCAGCGGCACCAGCACCAGCACCACTGGAGGCGGGCGCGGATGTGAATTCAGAAGGGGAGCACTTGAGTTTTCGACACCATGGTAATCATACTCTGGGATCTCCTCTGCTATGTGGGATGTGGCATCAAGGATCCCAGTGAAGTGAGCACTCAGCTCAGGCTGGCGCGAAGGGGTTGGCAAGTTTTATGTGACTCAGATACAGCAGAAGTTGTGCGCATGGTTGTTCAATCTGGTTAAGAATCGACTGCAAGCTTTGGCCATCGTGTACATTTGTAATTTGGCTTTCGACCGCTTTCTATGTAATACAAAGGCCTGCAAAGCTTTTGCCATTTGTTAGACTAGTGGGCTTTGAATAGCATCTTATAGATTAATATCTTCCTTCTCAAGCCGCATTTCGCTCACGCAAGTGCTGCCTATGCTTCCTAGTTTTCGCCATGCATACGCTCCTTACTGCAATACTTGTTCGTGATGTCCTCTTGACTTGTTTGCTTGTACACATGTGCTAATATGTTGTCATGTATAATACAGTAGTACTGACTAGTTTGATATTCCATTTTTCAGGGATATATGCTGGAGATGGAATGGTCATCCATTTTACGAGAGCGGTTGGACATGAAATTGGGACAGGAACATTCTTAGACAAGTTTCTGTTCAGCTCATCGCCGACTACGGCGGATGGCCCTCCTTGCGAGAAATGTGGGCACCTCATCAAGCCTCAGGGCGTCATAATGTCCTGTCTCGATTGCTTCCTGGACGGGGGCAGTCTCTACCTCTTCGACTATGCTGTGTCGCCCCCTTTCTTCCTCGCCAAAGCGCGTGGAGGAACGTGCACTATGGCACTCTCTGACGCTGCTCAGCTTGTTGTCCACCGTGCCAAACACCTCCTCAACAATGGCTTTGGCATGTATAGCCTGTTTAAGAACAACTGTGAGGACTTCGCGATATACTGCAAGACAGAGCTGCTCGTCGAGACTGCTTACAGCGTTGGGCGCAGTGGGCAGCTGGCGTCCCTGACGGCTGCGTTCAGTGCGGTGGCTTCTTCGCCGCTGCGTTTCCTGACAACTAGTGCTAGTGGTCTGGCAATTGTGACAAGCGGCATGTACTGCGTGGGGCGATATGTGTCAGACATGGGTGTTCGCCGTGATGTGATCAAGGTGCCTGTGGAAAGGCTTGTAGAGCACTGGGTGAACAATGTCACTCCTGCTCTTCCTCAAGGGGCCACCCAGGCGGAGACTGCAACACCAGGAGGCTTGCCTGAGCTACCAGAGGAAGGGGAGCTTGCTAAAACGGCAACACCAGGAGGCTCGCTGGAGCTACCAGGAGAAAGCGAGCTTGCTAAAACGGCAACACTAGGAGGCTCGCAGGAGCTACCAGGGGAAGGCGAGCTTGCTAAAATGGCAACACCAGGAGGCTCGCCGGAGCTACCAAGGGAAAGCGAGCTTGCTAAAACGGCAACACCAGGAGGCTCGCTGGAGCTACCAGGCAAAGGGGGACTTGCTAAAAGTAAAGTGCTATTTAGCTGCGGTATTGTCGTTCGTTGATTTGGCTTTGTGAGGATTGCTGCTCAATTCCCTTATCTGTGTGTTCCACGCAATTCTTCATGCAAATTAATCTACCTCTGAAAGAGGTTGGTCGATCTGGGTGTGACGATTTGCTGCTTAATCCACTTATTAAGCTTGTTGCCCGAACTTGTTCATGTAAATTAATTTACCTCTGAAAGAAGTAGCAATGCGTCCACTTTGCTTGTATGTAATGTTATGATGTAAGGTGCAAACTTCTAGCCAAGATTTGTCTTGGCACAAATTTGAATCAAACCATGTGATGTCATATATTTCTTGGTTCCATCATAATATCCATTGTTTTGTGTGCTCTTCCCCTTCCACAAGTATCCACTGGAGTTTCTGGTGCTTCCTGAAGCCTTTTCCTCGCAATAATGTCTAGTATCACCTCTGTTCCGAATCGTAAGATGTTTTAGATATTTTAATATGGACTACATACGTGCTGAAATGAATGAACAAGCACACCAAACACGTTTTTCAAACAAAAAAACACAAACACATTTATATACATGTGATTCAGAAAAAGTTTTGAACATCTCATAATTCGGAATGGAAGGAGTAACTCTTATGTTCTATCATCGTACTATTCATGAATTCCTTCCCCAACTTGTCGAATAAGCTAGCATGTCCTTTCTCAGTTGCAGTTTTATAATGCTACATATATTGATCATTATGTTATTTACAGCATTTTCTAAAATGTCACACAGGAATGTTATGGAGAGGATTCTCCTTGCTGCAGTCTACACCGTACTAATTGTGGCTACTTTTTATCCTCGGTAATAACTCCAGAACTTCCGTAAGTTTCTCCAATATTCGATCGACAAAATTAGGATAGAGTTATAAACTGATCTATCCATATTCAACTGTGTGTGTTTCTTTTTTCAGTTTTTTTCTCACACGTATATTCCTAGGATAACTTCCTTTGGATCAGTCTCTATCATCCATGAAGGCCTGCCAATCCAAGTGATATAACTATGTCAGCTAACATTAACATTACGAGTTAACCACTTATATTGTGAAATCGGGTAGAGGAAATCACTTGTTCATCACGAAATTTGTTGTTCCTTGGGACGCACGCTCAAGAAGCAGCTTCCTTGATTCAATTGCTATTCCCTCTGGCTGCATTACAAATAATTGAGATGATCTTAGAAAGTACTCCCTCCGTAAAGAAATATAAGGCCTCATTCGGTTTGAAGGATTTTTGTAGGAAAAACATAGGAACAAGGATTCCGGAGGAAATTTTCCTATATATGCATTCGGTTTGTAAGAAATGCGTACAGGAATTTCATAGGAATACTACTCATTTCCTGTGTTTTTGGAGGAAACTACACATCCACTCAAAGCTCATTTTGCGCGTAAGAACGAGGCAAGTCAAATCCTTAGGATGGCAAGTCCCATCCTATCAAATTCCTATACTACTCCTAATTCCTACGTTTTGATTACTACTTTAGTGATCTAAACACTCTTATATTTCTCTACAGAGGGAGTATGAATTAAATTCTCTTATTTTTTGTGAGGCGCGAAGGAATTTGTTGCAACTATTCCATTAGTTTTCCTTCTATCGGAGCACTACTCACCTCTTCCGGAAACCAAACACCTGGTTGCGTGCTTCCCTCCAGAACTGCTTGAACAAATGCTGCCGTTGAATGGCCCACCGATCTGCAAGTCCAACATAAGATGCTTAGATGAGATGTAGATAGATTGACCAGAATAATATTGGGTACTTCCGAACTGAAAAGTAACACCAGGACTTGTAAAATGAGCCATACAGTAAATATTGCTTAAATCTCGAGTATAAATTCCTAGGATTTGAGTTGTAAGTTCTGAGTATAACTTTTTCTGACAGTTGTGTTGTAACAGGTATTGCATAAAATTCTGCATCGATCATTTCAAGTATTAAGAACAGATAAAGAAATCTCATTAGGTAGATAATCTCTCAGTTTAAATAGGCATGATTATAGAATTGTTTCCACCTAAAGCAGTTTTGAAACCAATGGAAACTCTTGAATGCCGACTATAATTTCCTGGGACTCTGCTTTATTTGGAGGAAATTAATGTTAGGCTCAACACAGTCGATGGGAAAATAATCTGATAGGCGGAAATAACTAATGGTAAATATCAATTAGGTAACGGATTTTGAGCATGCTCAATTGCTCATCCAGAAATGTGCACTTACACAGATAGTTTTCTATGAGAAAATAATCCAATAGTATTTCGGCCATTCGAACACTCCAAGTCTACCTGCACAAACAAAATAAGTTTGATCCAACAATAGTCATCAGTAGTTTCGCGTACTGCTCTGGACACAGCTTCAGTGGAATTAGTATGCTCTTACTACAGACACTACGTGAGTACTAGTATGCTCTTACTGTAGACACAACTTGAGTAGAGTAGTATGCTCTTACTGTAGACACTACTTGAATAACATTACAATGACTTGAATATAATGCTGAAATAGAGATAAAGGAAATACTTACTCTCATGGACACACGCTCTCCTACAATGCCATCAATGGCTCGAACAAGGGGATCAATTTCTTTAACCAACTTTCCAACCTTATCTTTATCCCTTAACAACTCCTAAAAAGGATCAAGTTGAAGTCAAGTATATATACTGCAAATTGGTACCAGCTCAACTACATCCTTAATATTGATACTTTTTTTCATCCCATTGACACAGATCGTATTGGTTAATTGCTTAAATTGCAGGAAAATACATGCTACTGTATGTTTGCAACTTCCAATATCTTCAATTGGTATCACTAGAATAGCAATGTGAGCTTGAATGGAGGAACTTCATAAAGAGATAACTGAGAACTGGGAAGAATACATACAACAGGTAAAAATTTAGCGAAAGCCTCCATTCCCCAATTCCAGAAGAAAGGAGCAGTACCAAATCGAGCACTGACAGTTGGGACACCTAAAAATTTATGAGCACTCTTCACTTCAGGCAAATTCCTGAAATAGACGACAATGCATTTGCGGTATGTCAAAAGGCAAGCTATGCTAAATAATGGTAGTGCATTTTTTTTACCACACTGGCTTCTGGTTTGTCAATTATAAGATAATGCCCAAAGTACTTACAGTAAGTAAACATCTCTCTTTCTGACCCCTTTTCCGAAATCAATGTTGAGAACTCCACTGTAGGGCTTCAATTTGATTTCTTCTCCTAAATAGGTAATTAGAATGAATTCATCATCTTTTCCTCCTCACTGAGGAAGACCATAGGTGATTATTAACGAAAATTTCAAAAATACCTTTGTTATATGCAATTACATCCTCCCCAAGAAGCAGAAAACTTGTCGCCAATATTGTTGGGCCAGCACCACCAGAGCCTGCAGTATAATAGAAGAATCTAAAAAGGATTTAGCAATGTGGCCATAAATATGAGCCCGTAGGAATACTAGTAAGTAGTAAGATCTGACATGAATAGATGCATCGAGAGTCAAATCAAACCACCCCTTCTGTCCTTAATGTCTAATTTGATTTTTTTTCCTTTTCCAGAAAATATAGAACTCCCCTAACCTTAGTCTTTCAGGCTCTCCATCTTCACTTCTTGCAGCACTCACAAGCTCAGCAGCCATCACTGTTAGAAAACAATACAGCACACGAATAAGCACTAAACGTTTAAGACGTGGCACCCTTCCCGTTCTCGATATCTGCAGCTATTCCTTAATGAAGCAACGCGGTCCGTGTAAAAACCACACACACTTCTTGCAGTACTTTGTTCCTTGGTTCCATGAGGACATGGTAGTTAAGTAACACTGCAATTTATATTAACATAGTTTCCAACAGCTTCAAGTGTACGTATCTTTCGACTTTGATATATGAATACATGACACAAATCAATTTGGTGAATCCACTCACAGGTACCGTGTTCCACCTTTTTACAGCACTAGCTTTGATTCATGCGATTTCTTTCCATTTGGGTACTGTTTAAAGAAACATTGCACCGAGCATTATTTTAGAATAGCATGTCATTGTCTTTAGTCACTAGTATCAAGTTACACAGTGGAGCAACAGCAAACATGGACATTCGTGGCAACGAACGGAAACAAGTCAAAGAGCATATAGCAATTACTGGAGATGTGGATGAAAAAAAATAGCAAGCCAAATTGATGGTGTTGTATGCCATGAATTTGAAGTAATACCATTGCTCACTCCAGGATATATGCCGGCGGTTGTAATAGCTGGAACACCTTGAGCTTTTGCTTCTTCATGAAAAGCTTTGGCTCTCCATGAATAGTCCATATCATCACAAACATCGATATATGCTGTCTGTTCACAAAAGCTTAAGTGAGCCAACAGCCATTTCAGTTATTATTAAGTAAAATATCACCAAGTTCAACAGATGCCGCAAAACTTATGCAGCTGTCCTCAGGGACAGGATGTTTTTAGCCACCTTGGTCGATATCGCCGCCCGCAGGACAGCGCATTCAGCCTCTCTCTGGAAAGGCCCAGCAGTATGAACAACCAAGTCCACATCTGGGGAAAGTTCAAACCATTAGTCAGTTATATGTCCCGATTCCCGTGGAGGAAAACCACACGTCTGTCTAAATGAAGCACAGCATTAGCAAGTTATGGTATAATTTGCATTACTGACCCTCTAGCGCTTTCTCCAACATGGCTGCGTTGCCAGTATCAATTTTCACAAACTCGGATTGCTCGCCAAGCTCAGATGCCAAAGACTCACCTTTCTCCCTGGCAAATTACAAGGCATATATCACCCGCAAAAAAAATAAAAAATTACAAGCCATATATGAACAGAGTGAATATATAATAATTGGCTCAAATGTGTCAAGCTGCTAACTAATTATATATCAAACTAAGAGGCGGTTCTCATTTGCAGCTGATGGAATGCGACTGAAGTGAAGGATGTGGCAATTACCGGTTCCTGCCGCCGATGAGGATGTTAAGGTCGGGGCGGAGCTTGGAGAGCGCGGTGGCCGTGGAGCCGCCGACACGGCCGGTGCCGCCGAGCACGAGGACGCGGGCGTTCGAGCGCGGCTTGCTCGGGGCAGCGGGCGCGGTGGCGGTGGAGGACGCGGCGGCAGGAGGGGTGCGGAGTGGCATGCATGCTCTGACCATGGCGGCCATGCTGCTGCACTGGACTGGGTTTACGCGCGGCGGTCTGAGCCACCCATGCCAACTGGGGACGAGAGGGTAGAGCCATGGGTCGTGCAGGGGTGCGTGGATGTTGTTTAGCGGCGACGTGGAGGCTTATTGGGCCGTCGTCGATCAAACCTGCTCTATCAGGGCATCTTCAATGCAAGGCTCTTATACTGGCGCTTAGAGAAATAAAAAAAATGTTAAATAGAAAAAAACATCCAAGCGCTGATGTGTTGCAACGCTAGACGCTACCTGACAAGCGCTAATATAGCCAGCTGGTGTAGCAGCGATTCATCCCACACGGCAAGAAACACCCAGGCGCTCGATGCTACTCCCTCCGTTTCAAAATAGATGACGCAACTTTATACTAACTTTAGTACAAAGTTAATACAAAGTTGAGTCATCTATTTTAGAACGGAGGGATTTGTTGCGTCGATGCCACACCCGACGCCAGGAATCGGCCGGGAATCGATGGCTCAACTGCCAATCGAGCAGGATAGATACCCTGGCGCCTCTCTACTAGCGCCCACGTTGGGCATTGCCCTCAGAAGCAAAACTAAGACCTCTTTTAATGTAAAGATGCATAAATGAGGTGCTAAGTGTATTGAGAAAAAGACTTTCGCCCCGCTATATTGATATAGCAACCACCTGATATAACAAAGAGTTCAATGCTGAGGCAAACAACACAAGCATGCCCAAAAGAAACAAAAGAAAAAGAAGAGAGAAAATAAAGTCAACACCGTCGAATCGACGAAAATGATGATAACCCAAAACCGTTGCGCCCACCGGAGATGTACCACCTCGCTCCAGGCACCTCGAACCTCCGCATACCAAGCAGCACCTTCAGGAAGGAACACGACGACGACGCTGCTGCCCGGACAGGTCCTAGGGTTTCCCCCAGTACACGGAGGGGCGTGAGGAAGGGGAAGACCTGACGCGCTTCAGGAAGGAACGATGGCGCCCACGGGCGTCACCGCGTCGGTGCCGGCAAGCCGACCCGGATTTCTCCCATCCGCCAAACACCCACAACCCCGAACGGTCTGATGCGCTCCACCAAACAAGCCACCCATGAACGTGCGCCACCACGGTCTTGCAATCATCACCGCCGCCTCACCATGGTCATCGAAGCGAGACCGACGAGGACGAGAGGGAGCAGCCGAGAACGAGGAACGGCAGCGAGAGCAGCCACGCTGGAGGAGACAACCTCCACCGCCATCGGCGGTCACCGACCGGACGCGGCAAGGGGAGCGTACCAGGCCCTCGAGGCCCGGCCGAGCCC
Organism: Triticum dicoccoides; assembly: GCF_002162155.2. Lineage (NCBI taxonomy): Eukaryota > Viridiplantae > Streptophyta > Magnoliopsida > Poales > Poaceae > Triticum > Triticum dicoccoides. The sequence continues at coordinate 252,808,348 of NC_041388.1, forward strand.
AAAAGGGGCTCGTGAAGCACCCGTCGCCGAGCTGCAGTAGACATGCCGCCGTCTCCACCACCCCCCGCACGAGCCGCACCACCACCGCCCCCGCCGGAGCCGCCGCAGGCAAGACCGAGTCAGGCCCGCTCAGACCCAGATGGGGCCCAAAAGGGCACAGAGCTGGGCCGGGAGGGCGCCGCCACCATCCACCACGCCAGCTCGTCGCCAAGTGGCTGCGCCGCCTCCCCTAGGCCACCTGGAGCTGCGCCGCCAGGAGCAGTCGCCACTGCCGGAACCACCGCCGACCGAGGAGCACCGCCGCGGGACGCCACCACCCGAGCCATGGCACCGCGCGCGGGGAAGGGACGGCCGCCGCCGCCGCCAACACCACACGGGCAGGGCCCGGTGGCGCAGGCCGGCGGCGGCAGGAGGAGGGGAATGGGAGGGGGAGGCGCTGGGGGGCGGGGAGACGGGCCCCCGGTCGCCTCGCTCGGGTAGGCGACGCGGGGGGCGGCCGGGAGGGGAGGAGGGAGGCGCGGCGCGGCG
>NC_041388.1:252809408-252952508 GCF_002162155.2 Triticum dicoccoides
GCGGCGCGCGTTGCCGGCGGCCGGAGGCGCGGGAGGGGAGGGGAGGGCGGCCGGCGGCGGCAGCTGCGCGGGGGAACCCTAGGAGCGGGAGCGGGGCCTCCGTACATTTTTCCTGCTAAGTGCATTAAATACCTTAACAACTCGACTTTCCAATGCATAGGTGCTTAATTTGTTGTTGCTAAGCATATTTTATTTAATGAGTTAGTATCTAAAGTCTTTCATGCATTGGTTAAATTATTTCATTTAAGTGGTTTGCCTCGCTTGGCATTGGTTCTTCCTGGGGTCACCAAAGTACTCCCTCCCCTTCTTAAATGTTGTGTCATGTCATTTTTTCGCTTATGTGGCATGCTTAGCACCTGTCCATGGTGGAGCAATGGGACGGGCCTAAGGGCGTGTTTGGTTAGCTGCACAGATTTTTGATGGTTGCGTGTAAAGAACGAGTCAGGCTGAATGGAGACTAGCTGAGGAAATACGGAGTAAAATTCTACGATTTTTGCACGTTATTTGGTTGTCTGCATATGAGATTTTGTCATCGTGAAAACAATTTCTACCCCATGTTTGGTTCTATATATATATACATGATGATTAAGAGTTAAAAAATACACTTAACAAACAGAAATATTACTGTAGAACGCACATGTGCTTCGGCCGCATATGGGACGACTGCAACAGAGGGAACCACGGGCACGACTACTCGTCGGCGCCAGCGCCGGTGTACCAGCAGCCGCCCGTCATCGGAGGCTGGGCCTCACATTCTCCAATGAGCTCATCTCCCGCGATGAGGGTCTACACCGCGACTTCGCCCGCCTCCTCTACAACATCCTCTGCGGCAAGCTCAACAAGTCCCACATCCTTGAGATCGTCTCCGAGGCCGTGGATATCAAGAGGGAGTTCATCTGCGACGTGCTCCCCTGCGCGCTCGTGGGTATGAACTTCGACCTCACGAGACAGTACATCGAGTTCGTCGTCGACCGCCTGCTCATGGCGTTGGGCTGTAAGAAGCTGTATGATGCCACCAACCCATTCGACTGGATGGAGCTCATCTCCCTGTAGGGCAAGACCAACATCTTTGAGAAGCGCGTTGACGAGTAGTAGAAGGTGTCTGTCATGTCCAACCTCAATGGTGGCGATGTGACCCACAACGTCTTCAAGATCGATGATACGTCTCCAACGTATCTATAATTTTTGATTGCTCCATGCTATATTATCTAATATTTTGGATGTTTATGGGCTTTATTATACAATTTTATATCACTTTTTGGGACTAACCTACTAACCCAGAGCCCAGTGCCAATTTCTGTTTTTACCTTGTTTTAGAATATTGCAGAAAAGGAAAACCAAACGGAGTCCAATTGACCTGAAACTTCACGGAACTTATTTTTGGATCAGAAGAAGCCCAGAAGACTTGGAGTGCATGCCAGGGGATCTAGAGGAAGCCATGAGGCAGGGGGCGCGCCCACCCCCTGGGCGCGCCCTCCACCCTCGTGGGCCCCTCGTGGCCCCCCTGACGTATTTCTTCCGCCTATATATCTCCATATACCCTAAAAACATCCGGGAGCACAATAGATCGGGAGTTCCGCCGCCGGAAGCCTCCGTAGCCACCAAAAGCCAATCTAGACCCGTTCCGGCACCCTGCCGGAGGGGGAATCCCTCTCCGGTGGCCATCTTCATCATCCCGGTGCTCTCCATGACGAGGAGGGAGTAGTTCTCCCTCGGGGCTGAGGGTATGTACCAGTAGCTATGTGTTTGATCTCTCTCTCTCTCTCATGTTCTTGAGGTGATACGATCTTGATGTATCGCGAGCTTTGTTATTATAGTTGGATCTTATGATGTTTTCTCCCCCCTACTCTCTTGTAATGGATTGAGTTTCCCCTTTGAAGTTATCTTATCGGATTGAGTCTTTAAAGATTTGAGAACACTTGATGTATGTCTTGCCGTGCGTATCTATGGTGACAATGGGATATCACGTGATTCACTTGATGTATGTTTTGGTGATCAACTTGCGGGTTCCGCCCATGAACCTATGCATAGGGGTTGGCACACGTTTTCGTCGTGATTCTTCGGTAGAAACTTTGGGGCACTCTTTGAGGTTCTATGTGTTGGTTGAATAGATGAATCTGAGATTGTGTGATGCATATCGTATAATCATATCCGCGGATACTTGAGGTGACATTGGAGTATGAGAAAATTGCTTCTATACCATCGACAACCTCAGCAATGGCTCATTTGCCATCCAACAAAGCTCCGGTGCTTATATACCAGACACGAACAAATTCTATTGCTTTTTTGCCATTGCCGTTAGTCTGCCGTTAGATAGTGTCCGTTTTCCTTGTCAGATTTCCCACAAATTCCAAATTTACCCTTAGTTTAGAAAAAACAACAACTCACGCACGCACCCGACCCTCCCCATCCCACGACTCCACGCACCCCCCGACCATCCCCAATCCGCACGCACGCGCAACGCAACGCCGGCCTCCAGCGAGCCGCAATGGAGGAACCCCCGTCGGCGCCACCACAACCCCCACCGCCACTCCCCCACCCCCCTTCAGTGCCGCATCATGGTGGAATCGCCGCTGGCGCTTCCCCAGGTCTCTCGCCCACCGCATCTCCGATGCTATCTAGGCGGCGCTTCATGGCGGAACCGCCGCCAGCGCTTCCCCAGCCCTTGTCGCACGGACCCATCGCCGCCGCGCCTGTACCACCGCGTCTCACCGCGTCTTCGACGGCCAACACATGGGGCCCGGCAGCACCAACCTCTCCGAGTGGCCATGTCGCCCAGAACCCTAGCATTGGGGATTCCGGCGAGGTGGAGAGCGGGGCAGTGGCGCCGACGGCCGAGGCCCTCCCCAAGATCAACTCCTTTGTGGGCGCACTTGCAGCAGCCCATCTGCCCCAGAATTCCATGCCCGACGAGGAGGACGGCATAGCTGATGAATGCGGCTCGACCTCTCTCTCTGCTATTTGCGCTAGGTAATTTCTTGGGCTCTATATCCCTTTTTGCTGCAGTTTTTGGTAGTAGAATGCACAATTGACATGGTTTGCATCATCCACAGGATGATCCAGTCTTGTAGCTACACAGTAGAGGTAAAGGTTTGTGGCAGTGGAACCAAAATCACTGGGGATTCGATATTTAGTTGGCAGATTACTGAGGGTAGTAGGACAAGTATGAAGGATTTGCTGGCTTGTATTGCCGGAAATTTTGCTTTATGCTCAGAGGATAATATATTTCTTGAGTACTTTGATTCCATTAGTGGCAAAAATATCTCTGTGTCAAATGATGAAGAATGCATGAAAATGTTTGCCTGTTTTGATCAGAATAGAAGTGGCCATTTGATCATCAAATATTCCGAGAGAAGTGATAATGTTGATGTTCCATGTACTCCTTCGAACCAAACACCATCTATAGCACTGCCTAGTCAACCAAGTAGCGTCATTGATGAAGCTAGTGTATGCCTAACAGATACATATCTTGACAATCCGCATGAAGAATATGAACATGTTGGTGTAGATGAGGAGGACCAGTACTCAATTGGCAGTGTTGGTTCCGATAGTGATGATGAGGTCAAAGAAAAAGATATACCAAATAATGATTATGTTGAGGATAGCAGTGATGATGAGGAATGGGTTGCAGAAGATGCTAGACCGGATGCTATTCCAGAAATTGCTTATGACAAAGAAAACCCGCCAATGCATGTTGGCGCAAAGTACCCCAACATTGAAGAGTTTAGGTTGGCAATTGCTACATATGCTGTAAAGAAAGAGTTCGAATTCAAGGTTGAAAAAAGTGAACCTACTCGATTCAGGGCTTATTGTCGCCGGGCGAAGAAGACGGATTGTAAATGGAGAATTCATGTTGGGAGGTTGGATGACCAAGAAACTATGGAGGTGTGTTAGTCGCATAATTTTGTTGAGTGATCTTTTGTTATAAAATGGAGTTGACTGACACTAGTTTTTTCCATTGTTTATTTAATGCAGGTCAAAGTTCATGTGCAGGAGCACACTTGTTCTAGCGCAAAGAAGAAAAAGAAGCAGAAAAATGCTTCAAAGGCATGGGTGTGTGAGAAAGTCATGGACTGGGTAAAAGAAGATCCTAGTGTTTGGCCGATGGAGTTACGGAGGAGGCTACATGACAAGTACAAGATCAACGTCCAATACACGAAAGTATTCCGTGGCAAAGGGCTAGCAATGGCTAAGTTGTTTGGTAACTGGGATGATTCTTTTGACAAGCTATATGCTTGGAAAGCTGAGGTTGAGAAGAGGTCTCCTGGAAGCATAGTTGCGATTGACCACATGGAGTATGATCAGAAAAAATATTTCATACGGATGTTTGTTGGGCTGAAGCCTTTGTGCGATGGATTCTTGGCTGGTTGCAGACCTTACTTGGCGATAGATAGCACTCATTTGACAGGCAAGTACAGAGGCCAATTAGCTACTGCTTGTGCCGTTGATGGGCACAATTGGTTGTATCCTGTAGTCTATGGAGTTATTGACTCAGAAACTACTGAAAGTTGGGTGTGGTTTTTGGAGAAGCTTCGTGATGCTATTGGCTCTCCCCCTGGTCTAGCTATATGTTCAGATGCGGGAAAAGGGATTGACACTGCAATCGAACAGGTCTTTGGGTATGCAGAATATAGAGAATGCATGCGACATTTGGTTGTGAACTTCAAGAAAAAGTTTCATGGTAAAGTTTTTGATGATCATTTGTGGTCGGCTGCTTATTCATGGACTCCTCGAGGGTTTGACTATCACATGGCAGCCATAGAGGAGAAAAAGGCTGCTGCAGTAGCATATTTAAACAAGTACCACGGCAGGCTATGGTCAAGGAGCAAATATTCAACCTCCTCAAAAGTGGATTATGTGACAAATAATTTGGCCGAGTGTTTCAACAACTGGATCCGCAAGCACAAAGGTCTCATGTTGTTTCAGCTCATGGACAAGATCAGGAGAAAGATTACTGTCAAGTTTGAGAAGAGGAGAAGGGTAGCTAGAAAATTTCAAGGTCGACTTATACTTCCAAGTGTCATGAAGGAGTTGAATGACATAAGCAGGGGGCTGGACATTGAATATGAGAGAATAGATGACATGATTGCAGAGGTGAGTGAGAGTGTTGCACTAGGTGGCAAGCGCCACGTCACTGATCTAGCAAATAGGACATGCACATGTAGGGCATTTCAAGTCTCTGGGAAGCCTTGCAAACATGCAATTAGCTTTATTACTGGAATTAGGGGGGTCACAATAGAAGACTTCGTTGATGATTGTTACAGCGTTGCCAAGTTTGTTGCAGCTTATGCTCCTATTCTTCCTGGCCTAACTGACATGTCTCAATGGCCTAGTGTGAACAAAGAATTCTTCTTGAATCCCCCAACCCTTAGGAGGGCCCCTGGAGGCCAAAGGTGCAGAGGCACAAAAGTGGTGCTAAGAATAGCAAGGGAAAGGGAAAGAAAGGCCATCACCAGTGTCCAATTTGCAAAGCTTATGGACATAGATGGCAAAGCTGCAAAGATGCTGCTCCTGAAGCACTAGAAGCCTATGCAGAAGTAGCAAAGCAAAAAAGGTACTTGCTATATCAATATGAGATTTCTGTTCCACCTTACTCTTGTCTTACTTAAGCTAATATATGAAACTCATGCAGGGACAAAAGAAAGAAAAAACCCATTACAAAAGCTATTTCTACAACATCAGATCAAGCAACTGATGGTACACTACCTCTGCTTCCATGTCCAAGAGAAAATGAAACTGCACTAGCTCTACTTTCATGTCCAAGTGATGCAATTGAAGACGATGTTGCCAAGTCGACATCATCGAAGACTACTAAATTAGAAGGTATGAAAACTGCACCAAATTTACTTATATTCTGGAGATCTCTATATTCTGTGAGTGTACCATAGTATGTAATCAAAAAAATTGATGCAGATCAAAGGTCATATCTGCTGCGCCTGACAGCCCCGCAATGGGCACTCGAAGCAAGAAGAGAGCTGCACCTAACAGCCAAGCAATGGCCAGCCGAAGCAAAAAAAAGTTGAAACTGTGAAATTCTCTAAAATCTCGCATATTATTTATGTATTGCACCTCCTCATTTGCATGCTATTTTATTTAGAGACTTGCTTGTGTGAACAACATATTTTGGTTGTGGTATTTTGGTTTTGGATGATGTTAACTTGGTACTGATTGTGTAAGATTTAATATGGTGCTTGCTGAATCTCTTCTAAATGGTGTGGATTTTCTTGAGTATTACTCTGTTGCTCGAAATATTTGTATGCTGGAATTGTTAGATAGTCACTATATATTTGCTGGAATGTTGAAAATAGAGGGGGACTGCTGTCAAATTTTTTTTGGACATGTTTCACAGTTTGCTTATTTGCCATTGAGGGCAGAATAGTCATTTTGGCCACTTACCGGTGTGAGATAACGCTAGACTAACTGCTAGTGGTATATAAGCAATAGAATTTGTTCGTGTCTGGTATATAAGCACTGGAGCTTTGTTGGATGGCAAATCAGCCACTGTTGAGATTGTCGATGGTATAGAAGCAATTTTCTCTTGGAGTATCTAGGTGACATTAGGGTTTTGGTTGATTTGTGTCTTAAGGTGTTATTCTAGTATGAACTCTAGGGCTGTTTGTGACACTTATAGGAATAGCCCAATGGATTGATTGGAAAGAGTAACTTTGAGGTGGTTTCGTACCCTACCATAATCTTTTCGTTTGTTCTCCGCTATTAGTGACTTTGGAGTGACTCTTTGTTGCATGTTGAGGGATAGTTATGTGATCCAATTATGTTATTATTGTTGAGAGGACTTGCACTAGTGAAAGTATGAACCCTAGGCCTTGTTTCAACGCATTGCAATACCGTTTGTGCTCACTTTTATCATTAGTTACCTTGCTGTTTTTATATTTTCAGATTACAAAAACCTTTATCTACCATCCATATACCACTTGTATCACCATCTCTTCGCCGAACTAGTGCACCTATACAATTTACCATTGTAATGGGTGTGTTGGGGACACAAGAGACTCTTTGTTATTTGGTTGCAGGGTTGCTTGAGAGAGACCATCTTCATCCTATGCCTCCTACGGATTGATAAACCTTAGGTCATCCACTTGAGGGAAATTTTCTACTGTCCTACAAATCTCTACACTTGGAGGCCCAGCAACGTCTACAAGAATAAGGTTGTGTAGTAGACATCAATCGATGAGGACTAGGTGAAGCTACTCGTCAAAGAAAACTTTAAACAGTCGACCGTGTGCCACAAATTTGTCAAAAATCATCCAAAAAGGATCCAAATATAAACACGAAATTCAACATATACAATGAACGAAACTATGATCCGATCGCCTTAATGAAATCAGGACATCGAGGTGCATCTTTTTCTGTTGGGGAACGCAGTATTTCAAAAAAAAAATCCTACGATCATGCAAGATCTATCTAGGAGATGCATAGCAACGAGAGGGGAGAGTGTGTCTACTTACCCTCGTAGACCAAAAGCGGAAGCGTTGAGTAACGCGGTTGATGTAGTCGAACGTCTTCGCGATCCAACCGATCAAGTACCGAACGCACGGTACCTCCGAGATCTTCACACGTTCAGCTCGGTGACGTCCCTCGAACTCTAGATCCAACTGAGGCCGAGGGACAGTTTCGTCAGCACGACGGCGTGTTGATGATGATGATGAAGTTACCGACGCAGGGCTTCGCCTAAGCACTACGACAATATGACCGAGGTGGAAATCTTTGGAGGGGGGCACCGCACACGGCTAAGAGATCAACTTGTATGTCTATGGGGTGCCCCCTCCCCCGTATATAAAGGAGGGGAGGAGGGGGCCGGCCGGCCTCATGGGGCGCGGCTCAAGTGGAGGAGGGGCGCGGCTCAAGGGGAGTAGGTTCCCCCCTTTCCTAGTCCAACTAGGAGGGGAAGGAAAGAGGAAGAGGGAGAGAAGGAAAGCCCCCCCCCCCCGAATTGAGCTTGGGAGGCGCGCACCTCCACCTGGCCGCCTCCTCCTCTCTTCCACTAAGGCCCATGAAGGCCCATTAACCCTCCGGGGGGTTCCGGTAACCCCCCGGTACTCCGGAAAAATGTCCGAACCTATCCTAAACCTTCCAAGTGTCCAAGCATAACCTTCCAATATATCAATCTTTATGTCTCGACCATTTCGAGACTCCTCGTCATGTCCGTGATCACATCCGAGGCTCCGAAAAACCTTCGGTACATCAAATCACATAAATCACAATACATATCTTCATCGAACATTAAGCGTGCGGACCCTATGGGTTCGAGAACTATGTAGACATGGCCGAGACTCATCTCCGGTCAATAACCAATAGCGGAACCTGGATGCTCATATTGGTTCCTACATATTCTACGAAGATCTTTATCAGTCAAACCGCATAACAACATACGTTGTTCCCTTTGTCATCGGTATGTTACTTGCCCGAGATTCGACCGTCGATATCATCATACCTAGTTCAACCTCGTCACCTACAAGTCTCTTTACTCGTTCCGTAATGCATCATCCCGTAACTAACTCATTAGTCACATTGCTTGCAAGGCTCATAGTGATGTGCATTACCGAGAGGGCCCAGAGATACCTCTCCGACAATCAGAGTGACAAATCCTAATCTCAATCTATGCCAACTCAACAAACACCATCGGAGACACCTGTAGAGCATCTTTATAATCACCCAGTTACATTGTGACGTTTGATAGCACACTAAGTGTTCCTCCGGTATTCAGGAGTTGCATAATCTCATAGTCATAGGAACATGTATAAGTTATGGAGAAAGCAATAGTAATAAACTAAACGATCATAGTGCTAAGCTAACGGATGGGTCTAGTCCATCACATCATTCTCTAATGATGTGATCCCGTTCATCAAATGACAACACATGTCTATGGCCACTTGGCCAGGAAACTTAACCATCTTTGATTAACGAGCTAGTCTACTAGAGGCATACTAGGGACACTCTGTTTGTCTATGTATTCACACATGTACTAAGTTTCTGGTTAATACAATTCTAGCATTAATAATAAACATTTATCATGATATAAGGAAATATAAATAACAACTTTATTATTGCCTCTAGGGCATATTTCTTCAGTCTCCCACTTGCACTAGAGTCAATAATCTAGATTACACAGTAATGATTCTAACACCCATGGAGTCTTGGTGATGATCATGTTTTGCTCGCGAGAGAGGCTTAGTTAACAGGTCTGCAACATTCAGATCCATATGTATCTTGAAAATCTCCATGTCTCCTTCCTTGACTTGATCGCGGATGGAATTGAAGCGTCTCTTGATGTGCTTGGTTCTCTTGTGAAATCCGAATTCCTTTGCCAAGGCAATTGCACCAGTATTGTTACAAAAGATTTTGAGTGGACCCGATGCACTAGATATTACACCTAGATCGGATATGAATTCCTTCATCCAGACTCCTTCATTTGCTGCTTCCGAAGCAGCTATGTATTCCGCTTCACACGTAGATCCCGCCATGACGCTCTGCTTAGAACTGCATCAACTGACAGCTCCACCATTCAATAAAAATACGTATCCAGTTTGTGACTTAGAGTCATCCGGATCAGTGTCAAAGCTCACATCGACGTAACCATTTACGACGAGCTCTTTGTCACCTCTATAAACGAAAAACATATCCTTAGTGCTTTTCAGGTATTTCAGGATGTTGTTGACCGCTGTCAGTGATCCACTCCTGGATTACTTTGGTACCTCCTTGCTAAACTAATAGCAAGGCACACATCAGGTCTGGTACACAGCATTGCATACATGATAGAACCTATGGCTGAGGCATAGGGAATGACTTTCATTTTCTCTCTATCTTCTGCGGTGGTCGGGCATTGAGTCTGACTCAACTTCACACCTTGTAACACAGGCAAGAACCCTTTCTTTGCTTGATCCATTTTGAACTTCTTCAAAACTTTATTGAGGTATGTGCTTTGTGAAAGTCCAATTAAGCGTCTTGATCTATCTTTATAGATCTTGATGCCCAATATATAAGCAGCTTCACTGAGGTCTTTCATTGAAAAGTTCTTATTCAATTATCCTTTTATGCTGTTCAGAAATTCAGTATCATTTCCGATCAACAATATGTCATCCACATATAATATCAGAAATGCTACAGAGCTCCCACTCACTTTCTTGTAAATACAGGCTTCTCCAAAAGTCTGTATAAAACATATGCTTTGATCACACTATCAAAGCGTATATTCCAACTCCGAGATGCTTGCACCAGTCCATAAATGGACCGCTGGAGCTTACACACTTTGTTAGAACCTTTTGGATCGACAAAACCTTCTGGTTGCATCATATACAACTCTTCTTTAAGATATCCATTAAGGAATGCAGTTTTGACATCCATTTGCCAAATTTCATAATCATAAAATGCGGCAATTGCTAACATGATTCGGACGGACTTAAGCATCGCTACGGGTGAGAAGGTCTCATAGTAGTCAACTCCTTGAACTTGTCGAAAACCTTTCGCAACAAGTCGAGCTTTGTAGATAGTAACATTACCGTCAGCGTCAGTCTTCTTCTTGAAGATCCATTTATTCTCTATGGCTTGCTGATCATCGTGCAAGTCAACCAAAGTCCACACTTTGTTCTCATACATGGATCCCATCTCAGATTTCATGGCCTCGAGCCATTTTCTGGAATCCGGGCTCATCATCGCTTCCTCGTAGTTCGTAGGTTTGTCATGGTCAAGTAACATGACTTCCAGAACAGGATTACCGTACCACTCTGGTGTGGATCTTACTCTAGTTGACCTACGAGGTTCGGTAGTAACTTGATCAGAAGTTTCATGATCATCATCATTGTAAGTGCATCTAGTGCCCCTTAGTGATTTTGGTGTATTGAAGACTTATAGGTTAAGGGACTAATGCGTTTGTGAGTGTACACAGGTCTATAAGTCTATGAGGAGTTTGATATTTACAGAGAAAGTCAACCCCTAAAAATGAAGTTCTTCGAGTGAAGACATTGGTATTTTGAAGACTTTCTGAAGACTTTGAAAGTGAAGAAATTGGTGTGACCTCGAAGACTTGGTATTCTTTCGAGGAACATGAAGCGTGAAGACTTTTGTTTTCATAGTTTCATTTTCTCTTTCTTGAGTCATAGGAAACATCGTACTGTTAAAGGGGGTCGAGGAAATACTAAGGAAAAATTTCCATGTGATGCTCAACTCAAAATCCTACACCTACCAATCCCTTCGAGTGAAGCCATTCGAAATCTCGTACAGTTCAGTCAATTTCTTCAGTGACAGAGACGAAGTTCTTCTGGTCTCTGAGGAATTTGTCCTGACTGAGGAGTTAGGAATTCGCTAGTGCGGATTGCCTACACAGTGAGGAACATGATAGCCCTGAGGATTTTGCTACTCAAAATTCCGACCGTTGCTGTGCTATGCGCCAGCTGTCCCAAAATATCTATCCACCTAACGGTCATATCATTGAAGGGCATTTATGTCTTATCATGTCGGGCTGCTCCCTAGGCTATAAATAGCCGCCCCCTACAACCACTAGCTGGTTGGCTGCTCTGAGAGAAACTGACACTTTTCATTTGAGAGCAACCCATCCTCCGAGGACTTTGAGCGAAAATCATCAAGTGAGGAAAAACCAAAAAACCAAAACCCAAACACCTACAAACCCCAAGTGATTGAGCATCACTGAAGAGATTGATCCTGCATGGATCCGACGCTTGTTACCTTTGAAGACTGTGCTTCTTCCAGACGGTTAGGCGTCATGGTCTAGAGCATCCAAGAGGAATTGTGGATCGCCGAGTGACCAAGTTTGTGAAGGTTCAGAAGTCACCTGAAGACTTACCATGAGTGATTAGACGAGGTCTGTGTGACCTTAGTTCAAGGAGAATACGGTGTGGACTTGGTGTCCTGAGCTACATGCTCAGGACTGGGTGTCCGGGACTGTGTGTCCTCGAGTTTAAATACTCAGCCGCTCCAACCAGACGTACAACTGAGACAGCAGTTGGAACTGGTCAACCAAATCATTGTCTTCACCAAGCTTACTGGTTCCATTTCCTCAACTATTTCATTTCATCATATCTGTGTTTGAAGACTTTGACTGAAGACTTTCTCAATTTCCTCAGTTCAATTTCTTCAATCTATTTGTCTTCATCCTGCGTTATCCTGTGCTTATGCTTCATGTACTCTGTGCCTGTCTTCATTTCATCATGATGACTATGCTTGTATTCTGTTATGTTTACTTTTGAGTACTTATTCCGCTGCTAGTAGTTCTTCGCTAAGGAATTCCCTCACCTGCAAATTCCTGAGTGAAGAATTTCATAAAAATCGCCTATTCACCCCCCTCTAGTCAATATAACGCACTTTCAATTGGTATCAGAGCAAGGTGCTCCCTTGTTCTGTGTGATTTTGGTTTAACCGCCTGGAGTTTTAGTTATGTCGACTGCAGGTATGATCAAGGTCTCTGCTGGGTTTCCTACCTTCGATGGGACGGACTACCCCTACTGGAAGAATAAGATGCGAATGCATCTTGAAGCAATTGATAACGATCTCTGGTATGTTGTGGAAAATGGTGTTCCCTCAGTCGCACCTTCTCTGAATGCTGCTGATGTGAAGAGATTCAAGCAACTCGACTCTCAAGCGAAGAATATCATATGTGGCCATCTGAGCAAAGGACAATATGGCAGAGTGAGTGCTTTGGAGACAGCGAAGCTTATCTGGGATAGGTTGTCCAAAGTGAATGAAGGAGTCTCAACTCAGCGTGACTCTCGAGTTGATGTTCTTCGAAATCTCTTCAACCGCTTCAAAAGACTCGACAATGAAAATGTTCAACAAACCTTCAATCGCCTCACTGACATCTCAAATGAGCTTCAAGCACTTGGTGCCACTGACATCACCGACCATGAGGTAGTGAAGAAACTGCTAAGATCGCTTGATTCCTCATTTGACACTTTGGCATTGATGATACAAGAACGTGCTGATTACAAGTCACTTGATCCCACTGATATTCTCGAGAGGCTAAATACTCATGAGTTCCAACTTGCTGAAAAGAGAGATCTCTATGGTTCAAGCTATGGCAGAATTCATGCACTGAAGGCCAAGGCAGTATCTGAGTCCGAAGATGAAGACTCTGATAGCAGCCTTGGTGATCCTGAAGAACTAATCCATGATCCGGCTCTGCTTGTGAAGAAGTTCCAAAGTTCTCAAGACGTGGTCGCCTTGGAAGACCCTCAAGGAGCAGTGATTCCTCATCTAGTGACTACAAGAGGAGGCTTTGCCACAAATGCAAGAAGCCTGGACATTACATTCAAGATTGTCCTCAATGGGAAAAGGAATCAAAGAAGAAGAAATACAAGGATTACAGTTCTGATGATGCAAAGAAAAAGAAGAAATCCACAAAATCCTGATCATCAAAATCCTCAAAGCCTTCATATCACAAGAAGAGCAGCTCCAAGAAGGCCATGGCATTCATTGGCAAGGAAGTGGACTTTGAGGCTGAATATGAAGAAAATGAGGAAGAGGAGTCATCTGAGGAGTCCGAATCCGGAGTGGCGAGCCTTGCTCTCGCTACTGCATTCGTCAGCAAGTCTATCTTCAACACTGAAGAAAATGACCTCACCAACAAGGCTAGTGAAGGGAATGATGACTACGCTCCCACCTATTGCTTCATGGCAAAGGGTGCCAAGGTACTCAAATATACCTCATCTGAATCAAGTGAGAATGAATCTGATGAAAACCTTAAGCCCAACTATTCTAAACTTGCTAAGATTGCTGTAAAACAACAAAGGGCTTTAGAAAAGGTTCAAAACATGCTAGACAAAAGTGATGACATGTTGGGTGAAGAAATGGGTCGCATTGAAACTTTGACTGAAAATCTTCAGAGACTTCAGTCCAAGCTTGACAAACTTCAAAGTCATCATAACACTCTCTTATCGGATCATGAGAAGCTTTCTTATGAATTTCTTCAAAGAAAGCAAGACCTTGAGAAGCTAAGAGTGAGTTATGAAGATCTTCAAATGGAGCGCGATTGATTACTTGCTCAACAAATCAGCGCTTCTCAGGAAGAATTTGTTCCTCCATGCTTGAAGTGCATTGAACGTGAATCTGCTAATTCTTCACCTGAATGTTCAAATGCTGCTAATGTTTCAAATTCTTGACATGCCTCTGCTATCACTAATTCCTCATCTGAGGATATTGATAGTATCACTGATGATGCAGGGCTGAAGGAATTGTACATGACAGGCATGTACAAAAGCCTCAAAGGGCATCAGACTCTTTGTGATGTGCTTAAAAAGCAGATCCTCAACAGGAACCCTAGGAAAGAGGGTATTACCTTTGAGAGGAAACTCAATGCTGATGGTACATATTGGAAGCCTGTGCAGTACCCCAAAACTACATGGGTTGCTGCAAAGGGACCTCCAGTTGATCCATCTAACTTATCTGGATTCGCATGTGAATCTCCTCGTTCTGATGATAAGTCATTTGACTCCAACTATAAACTGTTCAAAAATCAGAATGGTGAAGTTTTTGCTAGATATGTTGGTACTAACTGCAGGAACGGCTCCCCTCTGAAGAAAATCTGGGTTCCCAAAAGATGCCTTGAAAATCTTCAGGTGAATGTCATCATGACGCCACCTGTGAAGAATAGGAACCCCAGATCAAATTCTTCATATGGACCAAAATCTTCATATGGATCAAAGTCCTCATATGAACATCATCGTGCTAACCCGTCCGTTGCACAGGGAAGATCTAAGGATTATGGATATGTGCAGTATTCTTCAAATCATTATGTCCATAAGTCCTCGAAGAATTTCTCTGCATACTCTTATGCTTACTCTAACCCCTCACATGTGAAATGAAATGGACTGGCTTCAATGCCATCCTTCTCGTATGGAGCTCGCAGAGTGATGAACTCTTTGCCACCCCTTCAGATGTGGGTGGTGAAGAAAAAGAACTAATCTTTTCTGCAGGGTCAGGTCTCCAGACGTACGTAATCGTCTGAAGAATTTGCTGGAGACCTGAGTATGCCTGATAGGACACATGCTAATCATGAAGAAATGAACTTTCATTTCTCACGTCCTCATATTGCTTTATCGGTTTTTTGCTTGATGAAATTGATCTGATGAATTGATGTCATATTCTTCACTGATGAAGTATATTAGTTTCTAAGCTGCACTAATTCATCTGCAAGATGATCAACCCAAAGCCACTGAGTGGGTCCTCGATAGTGGATGTACAAATCACATGACTGGTGACAAGAATCTATTGATGGATGCTCCATTATCTCCGTCGCATCTGAAGCATATCATCTTTGCTGACAAAGGCAAAAGTCGGGTATTGGGTCTAGGTAAGGTTGCGATCACAAAGGATCGACACATGGACAAAGTCATGCTTGTTGAGTCCTTAGGATACAACCTTATGTCTGTCTCAATGCTTTGTGACCTTGATATGGTTGTTGTCTTTGGCAAGTACCGTTGTGTTGTGGTTATGGAAGCTGACAATTCCAAAGTCTTTGAAGGCTTTAGGAGAGGAGACTTGTACATTGTTGATTTCTCTACAGGACCACAACCAGCCATGTGCTTACTTGCAAAAGCTTCAGAAGGCTGGCTCTGGCATCGACGACTTGGTCATGCAGGCATGAGGAATTTGCACACGCTTGCGAAGAAGAAGCATGTCATTGGCATTGAGAATGTCAAATTTCTCAAGGATCACTTATGCGGAGCCTGTGAAGCTGGAAAGATGACCAAGGCCAAGCATCCAGCGAAGACTATCATGACCACTACTCGACCATTTGAATTGCTTCACATGGATCTCTTCGGTCCTAATCATTATTCTGCTGTTTCAAATGAAGCATCTCAATATGGCTTTGTTATTGTTGATGGTTATTCTCGATACACATGGGTACACATTGTTACTTACAAACATGAAGTGCAGGAAATCTTCAAACGATTTTCCTCGAGGGCTTCAACCAACTTTGGAGTGAAGATCAAGCACATCAGAAGTGACAATGGCACTGAGTTCAAGAATTCTGGTCTCGATGACTATCTTGATGAACTTGGTATTACTCATGAGTTATTTGCTCCTTCCACTCCTCAGCAGAACAGCGTCGTGGAGCGCAAGAACAGGACTCTTGCTGAGATGGCTCGCACTATGCTTGATGAATACAAAACGCCTCGTCGATTCTGGATTGAGGCAATTGATATTGCGTGCCATATCATCAATAGAGTATATATTCACAAATTCTTCAAGAAGACTGCCTATGAACTCCTCACTGATAAGAAACCGAATGTAAGTTATTTCAAAGTCTTTGGTGCTAAATTTTGGATTAGAGATCCTCATCACAACTCAAAATTTGCACCGAAAGCACATGAAGGTTTTATGCTTGGTTATGGAAAGGACTCACACACCTACAAAGTCTTCAACAACGTTCTTCACAAGGTTGTTGAAACTGTAGATGTGCGGTTCGATGAAACTAATGGCTCACAAAGAGAGCACCTACCTACTGTGATAGATGAACCAGCACCTGAGGAAACTATCAAGTTCAAGGCTACTGAGGATGTCATTCCTACTGAAGAATCTGCTGAAGAATTCATTCCAGAACATGAAGAATGTCGAGCTAATGCACCTGAAGAAAATTCTGAAGAAAATGGTGCTGAAGAGAATGCTGATCAAATTCTTCAACGGCAACTAGCTCATCCTCGCATTGCAAAAGAAGTGCAAGTTGAAAAGATCATCAATGACATCAAAGCGCCAGGTCCTCTCACATGCTCAAAAGCTTCACATTTATCTAACTTTTGTGGGCACTATGCTTTTGTCTCTATTATAAAGCCCACTAAGGTAGATGAAGCATTGCTGGAGCCTGAGTGGATTCAGGCCATGCAAGAAGAATTATATCAATTCGAGCTCAACAATGTCTGGGAACTGGTCAAACGCCCAGATCCTCGCAAGCACAATATCATCGGCACAAAGTGGATCTACCGCAACAAGCAAGATGAAAATGGCCTTGTGGTGAGGAATAAGGCACGGCTTGTAGCTCAAGGCTACACACAGGTTGAAGGAATTGATTTCGATGAAACTTTTGCACCTGTTGCTAGACTTGAGGCTATTCGCATATTACTTGCTTATGCTAACCATCATGATATCACTTTATATCAAATGGATGTGAAAAGTGCATTCCTCAATGGTAAGCTTGAGGAAGAAGTATATGTTGCTCAACCCCCAGGTTTTAAAGATCCAAAGAATCCTGACAAAGTCTTCAGACTCAACAAGGCCCTCTATGGCGTCAAGCAGGCCCCACGGGTGTGGTATGATACTTTGAAGGAATTCCTCATGACGAAAGGCTTCAAACCCGGTTCACTCGACCCTACTCTTTTCACTAAATCTTATGATGGTGAATTGTTTGTGTGCCAAATATATGTTGATGATATTATCTTTGGCTGTACTAACCAACGTTATAGCGATGAATTTGCCTATATGATGAGTGAAGAATATCAAATTTCTATGATGGGAGAGTTGAAATTCTTCTTAGGTCTTCAAATTCGTCAACAATGCAATGGCATATTCATATCTCAGGAGAAATACCTCAAGGATGTACTAAGGAAATTCGGAATGCAAGATTGCAAAGGCGTCAAAATTCCTATGCCCACAAATTGCCATCTATGCACTGATGAAAATGGTATCGACTTCGATCATAAGGTATACCGCTCCATGATTGGCTCGTTATTGTACCTATGTGCATCTAGGCCAGATATAATGCTTCACCGAAGGAATCACACCATAAGGCTGTGAAGCATATTCTTCGATATCTAGCTCACACACCAACACTTGGATTATGGTACCCCAAGGGCTCGGCTTTTGATCTCGTTGGATATTCTGACTCTG
Organism: Triticum dicoccoides; assembly: GCF_002162155.2. Lineage (NCBI taxonomy): Eukaryota > Viridiplantae > Streptophyta > Magnoliopsida > Poales > Poaceae > Triticum > Triticum dicoccoides. The sequence continues at coordinate 252,827,262 of NC_041388.1, forward strand.
ACTATGCTGGTGATCGTGTGGACGGCAAGTCAATATCTGGTACATGTCATTTCCTTGGACGATCTTTGGTCTATTGGTCCTCGAAGAAATAGAACTGCGTATCACTTTCTACTGATGAAGCTGAGTATATTGATGTTGGTTCTTGCTGTGCTCAATTGCTATGGATGAAGCAAACTCTCAAGGACTACGGCGTCAATATGAAGAATGTGCCTCTCTACTGTGACAATGAGAGTGCCATCAAGATTGCTCACAACCCAGTTCAGCACTCGAAGACAAAGCACATTCAGATTCATCATCATTTTCTTCGTGATCATGTGTTAAAGGGCGACATTTCTATTGAGCATGTGAAGACTGAAGAACAGCTAGCCGATATCTTCACAAAGCCCTTGGATGAGAAGAGATTTAGCAAGTTGCGGTGTGAGCTAAATATCCTAGAATCTTCGAATGTTCTTTGAAAAGGACACTCATCCTAACACTTATGCAAAATTGATGACTTAGATGTGCAACACATGAAGAAACATTTTTCTTCTATCAATGAAGAATAACACTCTTAGTGTGAAGAAATTAACGAAGAATTTGATTCTCAGAACCCTACGATAATTGTACGCGGTGTCTGAAATCATCATTCTTATACGGTGGGTCACGCCACCACCAAAAGTAGAAATTCCTCAATTGTTCATATTCTTCAACTTTGCATTGTCTTCACTGTTTCCGACGTTTTTCTTCATTGGCTATATATATATGAGTTTATGTCCTCTACAACATTCACTTATTGCTATTTCTTCAAGTTGGTTTTCTACTAAGTGAATGTGATCGGACCCTTCCCCTCTATGCTATACTCAACCCAATCTGTTCATAAATTCTTCATGTGTGTTCTATTTGAAACTCGTTCAAAATCTTCACTGTGTCCTTGTCAGCTGAAGAAATTGCGAACGGAACTTTAAAACCTATCTTATCTAAATTTTCGGCTTTGCCGCTCAAACTGTTCCGCACCCCACGATATACTTATCCACTCACCCACGATCTAACACGATCTCTACCTCTCACTACGTGCGTGACACATGTCAAGCGAATGAGAAGGGTCAGGGGCACGTTCGTCCAATTTCTTCGGGCGAACAGTTTTTCACCGTGGCTATAAATACCCCTCCTTCCCTTCCTCACTTCTTTTACTCCGCTCGATCTCTCTCCAGCTCGAGCTTCTCAAACCCTAGCGCCGCCGCTACTTCATCGCCGCCGGTGAGGAAGAGCTTCACTGCCTCGACCTCGTCGCCGACGTACTCGTGCCGACCGCGGAAATCTTCACTCCGCCGCTGCCGTAGCCGTCTTCCTCCGCCAAGTTAGGGCGTGGAAGATCTACACAGACGAACTTCACATCTCCTCACTCCAGTTCGTCGTGTTCTTCATCCAGGGTAATTAAAAGTTACTTTTACTACCCTCGTTGATTCGAATGATTATCTTCAAAATCTTCAAAGGTGTTTTTCTTCATAGATTCACACACTAAACACCTCACAAGTCATTTGTTCTTGATTCATTTCTCTAAGCATCATTTTTCTTCAAGATTCCTCAATTGTGTGGATCTTCGATCTATACAACTCTGGAACCTAAGACAAAGAACGCTTAGTGAAATTCTTCAAGACTCATCTGGTCAAATTTCCTCAAACTTGTTCCTTTTGAAAAACCCTCTGAGAACTCATATGACCTCTCCAAATTCCTCGCAACTATACTCTGTTCACAGGTACACACGTCAGCTGCTGAATCACTAGGTTCTCATCAACTTAACTCATTTGCAGCGTTCCTCGAAGAAAAGTTGCATTCTTCTTCAGAGAATTCGATTGTTCAAATTCCTCAACTGAAGAAAATGGCTGATGGTAAAAGGCCACAGAAAGGAGGAAAGAAGCCTGAGGTTATGACTGCTTTTGAGATCCCTAATGATCATCATCATTGTAAGTGCATCTAGTGCCCCTTAGTGATTTTGGTGTATTGGAGACTTATATGTTAAGGGACTAATGCGTTTGTGAGTGTACACATGTCTATAAGTCTATGAGGAGTTTGATATTTATAGAGAAAGTCGACCCCTAAAAATGAAGTTCTTCGACTGAAGACTTTGGTATTCTGAAGACTTTCTGAAGACTTTGAAAGTGAAGAAATTGGTGTGACCTTGAAGACTTGGTATTCTTTCGAGGAACATGAAGCGTGAAGACTTTTGTTTTCGTAGTTTCATTTTCTCTTTCTTGAGTCATAGGAAACACCGTACTATTAAAGGGGGTCGAGGAAATACTAAGGAAAAATTTCCATGTGATGCTTAACTCAAAATCCTACACCTACCAATCCCTTCGAGTGAAGCCATCGCAAATCTCATACAGTTCAGTCAATTTCTTCAGTGACAAAGACGAAGTTCTTCTGGTCTCTGAGGAATTTGTCCTGACTGAGGAGTTAGGAATTCGCCAGTGCGGATTGCCTACACAGTGAGGAACATGATAGCCCTAAGGATTTTGCTACTCAAAATTCCAACCGTTGCTGTGCTATGCGCCAGCTGTCCCAAAATATCTATCCACCTAACGGTCATATCATTGAAGGGCATTTATGTCTTATCATGTCGGGCTGCTCCCTAGGCTATAAATAGCCGCCCCCTACAACCACTAGCTGGTTGGCTGCTCCGAGAGAAACTGACACTTGTCATTTGAGAGCAACCCATCCTCCGAGGACTTTGAGCGAAAATCATCAAGTGAGGAAAAACCAAAAACCCAAAACCCAAACACCTACAAACCCCCAAGTGATTGAGCATCACTGAAGAGATTGATCCTGCGTGGATCCGACGCTTGTTACCTTTGAAGATTGTCCTTCTTCCAGATGGTTAGGCGTCATGGTCTAGAGCATCCAAGAGGAATTGTGGATCGCCGAGTGACCAAGTTTTGTGAAGGTTTGGAAGTCACCTGAAGACTTACCACGAGTGATTGGACGAGGTCTGTGTGACCTTAGTTCAAGGAGAATACGGTGATGACTTGGTGTCCTGAGCTGCGTGCTCAGGACTGGGTGTCCGGGACTGTGTGTCCTCGAGTTTAAATACTCAGCCGCTCCAACCAGACGTACAACTGAGACACCAGTTGGAACTGGTCTACCAAATCATTGTCTTCACCAAGCTTATTGGTTCCATTTCCTCAACTCTTTCATTTCATCATATCTGTGTTTGAAGACTTTGCCTGAAGACTTTCTCAATTTCCTCAGTTCAATTTCTTTAGTCTGTTTCTCTTCATCCTGTGTTATCCTGTGCTTTTGCTTCCTGTACTCTGTGCCTGTCTTCATTTCATCATGATGACTATGCGTGTATTCTATTATGTTTACTTTTGAGTACTTATTCCGCTGCTAGTAGTTCTTCACTAAGGAATTCCCTCACCTGCAAATTCCTCAGTGAAGAATTTCATAAAAATCACCTATTCACCCTCCCCCTCTAGTCGATATAACGCACTTTCAATCATTAGCTTCCTCACTAATTGGTGTGGGAATCATTGGAACTAATTTCTGTGATGAGCTACTTTCCAATAAGGGAGAAGGTACAATTACCTCATCAAGTTCTACTTTCCTCCCACTCACTTCTTTCGAGAGAAACTCCTTCTCTAGAAAGGATCCATTCTTCGCAACGAATATCTTGCCTTCGGATCTGTGATAGAAGGTGTACCCAACAGTCTCCTTTAGGTATCCTATGAAGACACATTTCTCCGATTTGGGTTCGAGCTTATCAGGTTGAAGCTTTTTCACATAAGCATCGCAACCCCAAACTTTAAGAAACGACAACTTGGGTTTCTTGCCAAACCACAGTTCATATGGTGTCGTCTCAATGGATTTCGATGGTGCCCTATTTAACGTGAATGCAACTGTCTCTAAAGCATAACCCCAAAATGATAGCGGTAAATCGGTAAGAGACATCATAGATCGCACCATATCTAATAAAGTGCGGTTACGACGTTCGGACACACCATTTACGCTGTGGTGTTCCAGGTGGCGTGAGTTGCAAAACTATTCCTCATTGTTTCAAATGAAGACCAAACTCATAACTCAAATATTCACCTCCACGATCAGATTGTAGAAACTTAATTTTCTTGTTACGATGATTTTCCACTTCACTCTGAAATTCTTTGAACTTTTCAAATGTTTCAGACTTATGTTTCATCAAGTAGACATACCCATATCTGCTCAAATCATCTGTGAACGTCAGAAAATAACGATACCCGCCACGAGCATCAACACTCATCGGACCGCATACATCAGTATGTATTATTTCCAATAAGTCTGTTGCTCATTCCATTGTTCCGGAGAATGAAGTCTTAGTCATCTTGCTCATGAGGCATGGTTTGCAAGCATCAAGTGATTCCAAAAGCCCATCAGCATGGAGTTTCTTCATGCGCTTTACACCAATATGACCTAAATGGCAGTGCCACAAATAATTTGCACTATCATTTTTTAACTTATATCTTTTGGCTTCAATACTATGAATATGTGTATCACTACTATCAAGATTTGGTAAAAATAGACCACTCATCAAGGGTGCATGACCATAAAAGATATTACTCATATAAATAGAACAACTATTATTCTCTAATTTAAATGAATAACCGTCTCGCAACAAACAAGATCCAGATATAATGTTCATGCTTAATGCTGGCACCAAATAACAATTATTCAGGTCTAAAACTAATCCCGAAGGTAGATGTAGAGGTAGTGTGCCGATGGCGATCACATCGATTTTGGAACCATTTCCCATGCGCGTCGTCACCTCGTCCTTAGCCAATCTTCGCTTAATCCATAGCCCCTGTTTCGAGTTGCAAATATTAGCAATATAACCTGTATCAAAAACCCAGGCATCACGAGGGGCCGAACCTGGGTAAAACATCGCATCTCTCGTCCCGCTCAACCCCTCTCAAGCTACCACATAGATGCGTTGGCCTCGCGACTAAGTCCTGACACTAAGGACATCTGCCGTGACAATTCCATGACAGAACTAGTATCAAATACCCAGGTGCTACTGTGAGCATTGGTAAGGTACACATCAAAAACATGTATATCAAATATACCTTTCACTTTGCCATCCTTCTTATCCGCAAAATACTTGGGGCAGTTCCGCTTCTAGTGACCAGTCCCTTTGGAGTAGAAGCACTCAGTCTCAGGCTTAGGGCCAGATTTGGGCTTCTTCACTTGAGCAGCAACTTGCTTGCCGTTCTTTTTGAAGTTCCCCTTCTTCCCTTTGCCCTTCTTCTTGAAACTAGTGGTCTTGTTGACCATCAACACTTGATGCTCCTTCTTGATTTCTACCTCCGTAGCTTTTAGCATCGCGAAGAGCTCTGGAATTGTCTTGTCCATCCCTTGCATATTATAGTTCATCATGAAGCTTTTGTAGCTTGGTGGCAGTGACTGAAGAAATCTGTCAATGACACTATCATTAGGAAGATTAACTTCCAGTTGAGTCAAGTGGTTGTGGTACCCAGACATTCCGAGTATATGTTCACTAAAAGAACTATTCTCCTCCATCTTGCAGCTATAGAACTTATTGGAGACTTCATATCTCTCAGTCAAGGCATTTGCTTGAAATAATAACTTCAACTCCTGGAACATCTCATATGCTCCATGATGCTCAAAACGTCGTTGAAGTCCCGATTCTAAGCCGTATAGCATGGCACACTGAACTATCGAGTAGTCACCAGCTTTGCTCTATCAGACGTTCATAACATCTGGTGTTGCTCCTGCATCGGGCTTTGCACCTAGCGGTGCTTCCAGGACGTAATTATTCTGTGTAGCAATGTGGATACTCCTCAAGTTATGGACCCAGTCCGTGTAGTTGCTACCATCATCTTTCAACTTAGTTTTCTCTTGGAACACATTAAAATTCAACGGAACAACAACACGGGCCATTTATCTACAACAACATAGACATGCAAAATACTATCAGGTACTAAGTTCATGATAAATTAAAGTTCAATTAATCATATTACTTAAGAACTCCCACTTAGATAAACATCCCTCTAGTCATCTAATGATCACGTGATCCATATCAACTAAACCATGTCCGATCATCACATGAGATGTAGTAGTTTTCAATGGTGAACATCACTAGGTTGATCATATCTACTATATGATTCATGCTCGATCTTTTGGTCTCAGTGTTCCGAGGCCATATCTGCATATGCTAGGCTCGTCAAGTTTAACCCGAGTATTCTTCTTGTGCAAAACTGCCTTGCACCCGTTGTATGTGAACGTAGAGCTTATCACACCCGATCATCACGTGGTGTCTCAGCACGACGAACTGTAGCAATGGTGCATACTCAGGGAGAACACTTATACCTTGAAATTTAGTGAGAGATCATCTTATAATGCTACCGCCATACTAAGAAAAATAAGATGCATGAAGGATAAACATCACATGCAATTAATATAAGTGATATGATATGGCCATCATTATCTTGTGCCTTTGATCTCCATCTCCAAAGCACCGTCATGATCACCATCATCACCGGCTTGACACCTTGATCTCCATCGTAGCATCGTTGTCTTGTCGCCAACTATTGCTTCCATGACTATTGCTACCGCTTAGTGATAAAGTAAAACAATTACGTGGCGATTGCAATTCATACAATAAAGCGACAACCATATGGCTCCTGCCAGTTGCCGATAACTGTGTTACAAAACATGAGGATCTCATAAAACAATTTATATAATCATGTCTTGACCATATCACATCACAACATACCCTGCAAAAACAAGTTAGACGTCCTCTACTTTGTTGTTGCAAGTTTTACATGGATGCTACGGGCTTAGCAAAAACCGTTCTTACCTATGGCATAAAGACCACAACGTGGTATAGTGATTGCTTTTTGATCTTTAGAAAGAACCCTGTTCATTGAATCCGATTCAACTGAAGTTGGAGAAACAGACACCCGCCAGCCACCTGTGTGCAAAGCACGTCGGTAGAACCAGTCTCATGAACGCGGTCATGTAATGTCGGTATGGGCCGCTTCATCCAATAATACCGCCGAATAAAGAAACAACTAGTGACGGCAAGCAATATGTATATACCCACACCCACAACTCATTTGTGTTCTACTCGTGCAGATAACATCTACGCATAGACCTGGCTCGGATGCCACTGTTGGGAACACAGTATTTCAAAAAAATTCCTACGATCACGCAAGATCTATCTAGGAGATGCATAGCAACGAGAGGGGAGAGTGTGTTTACATACCCTCATAGACCGAAAGCGGAAGCGTTGAGTAACGCGGCTGATGTAGTCGAACGTCTTTGCGATCTAACCGATCAAGTACCGAACGCACAACACCTCCGCGATTTGCACACATTCAGCTCGGCGATGTCCCTCAAACTCTAGATCCAGCTATGATGGCGTGTTGACGGTGATGATGAAGTTACTAACGCAGGGCTTCGCCTTAGCACTACGACAATATGACCGAGGTGGAAATCTATGGATGGGGCACCGCACACGGCTAAGAAATCAACTCGTGTGTCTATGGGGTGCCCCCTCCCCCGTATATAAAGGAGGGGAGGAGTGGGGCGGCCAGCCTTATGTGGCGCGCCCCAAGGGGGGAATCCTACTCGTACTAGGAGTAGGTTCCCCCCTTTCCTAGTCCAACTAGGAGGGGAAGGAAAGAGGAATATGGAGAGAAGGAAAGCCCCCCCCCCCCAATTCGGATTGGGCTTGGGGGGCGCACGCTGTCAGCGTTCTGGGAATGGGGGTGCCCAGACTTGCCTGCCTGCGGCCCAGGGCGTGGCTCATCCAGCGGCCTAGTACGGCTCATTTTCATCAGCAAACACTCAAGACCCTCGCGAGGAGGACGACACAAGACCTCCTCAAGGGAAGCCTCACTAGGCTGGCTTGCGAGGAGCAGAGAGATCAAGGCGAGGGGCACCTCATGAGGTTTCCGTGATGTGAGCCATGACGACCAAGGCCAGGCGGGCGCCAGCGCGCGTAGAGTACTGGTTGCCTCTTTGGTGCTAAAGGGGCAGGTGCGGATGAGGAGTCCCGAGGCATCAGGCAAAGGTTTCCATATCGGTGCAACGAGACCAAGACCGCAGGACGGCAGGACGGAGGTCATCATGGAGCCCACGGCGGCGTCACCACCAGAGCCTTTGGCAGGCGAAGACCACCTTTTGTCAGGATAACTTGTACTAGTTACCCCCCTTCAAATTGGCCGTGTGGGATCCCTTCCCGCCTAATATTTGGGAAGAGGACCCGAGCCTCTATAAATAGGACTAGCCACCACCATGGGGGAAAGGACTGATCTTGGATGGACCGTTCAGATCATCCCCAACCACACAAGTTCATCGAGCTTGAGAATGCCTCTCCTCAGGAGGTTGTTCTTCCCCTGTACTTGTTCATCCCCAGCCACCACACCACACTGGAGTAGGGTATTACACCACATCGGTGGCCTGAACCAGTATAAAATCTTGTGTCCCTTGTTCCTCGGGTTCAGCGAGCTAGGCTTTGAGATCGCCGCGAGAGCGTGAGCTAGGGGGAGAGAGATCTTCGTGCGCACCCCGGAGTTCGAATCTCAAGGGTTTTGCCGGAACCCGTAATCCGACATTTGGCACGCTAGGTAGGGGTGCACTGGGGTTTCCTTCTCCATCGATCGACCTACCATCGCCCCGCGTCTCCGATGTCTCACGATCCGAGGACCCAGGCCTACCGCTGGGCGGCCTGGCCCGCTCGAGCACTTCGTCCGCTCCAGAAGACCTCAACTCCGTGCTCCAGGCGTTCCGCGTGTTGCCTAGCGCCCGCGGGCTTGGGCAGCACGGATCAACGTCCGCCGCCCTCACACTGTGGTGCGCGCGGGCCGCCGCAAGATTGTCAAGCTACATGGCGGCGACGGCGCCACACACCCGACGAGAACACGCGAACACACAAGCCACACTAGTAGTGGCGTGGGAGCTGCTGCGGTGTCGGTTGGCGGAGAGCGGCCATGACGCATTGCTGGAATGCATCACTGAACTGTTGGACGTTGCATCCAGGGGTACGCCGTCTTTCTGCTCTCTACTGACATCTCAAGTTGTGGCCAGATCGCACGGCGGGCCTCGTCGCACCCGCGTGCTCCTAGGTGCACCAGAAGAGCTCATTGGCATCGTCACGACCAACGATGCCGAACATCCAGCCGCGCCTGCACATCTCCCAGGTGGTGTGGGTGTGGGCACCGCCTCTCGCGGTCCCAATGGGGCGCCGCCCTACAGCCACCAGGGAGGCGTGCTTGTCTTGGCGGCCTGGGGCTTAGGACGTCTGGGCGGGGGTTCCGGAGCGGCGACTCCGGAAGCCTGTCCCCCGCATGATGGATCAAGAGTACACGCCAGAGAATGACCACTGCTCGTTCCTCGAGGTGGGCTGGGGAGAAGAGATGCTGGAAGTTGAGGCCTTCCATGAACCACCCAGGAGCTTCACCGACCCCGCCAACAACAACAACCGTAGGGTACCACTGATATGTCAGGAGTAGGCTTACGCTAATCATGGGTCGCAGGAGAACCAGGCCGCGACGATGAATGGTGACCCTGGCTCCGGGGCTCCGCTCCAACTGGGGGCAACGCGCTGGGGGCTGCACGGGAGAAGTCAGGAGCAGGACCCTCCCCCATGTCGAACGGAGCAAGACATCGCTCGGAGGTAGGTCCTTTGCCGAGGAGGCGCGGGCGAGCCCTCCCCCCGGCAGAGGGCCCGTGGTCACTAAGGGCGCCGCTAGTGTCCCCTTTGCCCCTTGGCACCGTCCTGGTTTCCGGACGCCCCAACGGTGGTCAAGGGCGGCGCAAGGCGGGGCCCTCTCCTGGTGATATGAAGTAAGGCTCACGCCTGTGAAGGTCTCCGCCCGTGACACTCTCACGTAATAATGAGTGGGGCTGTACATGCCCTGGAGTCGCCGGAGAGCCTCCCTCGGGCCTCGGGGGCTCCCGCCCACGTCCTAGTGGAAGCACCATGCTCCGTGCTGGCCATCGACACTGTCCCCCAATGACTATGCTCACGGCGTGTGAAAGCACTTAGCTCCGCGCTGGTGGGAAGACAAGAAGACTAGCTAGGTGTCGTACGCGGCCATTTGCTTTCGACCCCTTTTTCTGTAGCTCGGTTTGCCGCCTTTTTGTATTTGAACTTGAAATTGTATTTTCGTTGACAAGTGTGGGGGGCGTCTTTTCTCGTTCGTGTTGATTTTCTGAGTTTTCTGGATTCCGTGTCTTGCTTTGAGGCCCGCGCCTGCTACCCATCCCCTTGCAAGCACCTCGCGAGCGGGGGCTGGGCGTGGTACATGCGCGCTGCGCACACACCTTGCCATGATCTGACACTCGCTCCTCGCGAGGCCCTCTCGGGCGGACTAGCAGGATCCTCAGAAGCCCAAAACCTCGCGAGCCCGTGAAGGACTCCCCAAGGGAGAAATACACATCGGCAACCACAAAACCAATCCTAGGCCCGCCTGGACCGAGGTAAGTTACAGCAGCAAGCCTGCGAAAGAACTTGTAGGCTCACAAAAGTGCGTTTCAAATCAAGCTTAAGGAATAAAACAGTAGTCTGATTACAAGAGGGGCTCCCCTTCCCCAAAATGCTCTTACATATTGAAGGGTCATGCCCAAGCTTTTCCGTGCAAGTTCGAACTAAAAGAGCACGGGCTCAGTCAGACATGTCGCTCGCCGCATCTTTCGGATCGCTCCCAGACATGCTGCTGGCGCTGTCACTGGCGCTATCTTCACCGTCATCGACCGCGCCACCCTCGTCACCACGACCACCACTACGTCATCATCAGAAGCAAAAGCCCTGACCAGGGCATCCACGTTATCGTCCACCCAGCGCGCCAGGTTGTCCCGGATGACTCCAGGCACTGGGGCGATGGCGGCGTCAAAATCAAAGTTGGGGTCGGCATTCTGAAGGTGGCTGAAGATGCAGGAAAACGTGTGCCCAAGGAGGCCATGGCTCTTTTTGTCAACGAGCTCGCGAGCCCTCTCAGCCCGGTCCTCCAGGCGCATCACGATGTCGGTGAAGAAGCGAAGATGGCCGACATAGTCTTCTGCATGAGGATGAGGGGCGTATTCATCGCAGATGATGTCCAGCGCCCGATTGGCCCTCACCTTGAGGTCCTAGAGCATGGGGGCGTGTTCGTGCTGCAACGTCTGCCAGTGGAGTACCTCTTCCCTGCTTTGCTGCGCGAGGGACTCGGCGTCGGTAACCCGCCGCTGAAGCGGGAGTAGCTCAGTGCGGGCGGAGGCCAACTCGGCCTAGACGGAGATCAGGGCCGCAGCGGCGACCTTCTCACACTGCTCCACTTCATTCAACTTTGACCTGAGGACAACGGTTCTACCCTCAGCTTCAGCTTCCAAGAGCTTCAACTCCAGGTCGTATCTGTTGGTAAGATCCGCACAACCCTCCGCCACCCTGCGGTCAATCTCCTCCTAGATGTTGGCCTCTCGTGCGCTTGCGGCGTACTCCGCCTGGGCAACCTGGCGCTCCCTCGTCCCCAACCGATCAAGCTCAAGACTGCGTTCCATGGCCTCTAGCGCTAGCGCTTCCTCACGCCTCAGGATCTCCCCCTCTTCGGAAGGCGCCCCCTTCATCGACGCCAGGGCAGCCCTGCGCGCCTCAACTTGCTGCTCCAAGGAGGCGTTTAGGGCTTGGAGCTCCTGCCTGCGCTTCTCCGCGACCTCACGGCGGTGGTCAGCTTCCCTGGTCTCCTCCAAGGCTCGGGCGCTGGCCTTGCACGAGGTTGCAAGGGATGCCTCAGCCTTCGTGTTGGCATGCTTGCGCCGGAGACGCCCGAGGTTGATGGCCACCTTCAATTGACGCCATTCATCCACTATCCAAAGACCCCCAGTTTCAAGACGGGCGTCAACGTCCATGAGCTCTTCCCCAAGCCGGCTCAACGCATCCATCACTTCCCGGAAGAGCTCGTGACAGACAGCACCCCGCTTGCGCGCAAGCTCGAAGGCACGACCGGGTCCGTCCTCCACGCCGGGAGTCGTTGAAGAGGTTTGAGGTGGCTCGCCTCCTCCCGGCAGGGGGCTGGAGGCCAACGGCTTTCCGGTCGCCCTTCGGGCCCCGTCAGGGGCCCGGAGGGGCGGAGGCTTGTTACCCGAAGGAGAGGCCGGAGCCGAGGCCACCCAGACACGGTCAATGACCAGAGGAGGAGCCCTTGGCACACCTTCCGCATCCCAGGCAAGGCCGCGAAGGAGAGATGGCAAGAACGCGGGGTCGAGACGCCAAGCCGGCGTGCTTGCCTCTCCGACCGACCTCATGCCAAGTGTGCCAGGCTAGCCTGGGGGTGCTCAAGGTCAGCAGAGGACTCGAGGTAGGAGGAGGTTGCTTCTCGGGAGACTTCGTCGCCTTAGCAGAAGGGACCCTGAGGAACCACAGTCAGGAGGGGAAGTGGCACTCAAGAAATTACAAAGACAAGGTACTCACTCATCTATGGCAATGTACTTCCTCTGTTTCAATGATCAGAAGGCATCGCCGCTGCAGCTTGGAGATCCCTTCCTCTTCCGGAGCGCGTCAAAGTTCGGTCGGAGCCGGCCGAGGCCCTGGGTGCGGTCACCAGCGCCAGGCGCGGCTAGTGTGACTCCTGTGGAGGCGACCTCAAAGGTGCTGGACCGCGCGGAGACCTTGGCCCCCACCTTGTAGCGGCTCGCCGGGGCCTCGGGGGCTTCAGCTTCAGAAGCATCGGGCTGCATCGTCCCTCCGGCCGATTCCTCAAGACGGCTCTTCAGGGGCCCATGGAACGACACTTCAAGAGCCCCGAGCGGCACCGGTTCCTCAGCAGTCGCGCCGCCAGCGGCCGACGGTGGTCGCCCCCTGCGCCCGCTTCCGGGGAGATCACCACGCCGGCGACGGGCAAGGGAGCCACAAGGATAGGGCTCTCGCGGGGCCCTTCAAGGCCAGCTGGGCGCAACCCCCATTCGTCGAAGAGGGGAATCTGCTCCACAAACTCCACCTTGTTTGAGCAGCAGTACAGGAGGTAGCCCTCCTTCGGCAGGTCAGCTGGCGTCGGGTCGCCAGTCAAGAGCTCAAGCACTGTGCGTCGCACCTCAGGAGGAAGGGTCGGCACCTGAAGCCTCATGCGGTCCTTGTAGCCGGAGAAGGTCCACATCTGCTGGGAGTGGCGCTGAAGCGGAGCAATGCGACACCGGATGAACTCCTTCACCACCATGGGCGCCGTCACCCGAGGCCCTTCAGCCTGGCCAGCCGGAGCCAGACATGAGCGAGCCGCTGGTCGACGAGCCTTGCATGCCCCCAGCCGGAGCTTTGGGCGGCCGGAATCCGCGGAAGCAGTAGCAGGGGATTGCGCACACCAACATCCACATACACCCATCCCTTCTGAAAGCCTCCGAAGACCGGTGAGAGCTCGAAATCGATCCACGAGCCGGCCATCATGGCCACAGCCTAGAAAGATACACACCCCGAGCGCTGGCGAGCGTCTGTCAGATGCAGAGAGAAGAAGTGGCGGAGCAAGGCCACAGAAGGGGCAATGCCTACCATGGCCTTGCAGACAAAGGCGAAGACAACAAGGAGGATGATGGATTGGGGATCAAGGTGCAGCACGTTGATCTGATAATGCGAAAGCACCGCATTGAAGAAGTCGGAGAAGGGAGGGATCAGACCGGCCCAGAGAGCATGAAGATGGAGGGGGTCTCGGTGGCCGTCATGTCGATCTTAGCGCGGGAATTAGGCCAGGCCACCATCGCCCCCCAATCATTGGAGTCGGCAGCGCGCGTTGGTCGCACCTTGCCCATCGCTTCCTGGTTGAGCACCACCGACCGCTCGACAGCGGGCTCGAAAACCGGCGGCATAGGGGCCGAAGCACGAGACTCCTTCTTTCCCTTCCTCTTTCGGCTTGGTGCCATGGCGGTGGAGAGAGTTGGTGCCAAGATTGTGTAACATCCCAAATTTCCAATTTGGAATGTTATACACTAGATCATCATGCATAACATATTTTCTTGCATCTTGGCCGATCCTAGAAATTTCACGCAACTCAAGGACCTCCGGAGAGAGTTGGAGATTTCGTTATTTTCATATTTGAGAGTTTCTCAAATTTTAAAAAGAGGATCGTTTGATTTATTTGTTTTATCTTCAATAAATTTTCCGGTGTCAAAATATGAGAGAGGGAATAATATGACTTTCCCAAAATTTAGGAAAATGAAGATTTAATAAATAGATCAATTTTGTTTGCCGGAGTTTTATTTGCATTTTATTTGGATAGTGAAAAATGCGCGTTTTCGAAAATTGCATTTTAGGTCTGGAGAAAAGTTCATTTTGTTCGGCTCATTTTTAGGAGTCGGGGAAAATTTACTTTAGATTTTTCGGAGTTCGTTTAGATCTCTTTTTGTTTTTTTTCTCTCTGCGCGCGGAAACTATTTATAAAAAAAAACACAAAAAAATGGACCAAGGCCGGCCAGGCCAAGGCCCAGCCGGGCCGAAGGCCACCGCGCCCCAGGCCATCGCGCGCCTAGCGCCAGGCGCCAGGGAGCCGGCGCCGCCGCCTCTGGCTCTACGAATCCTTTTAGGATTCTAGGGTAGCCCTTGCCCTTTTTCCTTTGTTTCGTTATTCCTAGTCCTACTCCGTTTATTCTTTCCTATTCCTAGTCTAATTCCTTGCCCTCTACCCCAAGTAAACCCCTCCCTCCCCAATATAAATACCCAAGCACCCCCCCTCTAAACCCATCAAATCAAACCCAAATCCTAGAGCTCTGCCACACCCGCGCGCCGCCCTAAGCCGCCGCCTCACCCGCGCCGCACCGCCACCCCACACCCGCGCCGCCGCCCCACGCCCATGCCGCCGGAGACCTCGCCGGAGGTAGCCCCATGCTACATCTATTCTTTTTCTCGGATCGTTTTCTTCTAATCGTTCCGATTCTTTTCTTCTCTAAACCGTTCCGGTTTTCTAGATCGGTTTTCGTTCGGTTTTTCTTCTCCGAAACCCTAGATCGGATTCGTTTTCTTCTCCGATTTAGTTGTCTTTGGACCGTTCGCCGGACCGTACGTTCTAACGAACGTGATCACCGGATTTTTCTAGGTTAACGACGTCCGTTCGTTTAACCGTTCTTCTTTTTCTTCTCGTCGGATTTATTCCGCGTTCTTTCCAATCGCGATCTCAGATCCGATCTTCGTTCTAGTTTATCTTTTCGCTCGTTTATCGGAATCAGGTGATTCAAGCGCCTGGAGTTTCGTCTCGAAACCGCCGTTCCGTCTAATCAACTTGAACAAGCTTTTGCCCGATAAAAATTTGACCTAGTTTCAACTTGCTAGAACCGAGTTGTTTTCTTCAGCCGTTTGTTTTCCGTTTCTTTGTTCGGTTCGTTCTTTCTTTGCAACCGGAGTTCTTAAATTGAACTTTCTGGTTCGTTCTCTTGTTCGAGTTTTACCTGTGCATTAGATGAGTACTTATTGTATGCTTGTTGTTTGTATGCGATAGATTACCCGGATTGCGCCGCTTGTTACTTCGAAACCCTAGGACTCGCGGATCATCAGCAAGGCAAGTAACACTTTGATCATACCTTTTCTACAACCCATGTTTTATTGCATTAGATCAATCCTCACACATTGCATGATTAGGATCTAATTAAATTGTGGGATGGGAAGTAGATGAGGTAGTACCTATTACCTCTATTATTATGAAACCTTTGGGAGTTACTTCTACGTTTTCTTATTATTATGCCATGCTATGCTAGTAGACGTGGATTGGGTGAGTGATATCCATTACAGATGTGAGTTGATAATTTTAAAAGGTTTATCTAAGGTGGCAACTTAAACACACATCTGGGTGGATTGAGGCACCTGATGTCTATCAGGACTTGCCTGTTTTTTTGGACCGCCACCCAGGCTCAAAGGGATCATAAGATCTTTCATGCTAGAAACTTCCGTGTGCAGCCACAAGCCATTATGGGCTCTGGCATAGTTGACTAAGTTGTGCGAACTCTTACGGGGTGGACTAGCAGATGTAGGGGTTGTAGGTGGTACGGTCTACCCCACATGTAAGGTGCTAGCGCTTCTGAAAGACTGTGTCTCGGTCATCCGTCTTCTCAAACACCATGTAGTGCGAGAAAACAAACGGAGGCGATCGAGTCTTGTGGGGAAAAGTGCGCAAACCTCTGCAGAGTAACAAACTAATCATGATTAGCCGTGTCCCCGGTTATGGACAACTTGAGTATCTAGTACTTGAATATCATTGTGAATCTCGACATGTTACTTCTAATTAATGTTGTTGGGTTTTAATTATTTTTAATTGGGATTGAGAATGTTGTCAACCATTCTCAATGTTTCACAACCACCATGATAGTAAATAAATTTATTCCTTTGCAGTAGGGAAAAATTGGCTTTACGCAAAACTGTAACCATAGAGCTTTCCACCAGCCATATGTGCATATAGTATAGCTATTTCATTCCATTATTCTCTATGTGTTACATTGCCACCATATTCCATGTGCTGACCTGTTTTCGGGCTGCGACGTTAATGTTGCAGACTTTTCAGACGACGATTGAGGTGCGTTTAGGTCGTGGCCCTATACTCAGTGATGCCGCTGGAGTTGATGGACCCATTTATCTTCCAAGTCTTCCGCTGTTATTTTTATTATATGGCCTTAAGCCATATTCAGTGTAATAAGTTCTTTTTGAGCCATCGATGTAATAAGTGTGTGATTGCAACTCTGCTATAAAACCTCGATGTACTGTGTGGTGTCAGCATTACTGATCCAGGGATGACACCGTAGCACAATAGACGTGATCCATTCGGGTCAGGTCGCTACAGATTGGACTAGGGGAGGGGACCTGCTATCTAAGATGAGGGACCTACGAAGCGCGTTGCCTGTAATGGAAGCAGAGCTGTGTAGGCGACAGTGGCTGCCTAGCCAGACGGAGATCAACGCCGTGTGGGGAAGTGGAGGAGCCCATGTCTCATCAACCGCCATGCGTCAATCAAGGCCGCAGGCTATTGGGGCCCTTGGCTTCGCCTCGAAGCCAAGCACGAGCGCACCTTGGGCCCGGGGGCTGCTGTCGGCATTCGGGGAACGGCGGTGCCCAGACTTGCCTGCCTGCGGCCCAGGGCGTGGCTCATCCAGCAGCCTGGTACGGCTCATCTTCATCAGCAAACAATCAAGACCCTCGCGAGGGGCCAAGCCTCGCAAGGCGGATGACACAAGACCTCCTCAGGGGTAGCCTCACTAGGCTAGCTCGCGAGGAGTGGAGAGATCAAGGCGAGGGGCGCCTCGTGAGGTTTTCGTGACGTGAGCCATGACGACCAAGGCCAGGCGGGCGCCAACGCGCGCAGAGTACTGGTTGCCTCTTTGGTGCTAAAGGGGCAGGTGCAGACGAGGAGTCCCGAGGCATCAGGCAAAGGTTTCCATATCGGTGCAACGAGACCATGACCAGCAGGACGACAGGACGGAGGTCATCACGGAGCCCACGCCGGCGTCACCACCGGAGCCTTTGGCAGGAGAAGACCACCTTTTTGTCAGGATAACTTGTACTAGTTGTCCCCCTTCAAATTGGCCGTTGTGGGATCCCTTCCCGGCTGATATTTGGGAAGAGGACCCGGGCCTCTATAAATAGGACTATCCACCACCATGGGGGAAAGGATTGATCTTGGACAGATCGTTCAGATCATCCCCAACCACACAAGCTCATCGAGCTTGAGAACGCCTCTCCTCAGGAGGTTGTTCTTCCCTTGTACTTGTTCATCCCCAGCCTACAAGGCAATCTATCACACCACACTTGAGTTGGGTATTACACCACATCGGTGGCCCGAACTAGTATAAACTCTTGTGTCCCTTGTTCCTCGAGTTCGACGAGCAAGGCTTTGAGATCATGGCGAGAGCGTGAGCTAGGGGTAGAGAGATCTTCGTGCGCACCCCAGAGTTCGAACGTCAAGGATTTTTCCGGAACCCGTAATATGATATGCGCCTCCACCTGGCCGCCTCCTCCGCTCTTCCACTAAGGCCCATGAAGGCCCATTAACCCTCCGTGGGGTTCCGGTAACCCCCCGGTACTCCGGAAAATGTCTGAACCTATCCGAAACCTTTCCGGTGTCCAAACATAACCTTACAATATATCAATCTTTATGTCTCGGCCATTTTGAGACTCCTCTTCATGTCTGTGATCACATCCGGGGCTCCGAACAACCTTCGATACATCAAATCACATAACTCACAATACATATCGTCATCGAACGTTAAGCGTGCGGACCCTACGGGTTCGAGAACTATGTAGACATGGCCGAGAATCATCTCTGGTCAATAACCAATAGTGAAACCCGGATGCTCATATTGGTGCCTACATATTCTATGAAGATCTTTATTTGTCAAACCGCATAACAACATACGTTGTTCCCTTTGTCATCGGTATGTAACCCACAAGTATAGGGGATCTATCGTAGTCCTTTCGATAAGTAAGAGTGTCGACCCAATAAGGAGCAGAAGGAAATGATAAGCAGTTTTCAGTAAGGTATTCTCTACAAGCACTGAAATTATCGGTAACCGATAGTTTTGTGATAAGGTAATTTGTAACGGGTAACAAGTAACAAAAGTAAATAATGTGCAGCATGATGGTCCAATCCTTTTTGTAGCAAAGGATAAGCCTGGACAAACTCTTATATAAAGGAAAACGCTCCCAAGGACACATGGGAATTATCATGAAGCTAGTTTTCATCACGCTCATATGATTCACGTTCGGTACTTTGATAATTTGATATGTGGGTGGACCGGTGCTTGGGTACTGCCCTTCCTTGGACAAGCATCCCACTTATGATTAACCCCTCTTGCAAGCATCCACAACTACAAAAGAAGTATTAAGGTAAACCTAACCATAGCATGAAACATATGGATCCAAATCAGCCCCTTACGAAGCAACGCATAAACTAGGGTTTAAGCTTCTGTCACTCTAGCAACCCATCATCTACTTATTACTTCCCAATGCCTTCCCCTAGGCCCAAACAATGGTGAAGTGTCATGTAGTCGACATTCACATGACACCACTAGAGGAAATACAAGATACATCTCATCAAAATATCGAACGAGTACCAAATTCACGTGACTACTTATAGCAAGACTTCTCCCATGTCCTCAGGAACAAACATAACTACTCACAAAAATCATATTCATGTTCATAATCAGAGGGGTATTAATATGCATAAAGGATCTGAACATATGATCTTCCACCAAATAAACCAACTAGCATCAACTACAAGGAGTAATCAACACTACTAGCAACCCACAGGTACCAATCTGAGGTTCTGAGACAAAGATTGGATACAAGAGATGAACTAGGGTTTGAGAGGAGATGGTGCTGGTGAAGATGTTGATGGAGATTGACCCCCTCCCGATGAGAGGATCAATGGTGATGATTTCCCCCTCCCGGAGGGATGTTTCCCCGGCAGAACAGCTCCATCGGAGCCCTAGATTCGTTCTGCCAAGGTTCCGCCTCGTGGTGGAGGAGTTTCTTCCCGTGTGCTTGCTTATGATTTTTTCCAGGGCGAAAGACCTCATATAGACAAAGATGGGTGCCGCAGGGCTGCCAGGTGGCCCACGAGGCAGGGGACGCGCCCAAGGGGGTAGGGTGCGCCCCCCACCCTCGTGGATGGTGGGTGGCCCCCCTCTGGTGCTTCCTTCGCCAAATATTTTATATATATTCTGAAACTGACTTCCGTGGAGTTTCAGGACTTTTGGAGTTGTGCAGAATAGGTCTCTAATATTTGCTCCTTTTCCAGCCCAGAATTCTAGCTGCCGACATTCTCCCTCTTCATGTAAACTTGTAAAATAAGAGAGAATAGGCATAAGTATTGTGACATAATGTGTAATAACAACCCATAATTCAATAAATATCGATATAAAAGCATGATGCAAAATGGACGTATCAACTCCCCCAAGCTTAGACCTCGCTTGTCCTCAAGCGGAAGCTGATATCGAAAAATATGTCCGCATGTTTATAGATAGAGGTGTCGATAAAATAAAATACAGACATGAGGGCATCATGATCATTCTTAGAACAACAACATATATTTATATATTGTCATATGATTTCTTATGCTAAAGTAACAATTCATTCACAATTTCAAGTATGAATCAGAAACTTCATTGAAAACTAACAAACTATAATCTCAGTCATTGAAGCAATTGCAATTTATCATAACATCAGAAAGAGTCAACGTAAGAGCTTTTCAGCAAGTCTACATACTCAACTATCATTTAGTCTTTCACAATTGCTAACACTCACGCAATATTTATGGGTATGAAGTTTTAATCGGACACAGAGAATGATAGGGGCTTATAGTTTTGCCTCCCAACCTTTTACCTCAAGGGTAATGTCAACAATAATAGTTCATGATAACTTACATCCAACTGGATATAATATATATATATATATATATATGGATCTTTCCAACACAATGTGCTTGCCAAAGTATAAAATGTAAAAAGGAAAGGTGAAGATCACTATGACTCTTGTATAAGGTATAAGACAAAAGTAAAAGATAGGCCCTTCGCAGAGGGAAGCAGAGGTTGTCATGTGCTTTTATGGTTGGATGCACAAAATCTTAATGCAAAAGAATGTCACTTTATATTGCCACTTGTGATATGGACCTTTATTATGTAGTCCGTCGCTTTTATTGCTTCCACATCACAAGATCATATAATGCTTATTTTCTCCACACTAATAAATAATACATATTTAGAGAGCAATTTTTATTGCTTGCAACATGACAACTTACTTGAAGGATTTTATTCAATCCATAGGTAGATATGGTGGACTCTCATGGCAAAACTGGGTTTAAGGATATTTGGAAGCACAAGTAGTATCTCTACTTGGTGCAAAGAATTTGGATAGCATGAGGGGGAAAGGCTAGCTCAACATGTTGGATGATCCATGACAATATAATTTATTTCGGATGTAAGAAAACATAACCCATTACGTTGTCTTCCTTGTCCAACGTCAACTTTTTAGCATGTCATATTTTAATGAGTGCTCACAATCATAAAAGACGTCCAAGATAGTATATTTATATGTGAAAACCTCTCTTTCTTTATTACTTCCTATTAATTGCAACGATGACCAAAACTATGTTTGTCAAATCTCAACAAATTTTATTCATCATACCCTTTATATGTGAAGTCATTACTCTCCATAAGATCCATATGATCTCTTTATTTCTCTTTATTCTTGCTCTTCTCTTTTATTTTTATTCCCTCCAGATCATGGCAAGATAATCAGGCCCTTGACTCATAACTAATCTTTATTATATATAGCTCACGGACTCGATTACATAAAAGGATCATAAAGAAAAATTCAAAACTAGATCTTACTACAACTTTATTCTACTAGATCAAGATATAACCAAAAGGATCGAACTAAGAAAAACGGTAAAGATAAAAGTGTGATGGTGATACGATATCAGGGCACTCCCCCAAGCTTGGCAGTTGCCGAGGGGAGTGCCCATACCCATGTGTTTATTTCTCCTTCCTCGGAGGTGGTGATGATGGAGTTGTTGATGATGTAGGCTTGTCGTCCATCTTCCAAGGCATAGGCTCACCATCTTAGAAGGATGATCGATTCTCTGGGATCCTCGAATCTGCAGCCAAACTCATCCTCTTGAATCTATATTCATACTCACAGTTTTGGTTTTGTAGGTCATAGATCTGGGCTTGGAGATGCTCGATTTTCTCGTGAAGCTTGAAGATGGTCTCCCCGGTGTTCCTGGCATCTAGATTGGTGTTGTTGGTGAACTCCATGATCATTATGTGGTTGGCGTCGAGTCCATGTTCCACCATCGCCTGGCACTTGAAAACTTGTTGCTCCATTCCTTCGAGTCTTGTCTCCATGCTTCCGGTCCTCCTTGGTCCCTCAACATCGCGGATGTGCAGCAACCCCTCACGCATCTCAATGGTTTGAGGGTGTTGCGGCACCTCCGCGAGGTAGGGGTTGACGACCTTCTCGAAGAACTTGTCCTTGGGGGCACATGAAGACGTCATGGCGATCTAGATCTGTCAGAAAAACAGCTCGAAACAAAGACAGAAGATATGTGCTTGGTACGGTGGTGAAAACATTCGGGAGATTATATAATGAATTTTTACCGACCAAAAGAAGTATCGTGCAAGAAAATGGAGTCTGGAGGGCACACGAGGTGCCCACGAGGCAGGGGGCACGCCCAGGGGGTAGGTGATACGTCAATTTTGCATCATGCTTTTATATCAATATTTATTGCATTATGGGCTGTTATTACACATTATGTCACAATACTTATGCCTATTCTCTCTCATTTTACAAGGTTTACATAAAGAGGGAGAATGCCGGCAGCTGGGATTCTGGCTAGAAAAGGAGCAAATATTAGAGGCCTATTCTGCACAGCTCCAAAAGTCCTGAAACATCACGGATGATGTTTTCCAAATATATAAAAAACATTGAGCGCAAGAACTTCACCAGGGGGCCACACCCTGCCCACGAGGGTGGGGGGCGCCCTACCCCCTGGGTGCGCCCCCTACCTCATGGGCCCCCTGGTGGCCCTCCGGTGACCATCTTCTGCTATATGGACTCTTTCAATGGAAAAATAATCATAAGCCATTTTCTTAGACGAAACTCCGCCGCCACGAGGCGGAACCTTGGCGGAATCAATCTAGGGTTCTAGCGGGGCTGTTTTGCTGGGAAACTTCCCTCCCAGAGGGGGAAATCATCACCACCGTCATCACCAACGCTCCTCTCATCGGGAGAGGGAAATCTCCATCAACATCTTCATCAGCACCATCTCATCTCAAAACCCTCATCTCCTGTATCCAATTCTTGTCTCCAAGTCTGGGATTGGTGCTAGTAGGTTGCTAGTAGTGTTAATTACTCCTTGTAGTTGATGCTAGTTGGTTTAATTGGTGGAAGATCATATGTTCAGATCCTATATGCACATTAATACCCCTCTGATTATGAACATGTTTATGCTTTGCGAGTAGTTACTTTTGTTCCTGAGGACATGGGAGAAGTCTTGCTATTAGTAGTCATGTGAATTTGGTATTCGTTCGATATTTTGATGAGATGTATGTTGTCTCTCCTCTAGTGGTGTTATGTGAACGTCGACTACATGACACTTCACCATTGTTTGGGCCTAGAGGAAGGCATTGGGAAGTAATAAGTAGATGATGGGTTGCTAGAGTGACAGAAGCTTAAACCCTAGTTTATGCGTTGCTTCGTAAGGGGCTGATTTGGATCCATATGTTTCATGCTATGGTTAGGTTTACCTTAATACTTTTGTTGTATTTGCAGATGCTTGCAATAGAGGTTAATCATAAGTGGGAGGTTTGTCCAAGTAAGGGCAGCACCCAAGCACCGGTCCACCCACATACCAAATTATCAAAGTACCGAACGCGAATCATATGAACGTGATGAAAACTAGCTTGACGATATTCCCATGTGTCCTTGGGAGCGCTTTACACCATATAAGAGTTTGTCCAGGCTTGTCGTTTGCTACAAAAAGGATTGGGCCACCTTGCTGCACCTTATTTACTTTTGTTACTTGTTGCTCGTTACAATTATCTTATCACAAAACTATCTGTTACCACTTATTTCAGTACTTGCAGAGAATACCTTGCTGGAAACCGCTTATCATTTCCTTCTGCTCCTCGTTGGGTTCGACACTCTTACTTATCGAAAGGACTACGATAGATCCCCTATACTTGTGGGTCATCAAGACTCTTTTCTGGCGCCGTTGCCGGGGAGTGAAGCGCCTTTGGTAGGTGGAATTTGGTAAGGAAAAATTTATATAATGTGCTGAAATTTACTGTCACTTATTACTATGGAAAGTAATCCTTTGAGGGGCTTGTTCAGGGTATCTTCACCCCGACCAGTAGAGCAAGGAGTTGCTCCTCAACCTACTGAACCTACTGAAAATGAAAATGCTTGCTTTTAAATTCCTTTGGGTATTGAAGAAAAATTGCTAGCTAATCCTTTTTAGGAGATGGAACAAAACATCCTGATGAACATCTAATATATGTGGATGAAGTTTGTGGATTATTTAAGCTTGCAGGTGTACCCGGAGATGTTGTTAAGAAGAAGGTCTTCCCTTTATCTTTGAGGGGAGATGCATCGACATGGTATATGCTATGTGATGATATGGAGTCTTGGAACTACAAACGATTGAAATTGGAATTTCATCAAAAGTTTTATCCTATGCATCTTGTTCATCATGATCGCAATTATATATATATATATAATTTTTGGCCTCGCGAAGGAGAAAGCATCGCTCAAGCTTGGGGGAGGCTTAAATCAATGTTATATTCATGCCCCAATCATGAGCTCTCAAGAGAAATGGTTATTCAAAATCTTTATGCTCGGCTTTCTGATAACAATCGCACCATGCTTGATACTTCTTGTGCTGGCTCTTTTATGATGAAGACTATTGAATTCAAATGGGATTTATTGGAAAGAATTAAACGCAACTCCGAAGATTGGGACCTTGACAATGGTAAGGAGTCAGGTATGACACCTAGTTTGATTGTGTTAAATATTTTATGGATACCGATATTTTTCGTAAATTTAGCACTAAATATGGACTTGACTCTGAGATAGTAGCTTCTTTCTGTGAATCTTTTGCTGCTAATGTTGGTCTCCCCAAGGAGAAGTGGTTTAAATATCATCCTCCCATAGAAGTAAAAGTAGCTGCACCCATTAAAGTTGAAGAAAAGACTATTACTTATAATGATCCTATTGTTCCTACTTCTTATGTTGAGAAACCACCTTTCCCTGTTAGGATAAAGGATCATGCTAAAGCTTCAACTGTGGTTCGTAAAAGCAATATTAAAACATATACACCTCCTGAGGAAGTTAAAGTTGAATCTAATATTGCTATTGTTAAAGATCTATTGTCTGATAATATAGATGGGCATGTTATTTATTTCTGTGATGAAACTGCTAGAATTGCTAAACCCCGTGATACAGATAAGCCTAGACCTGTGGTAGGTATGCCTGTTATTTCTGTTAAAATATGAGATCATTGTTATCATGGCTTATGTGATATGGGTGCTAGTGCTAGTGCAATACCTATTGACTTATACAACGAAATTATGCATGACATTGCACCTATTGAGTTAGAAGATATTGATATCACAATTGAACTTGCTAATAGAGATACTATTTCACCAATGGGAATTGTTAGAGATGTTGAAGTCTTGTGTGGGAAAACTAAATATCCTGCTGATTTTCTTGTTCTTGGTTCCCCACAAGATAGCTTCTGTCCCATTATATTTGGTAGACCCTTCTTAAATACTATTAATGCTACCATATATTGCAAAAGAGATGTTGTTACTGTCGGTTTAGATGATATGACTCATGAATTTAATTTTTCTAAATTTAGTAGAAAACATCGTGAAGAAGAATTACTTAGTAAAGATGAAATAATTGGTCTTGCCTCTATTGCCGTACCTCCTAGTGATCCTTTAGAACAATATTTTCTATACCATGAAAATGATATGTTTATGAATGAAAGAAGGGAATTAGATGAAGTATTCTTTAAACAGGAACCTGTTCTGAAACATAATTTACCTATTGAAATCCTAGGAGATCCTCCTCCACCCAAGGGTGATCCCGTGTTTGAGCTTAAACCGTTATCGGATACTCTTAAATATGCTTATCTTGATGAGAAAAAGATATATCCTGTTATTATTAGTGCTAACCTTTCAAAACATGAAGAAGAGAGATTATTGAAAATTCTGAAGAAGCACCGTGCTGCTATTGGGTATACTCTTGATGATCTTAAGGGCATTAGTCCCACTCTATGTCAACATAAAATTAATTTGGAAGAAGATGCTAAACCAGTTCGTGATCATCAATGTCGGCTGAATCCTAAAATGAAAGAAGTGGTAAGAAAGGAGATACTAAAGCTCCTTGAGGCAGGTATAATTTACCCCGTTGCTGATAGTTAGTGGGTAAGCCCTGTCCATTGTGTCCCTAAGAAGGGAGGTATTACTGTTGTTCCTAATGATAAAGATGAATTGATTCCTCAAAGAATTATTACTGGTTATAGGATGGTAATTGATTTCCGCAAATTAAATAAGGCTACTAAAAAGATCATTACCCTTTACCTTTTATCGATCAAATGCTAGAAAGATTATCTAAACATACACATTTTTGCTTTCTAGATGGTTATTCTGGTTTCTCTCAAATACCTGTGTCAGCCAAAGATCAATCAAAGACTACTTTTACATGCCATTTTGGTACCTTTGCTTATAGACGTATGCCTTTTGGTTTATGTAATGCACCTACTACCTTTCAAAGATGCATGATGGCTATATTCTCTGACTTTTGTGAAAAGATTTGTGAGGTTTTCATGGATTACTTTTCTGTCTATGGATCTTCTTTTGATGATTGCTTGAGCAACCTTGATCGAGTTTTGCAGAGATGTGAAGAAACTAATCTTGTCCTAAATTGGGAAAAGTCCAACTTTATGGTTAATGAAGGTATTGTCTTGGGGCATAAAGTTTCTAAAACAGGTATTGAAGTTGATAAAGCCAAGGTTGATGCTATTGAAAAGATGCCATGTCCCAAGGACATCAAAGGTATAAGAAGTTTCCTTGGTCATGCCGGGTTTTATAGGAGGTTCATTAAGGACTTCTCGAAAATTTCTCGGCCCCTGACTAATTTATTACATAAAGATATACCATTTGTCTTTGATGATGATTGTGTAGAAGCATTTGAAATACTTAAGAAAGCATTGAGCTCTGCACCTATTGTTCAGCCACCTGATTGGAATTTGCCCTTTGAGATTATGTGTGATGCTAGTGATTATGCTGTAGGTGTTGTTCTAGGACAAAGAGTTGATAAGAAACTAAATGTTATTCAATATGCTAGTAAAACTCTAGACAATGCTCAAAGAAATTATGCTACTAATGAAAAAGAATTCTTAGTAGTTGTATTTGCTTGTGATAAGTTTAGACCCTATATTGTTGATTCTAAAGTAACTATTCACACTGATCATGCTGCTATTAAATATCTTATGGAAAAGAAAGATGCTAAACCTAGACTTGTTAGATGGGCTCTGTTGCTTCAAGAATTTGATTTACATATTGTTCATAGAAAAGGAGTTGAGAACCCCGTTGCAGACAACTTGTCTAGGTTAGAAAATGTGCTTGATGACCCACTACCTATTGATGATAACTTTCCTGATGAGCAATTAAATGTCATAAATGATTCTCATACTGCTCCACGGTATGCTGATTATGCTAATTACATTGTTGCTAAGTTTATACCACCTAGTTTTACATACCAGCAAAAGAAAAAGTTCTTCTATGATTTGAGGCATTACTTTTGGGATGACCCACATCTTTATAAAGAAGGAGTAGATGGTGTTATTAGACATAGTGTACCTGAGCATGAACAGGAACATATCCTACGCAAGTGTCACTCCGAAGCTTACGGAGGGCACCATGCTGGAGATAGAACTGCACATAAGGTACTACAATCTGGTTTTTATTGGCCTACTCTCTTCAAGGATGCCCGTAAGTTTGTCTTATCTTGTGATGAATGTCAAAGAATTGGTAATATTAGTAGACGTCAAGAAATGCCTATCAATTATTCACTTGTTATTGAACCATTTGATGTCTGGGGCTTTGACTATATGGGACCTTTCCCTTCCTCTAATGGTTATACACACATTTTAGTTGCTGCTGATTACGTTACTAAGTGGGTAGAAGCTATTCCAACTAGTAGTGCTGATCATAACACTTCTATTAAAATGCTTAAAGAAGTTATCTTTCCAAGGTTTGGAGTCCCTAGATATTTAATGACTGATGGTGGTTCCCATTTTATTCATGGTGCTTTCCGTAAAATGCTTGCTAAATATGATGTTAATCATAGAATTGCATCTCCTTATCATCCTCAATCTAGTGGTCAAGTAGAATTTAGTAATAGAGAACTCAAATTAATTTTGCAAAAGACTGTTAATAGGTCTAGAAAGAATTGGTCCAAGAAACTTGATGATGCATTATGGGCCTATAGAACTGCATATAAAAATCCTATGGGTATGTCTCCGTATAAAATGGTCTATGGAAAAGCATGTCACTTACCTCTCGAACTAGAACACAAGGCTTATTGGGCTATTAAAGAACTAAATTATGATTTTAAACTTGCTGGTGAGAAGAGGTTATTTGATATTAACTCACTTGATGAATGGAGAACCCAAGCCTACGAAAATGCCAAGTTGTTTAAAGAAAAGGTTAAAAGGTGGCATGATAAAAGAATACAAAAGCGTGAGTTTAATGTAGGTGATTATGTATTGCTATACAACTCTCATTTAAGATTTTTTGCAGGAAAACTTCTCTCTAAATGGGAAGGTCCCTATGTTATCGAGGAGGTCTACCGTTCCGGTGCCATAAAAATCAACAACTTCAAAGGCACAAATCCGAAGGTGGTAAATGGTCAAAGAATCAAACATTATATCTCAGGTAATCCCATAAATGTTGAAACCAATGTTATTCAAACCATAACCCCGGAGGAGTACATAAAGGACACTTTCCGGAACGTTTCAGACTCCGAAAAGGAATAGGTATGTGGTACGGTAAGTAAACCAACTCTAAAACAGTTTTTAAGGCAATATTTCTCTGTTTTGGAATATTTAGAAAAATAGGAAAATAAGCAGCAGTCCGGAAAGGACATGAGGGCCCCACGAGGGTGGAGGGCGCGCCCTACCCCCCTGGGCGCGCCCCCCTACCTCGTGGGCACCTCGTGTGCTCTCCGGACTCCGTTTTCTTACAGGACACGTATTTTGGTCGGTAAAAATTCATTATATAACCTCCCGGGGGTTTTGACTCCCGTATCATGCAAAAATCTCCTGTCTTTGTTTCGAGCTATTTTCTGACCAGGGTTCTCAAGGTCAGGCACTATGTCGTCTCCCTCCTCCTCCAACCATGAGGGCAATGATGCTTGGCTAATGAAGATAGAGCTGCAGAGAGAAGAACCTATGGAGATCAACAAGGATGAAGGGATCAAGAAAGCCATGGAGGACCAAGTTCCAGCAACAGAGGACACCCTTCAACTGGATCACAATCTTCTTACCCCAATAGAAATCGAAGCTTTCAAGATGATTGAGTTGGATCGTATACAAAATAAGTATCTCACACGTGAAAATATTTTGTTGAAGGAGAATATCATCGCACTCAAGGGCATTATCCGCAAGCTAGAAGACCTCCTACGCTGGATGTGCGACTATCCATCAACAACATCACCACCGTCTCCTCCAACAAAGAAGAATTGAGTATCTGGTATGGGCACTCCACTTGGCAACCACCAAGCTTGGGGGAGTGCCCCGGTATCGTATCACCATCACTTTTATCTTTACTGTTTTTCTTAGTTCGATCCTTTTTGGTAATATTTTGATCTAGTAGAATAAAAGTTCTTAGTATGATCTAGATGTGAGTTTTGCTTTATTATCCTTCTATGTAATTGAGTCTGTGAGCTGTATAATAAAGATTAGTGTTGAGTCAAGGGCTTGATTATTTTGCCATGATCCTAAGTGAATAAAGGAAAAGAGAAAGAAATAAAAAGAGACAAAGAGATCATGCGACTCTTATGGAGAGTAATGAGCTTACATAGAAAGAGTATGATGAATAAAAGTTATTGAGGTTGACAAACATAGTTTTGGTCATCGTTGCAATTAATAGGAAGTAATAAAGAAAGAGAGGTCTTCACATATAAATATACTATCTTGGACATCTTTTATTATTGTGAGCACTCATTAAAATACGACATGCTAAAGAGTTGACATTGGACAAGGAAGACAACATAGTGGGTTATGTTTTCTTACATATGAGATAAATTATATTGTCTTGGATCCTCCAACATGTTGAGCTTGCCTTTCTCCCTCATGCTAGCCAAATTCATTGCACCAAGTAGAGATACTTGTGCTTCCAAATACCCTTAAACCAGTTTTGCCATGAGAGTCTACCATATCTACCCATGGATTGAGTAAGATCCATCAAGTAAGTTGTCATCGGTGCAAGCAATAAAAATTGCTCTCTAAATATGTACGATTGATTGGTATGGAGGAAATAAGCTTTATACGATCATGTGATATGGAAGTAATAAAAGCGACAGACTGCATAATAAAGGTCCATATCACAAGTGGCAATATAAAGTGATGTTCTTTCACATTAGGATTTTGTGCATCCAACCATAAAAGCGCATGACAACCTTTGCTTCCCTCTGCGAAGGGCCTATCTTTTACTTTTATCTCCTAAGCTGCAAAAGAGTCATGGTGATCTTCACCCAACCTTTTTACATTTTATCCTTTGGCAAGCACAATATGTTGCAAAGATCCCGGTATATATGGCTAATTGGATGTGGGTTTTCATGAACTATTACTGTTGACATTACCCTTGAGGTAAAACATTGGGAGGCAAAACTATAAGCCCCTATCTTTCTCTGTGTCCGATTAAAACTCCATACCCATAAGTATTGCGTGAGTGTCAGCAATTGTGAAAGACGATATGATAGTTGAGTATGTGGACTTGCTGAAAAGCTCTTATACATTGACTCTTTCCTATGTTATGATAAATTGAAATTGCCTCAATGACTGAGATTATAGTTTGTCAGTTTTCAATGAAGTTTACGATTCATACTTGATATTGTGATTGAATTATTACTCTAGCATAAGATGTCATATGACAAGAATTATATAAGTTGTTGTTCTAAGAATGATCATGATGCCCTCATGTCCGTATTTTATTTTTTATTGACACCTTCATATCTAAACATGTGGACATACTTTTCGATTTCGGCTTTTCGCTTGAGGACAAGCGAGGTCTAAGCTTGGGGGAGTTGATACGTCCATTTTGCATCATGCTTTTATATCAATATTTATTGCATTATGGGATGTTATTACACATTATGTCACAATACTTATGCCTATTCTCTCTTATTTTACAAGGTTTACATAAAGAGGGAGAATGTCGGCAGCTGGGATTCTGGCTGGAAAAGGAGCAAATATTAGAGACCTATTCAGCACAACTCCAAAAGTCCTGAAACTTCACGGATGATGTTTTCCAAATATATAAAAACATTGAGCGCAAGAACTTCACCAGGGGGCCACACCCTACCCACGAGGGTGGAGGGCGCGCCCTACCCCCTGGGCGCGCCCCCCTACCTCGTGGGCCCCCTGGTGGCCCTCCGGTGACCATCTTCTGCTATATGGACTCTTTGGATGGAAAAATAATCATAAGCCATCTTATCGGACGAAACTCCGCCGCCACGAGGCGGAACCTTGGCGGAACCAATCTAGGGTTCTGGCGGGGCTGTTTTGCCGGGAAACTTCCCTCTCGGAGGGGGAAATCATCGCCATCGTCATCACCAACGCTCCTCTCATTGGGAGATGGCAATCTCCATCAACATCTTCATCAGCACCATCTCATCTCAAAACCCTTGTTCATCTCTTGTATCCAATTCTTGTCTCCAAGTCCGGGATTGGTGCTAGTAGGTTGCTAGAAGTGTTAATTACTCCTTGTAGTTGATGCTAGTTGGTTTAATTGGTGGAAGATCATATGTTCAGATCCTATATGCACATTAATACCCCTCTGATTATGAACATGTTTATGCTTTGTGAGTAGTTACTTTTGTTCCTGAGGACATGGGAGAAGTCTTGCTATTAGTAGTCATGTGAATTTGGTATTCGTTTGATATTTTGATGAGATGTATGTTGTCTCTCCTCTAGTGGTGTTATGTGAACGTCGACTACATGACACTTCACCATTGTTTGGGCCTAGAGGAAGGCATTGGGAAGTAATAAGTAGACGATGGGTTGCTAGAGTGACAGAAGCTTAAACCCTAGTTTATGCGTTGCTTCATAAGGGGCTGATTTGGATCCATATGTTTCTTGCTATGGTTAGGTTTACCTTAATACTTTTGTTGTATTTGCGGATGCTTGCAATAGAGGTTAAACATAAGTGGGATGTTTGTCCAAGTAAGGGCAGCACCCAAGCACCGGTCCACCCACATACAAAATTATCAAAGTACCGAACGCGAATCATATGAACGTGATGAAAACTAGCTTGACGATATTCCCATGTGTCCTCGGGGGCGCTTTACACCATATAAGAGTTTGTCCAGGCTTGTCCTTTGCTACAAAAAGGATTAGGCCACCTTGCTGCACCTTATTTACTTTTGTTACTTGTTGCTCGTTACAATTATCCTATCACAAAACTATCTGTTACCACTTATTTCAGTACTTGCAGAGAATACCTTGCTGGAAACCGCTTATCATTTCCTTCTGCTCGTCGTTGGGTTCGACACTCTTAGTTATCGAAAGGACTACGATAGATCCCCTATACTTGTGGGTCATCAGTAGGGCACGCCCTCCACCCTTGTGGATGCCTCGCGTCCTTTCCGGACAGCTTCTTATTTTCCTATTTTCTTAAATATTCCAAATCGGAGAAAAATTGCTATTAGAACTGTTTTGGAGTCAGTTTACTTACCGTACCACATACCTATTCCTTTTCGGAGTCTGAAATGTTCTGGAAAGTGTCCCTTATGTATTCCTCCGGGGTTACAGTTTCAATAACATTGGTTTCAACATTTATGGGATTACCTGAGATATAATGTTTGATTCTTTGCTGTTCACCACCCTCGGATTTTTGCCTTTGAAGTTGTTGATTTTTATGGCACCGGAACGGTAGACCTCCTCGATAACATAAGGACCTTCAAATTTAGAGAGGAGTTTTCCTGCAAAAAATCTTAAACGAGAGTTGTATAACAATACATAATCACCTACATTAAACTCACGTTTTTGTATCCTTTTGTCATGCCATCTTTTAACTTTTTATTTAACCAGTTTGGCATTCTCATAGGATGGGTCCTCCATTCATCAAGTGAGCTAATGTCAAATAGTCTCTTCTCATCGGCAAGTTTGAAATCATAATTGAGCTGTTTAATGGCCCAATATGCCTTATGTTCTAGTTCGAGAGGCAAGTGACATGCTTTTCCATAAACCATTTTATATGGAGACATACCCATAGGATTTTTGTATGCAGTTCTATAGGCCCATAATGCATCATCAAGTTTCTTAGACTAATTCTTTCTAGATCTATTAACAGTCTTTTGCAAAATTAATTTCAGCTCTCTATTACTTAGTTCTACTTGACCACTAGACTGTGGGTGATATGGAGATGCAATTCTATGATTAACATCATACTTAGCAAGCATTTTACGAAAAGCACCATGAATAAAATGTGAACCACCATCAGTCATTAAGTATCTAGGGACTCTAAACCTCGGAAAAATAACTTCTTTAAGCATCTTAATAAACGTGTCATGATCAACACTACTAGTTGGAATAGCTTCTACCCAGTAACGTAATCAACAGTAACTGAAATATGTGTATACCCATTAGAGGAAGGAAACGATCCCATATAGTCAAAACCCCAAACATCAAATGGTTCAATAACAAGTGAATAATTCATAGGCATTTCTTGACGTCTACTAATATTACCAATTCTTTGACATTCATCACAAGATAAGACAAACTTACGGGCATCTTTGAAGAGAGTAGGCCAATAAAAACCGGACTGCAATACCTTATGTGCAGTTCTATCTCCAGCGTGGTGTCCTCCATAAGCCTCGGAGTGACACTTGTGTAGGATCTGTTCCTGTTCATGCTTAGGTACACAACGTCTAATAACACCATCTACTCCTTCTTTATAAAGGTGTGGGTCATCCCAAAAGTAATGTCTTAAATCATAGAAGAACTTTTTATTTTGCTGGTATGTGAAACTAGGTGGTATAAATTTAGCAACTATGTAATTAGCATAATCAGCATACAGTGGAGCAGTACGAGAAGCATTTATGACAACTAATTGTTCATCTGGAAAGCTATCATCAATAGGTAGTGGGTCATCAAGAACATTCTACAACCTAGACAAGTTGTCTGCAACGGGGTTCTCAGCTCCCTTTCTATCAATAATATGTAAATCAAATTCTTGTAGCAAGAGAACCCATCTAATAAGTCTAGGTTTGGCATCTTTCTTTTCCATAAGATATTTAATTGCAGCATGATCGGTGTGAACAGTTACTTTAGAATCAACAATATAAGGTCTGAACTTATCAGAAGCAAATACAACTGCTAAAAATTCATTTTCAGTAGTAGCATAGTTTCTCTGGGCACTGTCTAGAGTTTTACTAGCATATTGGATAACATTTAATTTCTTATCAACTCTTTGTCCTAAAACAGCACCTACATCATAATAACTAGCATCACACATAATTTCAAAGGGTAAATTCCAATCAGGTGGCTGAACAATAGGTGCAGAAATCAAGGCTTTTTTAAGTATTTCAAATGCTTCTACACAATCATCATCAAAGACAAAAGGAACATCTTTTTGTAAGAGATTAGTCAGAGGCGTAGAAATTTTTGAGAAGTCTTTAATGAACCTCCTATAGAAACCGACATGACCAAGGAAACTTCTTATACCTTTAATGTCCTTGGGACACATCATCTTTTCAATAGCATCAACTTTAGCTTTATCAACTTCAATACCTCTTTCAGAAATTGTATGCCCCAAGACAATACCTTCATTAACCATAAAGTGGCACTTCTCCCAATTCAAGACAAGATTAGTTTCTTCACATCTCTGCAAAACTCGATCAATGTTGCTTAAGCAATCATCAAAAGAAGTTCCATATACAGAGAAATCATCCATGAAGACCTCAACAATCTTTTCACAAAAGTCAGAGAATATAGAAGTCATACATCTTTGAAAGGTAGCAGGTGCATTACATAAACCAAAAGGCATACGTTTATAAGCAAAAGGACCGAAAGGGCAAGTAAAAGGGTGTTTTCCTGATCCTCTTTTGACACAGGTATTTGAGAGAAACCAGAATAACCATCTAGAAAGCAAAAGTGTGTATGTTTAGATAATCTTTCTAGCATTTGATCAATAAAAGGTAAAGGGTAATGATCCTTTTTAGTAGCTTTATTTAATTTGCGGAAGTCAATTACCATTCTATAGCCTGTAACAATTCTTTGTGGGATCAATTCATTTTTATCATTAGGAACAACAGTAATACCTCTCTTCTTAGGGACACAATGGACATGACTTACCCACTGACTATCAGCAACGGGATAAATTATACCTGCCTCCAGAAGCTTTAGTATTGCTTTTTCTTACCACTTCTTTCATCTTGGGATTTAACCGTCATTGGTGATCAACAACCGGTTTAGCGTCTTTCTCCAATTTTACTTTGTGTTGGCATAGAGTGGGACTAATGCCCTTAAGATCATCAAGAGTATATCCAATAGCAGCACGGTGCTTCTTCAGAGTTTTCAATAATCTCTCTTCTTCTTGCTCTGAAAGGTTAGCACTAATAATAACAGGATATATCTTCTTTTCATCAAGATAAGCATATTTAAGAGTATCAGGTAATGGTTTAAGCTCAAACACAGGATCACCCTTGGGTGGAGGAGGATCCCCTAGAATTTCGACAAGCAAGTTGTGTTTCAAAATAGGTCCCTGTTTAAAGAATATTCATCTATTTCCCTTCTTTCATTCATAAACATATCATTTTCATGGTCTAGCAGATATTGTTCTAATGGATCATTAGGAGGCACGACAATAAAAGCAAGACCAATAATTTCATCTTTACTAGGCAATTCTTTATCATGGGGTTGTCTACAAAATTTAGCAAAATTAAAATCATGAGACATATCCCCTAAACCAACAGAAACAATATCCTTTTTGCAGTCTATCTTAGCATTAACAGTATTCAAGAAGGGTCTACCAAATATGATGGGACAAAAGTCATCTTGTGGGGAACCAAGAACAAGAAAATCAGTAGGATATTTAACTTTCCCACACAAGACGTCAACATCTCTAACAATCCCAACAGGTGAAATAGTATCTCTATTGGCAAGCTTAATTGTAACATCTATCTCTTCTATCTCAGCAGGTGCAATAGCACCCATTCACATAAGCCATGATAGCAATGATCTCCTATTTTAACAGAAATAACAGGCATGCCTACAACAGGTCTATGTTTATTTTTAGTATCGGGTCTAGCAATTCCAGCAGATTCATTACAGAAGTAAATAACATGCCCATCAATATTATCGGCCAAGAGATCTTTAACCATAGCAACACTAGGTTCAACCTTAATTTTATCAGGAGGGGTAGGTGTTTTATCATTACTCTTACGAACCACAGTTGAAGCTTTAGCATGATCCTTTATTCTAACAGGGAAAGGTGGTTTCTCAATATAAGCGATAGGAACAATAGGATCAACATTATAAGTGATAGTCTTTTCTTCAACTTTAATAGGTTCAACTACTTTTACTTCAATGGGAGGATTATATTCAAATCACTTCTCCTTAGGGAGATCAACATGGGTAGCAAAGGATTCACAGAAAGAAGCTACTATCTCAGAGTCAAGTCCATATTTAGTGCTAAATTCACGAAAAGCATCGGTATCCATAAAAGATTTAACACATTCAAACTTAGGTGTTATACCTGACTTTTTACCTTCGTCGAGTTCCAATCTTCAAAGTTGCGTTTAATTCTTTCCAATAAATCCCATTTGAATTCAATAGTCTTCATCATAAAAGAACCAATACAAGAAGTATCGAGCATGGAGCGATTACTGAGAGAAAGCCGAGCATAATTTTTTTGAATAATATTTTCTCTTGAGAGCTCATGATTAGGGCATGAATATAACATTGGCTTAAGCCTCCCACAAGCTTGAGCGATGCTTTCTCCTTCACGAGGCCAAAAATTATATATATAATTAGATCACGATGAACAATATCCATAGGTTAAAACTTCTAATGAAATTCCAATTTCAATCGGTTGTAGTTCCATGATCCCATATCATCACATAGCCTAAACCATGTCAATGCCTTTCCCTTCAAAGATAAAGGGAAGACCTTATTCTTGATAACATCCTCAGGCATACCTGCAAGCTTAAATAATCCACAAACTTCATCCACATAGATTAGGTGCAAATCAGGATGCAATGTTCCGTCTCCTGTAAAAGGATTAGCTAGCAGTTTCTCTATCATACCCGAAGGAATTTCAAAGTAAACATTTTCAGTAGGTTCAGTAGGTTGAGGAGCGACTATTTGCTCTACTGGTCGGGTTGAAGATACCCCAAAGAAGCCCCTCAAAGGATTATGTTCCATAGTAACAAGTGATAGTAAATTTCAACACACTATATAAAATTTTCCTTACCAAATTCCACCTACCAAAGGCGCTTCACTCCCCGGCAACAACGCCAGAAAAGAGTCTTGATGACCCACAAGTATAGGGAATCTATCGTAGTCCTTTCGATAAGTAAGAGTGTCGACCCAACAAGGAGCAGAAGGAAATGATAAGCAGTTTTCAGTAAGGTATTCTCTACAAGCACTGAAATTATCGGTAACTGATAGTTTTGTGATAAGGTAATTTGTAACGGGTAACAAGTAACAAAAGTAAATAATGTGTAGCATGATGGTCCAATCCTTTTTGTAGCAAAGTATAAGCCTGGACAAACTCTTATATAAAGGAAAACGCTCCCGAGGACACATGGGAATTATCGTCAAGCTAGTTTTCATCACGCTCATATGATTCACGTTCGGTGCTTTGATAATTTGATATGTGGGTGGACCGGTGCTTGGGTACTGCCCTTCCTTGGACAAGCATCCCACTTATGATTAACCCCTCTTGCAAGCATCCACAACTACAAAAGAAGTATTAAGGTAAACCTAACCATAGCATGAAACATATGGATCCAAATCAGCCCCTTACGAAGCAACGCATAAACTAGGGTTTAAGCTTCTGTCACTCTAGCAACCCATCATCTACTTATTACTTCCCAATGCCTTCCCCTAGGCCCAAACAATGGTGAAGTGTCATGTAGTCGACATTCACATGACACCACTAGAGGAAAGACAAGATACATCTCATCAAAATATCGAACGAGTACCAAATTCACGTGACTACTTATAGCAAGACTTCTCCCATGTCCTCAGGAACAAACATAACTACTCACAAAAATCATATTCATGTTCATAATCAGAGGGGTATTAATATGCATAAAGGATCTGAACATATGATCTTCCACCAAATAAACCAACTAGCATCAACTACAAGGAGTAATCAACTCTACTAGCAACCCATAGGTACCAATCTGAGGTTCCGAGACAAAGATTGGATACAAGAGATGAACTAGGGTTTGAGAGGAGATGGTGCTGGTGAAGATGTTGATGGAGATTGACCCCCTCCCGATGAGAGGATCAATGGTGATGATTTCCCCCTCCCGGAGGGATGTTTCCCTGGCAGAACAGCTCCGTCGGAGCCCTAGATTGGTTCCGCCAAGGTTCCGCCTTGTGGCGGTGGAGTTTCACCCCGTGAGCTTGCTTATGATTTTTTCCAGAGCGAAAGACCACATATAGCCAAAGATGGGCACCAGAGGCCTGTCAGGGGGCCCACGAGGCAGGGGGCGCACTCAGGGGGTAGAGCGCGTGTAACGCCCCGAGACCGATGTGCCAGGTGTCTTCCAGTTATTCGCTGTTGTTGCCTTGTATTTTGCGTGCGTGTCATGCATTTCATATCGTGTCATCATGTGCATCGCATTTGCATACATGTTTGTCTCATGCATCCGAGCATTTTCCCCGTTGTCCGTTTTGCAATCCGGCGCTCCTATGTCCTCTGGTGTCCCTTTCTACCTCTTTTTGTGTGCGGGTGTTAAACGTTCTCGGATTGGACCGAGACTTGCCAAGCGGCCTTGGTTTACTACTGGTAGACCGCCTGTCAAGTTTTGTACCATTTGGACTTCGTTTGATACTACAACGGTTAACCGAGGAACCGAAAAGGCCTCGTGTGTGTTGCAGCCCAACACCTCTCCAAAGTGGCCCAAAACCCACCTAAACCCCCTACATCATCTCGGTCATTCGATCACGATCGCGTGGCCGCAAACCGTGCTCAATTTGGAGTCTCCTAGCTCCCTCTAGCTTTATATATGTGATCCCCTCATAAAAATTCGCGGTCTAACCCTAGCCTTCCTCTACCTCGCGCCACCGGACAAAATCCCCGCTGCCGGACATGTCCGCTCCGCCGCCCACGCCCAATCCCCCGCCACCACGTCAGTGTTCCGCCTTCTCTTTCCTCCCCGCGCCGCCGCGGCCCTGCGGGCCCACAGCCAGCCCGCTCGGCCCGAGCTGCCCCGCGCCCAGCGCCGCTCCTCCCGATCTGCCCCACCGCCTTCGTCCTGAGCTCCTCCTGCTCGACCCCGCCGCCTCGCCGCCGTCCAACTCCGGTGACCGGAGCGCCACCGGACCAGGCCAGCCCCGTCTCCTCCTCCTCCCTCTCCTTCCTCTTCCCCCGTGCTCATCTCCCTCTCTCTCCCGTGATGCAGAAGACCGCCATGGATGGCGCCCCAAGCTCCAAGTCCGGCCAGCGCCGCCCTGAGCTCCGTCCACCATCGCCCTTGCCCGGATCCGGCCGCCCATGACCTAATCTACCCATTCCCGGCCATCCCGAGCCCCGCCGGAGTCCCACGCCCCCTCCCCATCGCCTTGACTTCCGCCGGAGTGGTTCTGTTCGAGGAATGTAGCTCCCCCGATCTGGATCCTGTTTTTCGCGCTGGTAGTTTTTGGCTAAGTCCCCAGATCCCAGTAATTTTATGCATTTTTCTTCGCATCATAACTTCATCACCGTTGCTCTGATTCGTGCGTGTAGCATATCAAAATGTTCGTCTCAACGAGTACTCCATTTCATCTCATTGCGTCATTGTCATTTTAGCTCATCTTGATGCCCGAAATGCTGTTGGAAGAGGACTATATGATGTTAGTTTCAGATTATTTTCAGCAAATGCACTTTTGTCATTTTTGTCATGATTGTTGTGTGCATACTATGATCTTGAGCTCTACATGTGTTTTGTAGTATGCCATGCCATATTTACAGGGGTGTATGCCATGTATTTTTGTGATCTTTGTGGTGACTAGCACAAGCATGCAAAGTAGCTTACTTAATGTTGCTGATTTCAGGGACTTAGAATTTCACTAAGTCCTTGCCTTGTCTTTATTTTTATGCCATATGTTCATGTTGATTCCGAGTGATCCGTGCCTCTTTTGAGCATGATCAGTAAGGATGTTTTGTAGATAATGTTGTGCCCTATCCATCCATGTCTTTGTTTGTAACTATGGAGCACCCTAGCTTGACTCAATCGAGCTCTACTTTTGCTATAAAATGTTCCTAACAGATTGTTGTAGTTGATCCGTGCATGCTATGTTGTTGTTCACTTGTTCTTGCCATGTCTAGCTTCTATGCCATGTCTAGTTGCTGGGTGTATGCTTAGATTATCATGCCATGACTCGTGGTGAGTGCATCGAGCTCGTAAACATGCCTATTTGATGTCTGTTTTGCCATGCTCCAGTTTTTCCCTAAGTCTGAATCTGTTATCGTTATTTGCTATGTTCACATGCTTACAATTGTAGTTTCTGATCCCTTTTGGCTTATGGTCACTAAGGTACTTTGTTGTATGCTTTGAGTAGTTTCATGCCATGCCTTGCTTTGCCTTGATATGTTCCTGTAGCATATAGTTATCATGCTCTAAACATTGCTTCTTGATGTTAAATTCTTGACATGCTGTTAATTTCACTAAGTCTGAAACCTGTTATCATTTGCACTTTTGCCATGCTTGTTTGAATCTGTTAATGAGTGAATTAGCCATAGCTCGGTGTTCATATTTTGTCAAGCATCTTGAGTGGATCCCTGCCATGTATTTTGTTGCTATGTTTGAGTGCAGTAGCTTAATTATATTGATGCATTTAGAAGGCTACTTGCTGTTAATCGCAGACCGGTGCCATATTTGTTTTGCTTGCCATTTGCAAACCGTGCATCCGATTCCGGTGATCTTTATATCGATTTCAACCGAAATCACCTCCTCATTCCAGTGGCACTCTTGGATTTCCAAGTTGAGGCTAGGTTCAATCATTCCTTTCCAAATCACGCATATGCATCACATATCGCATCCTGCATATCATACCATGTTTTGCATCATGTTGATTGTGCATGGCATGTGGTTGATTGTGTCTCCATTTGCTTGTTGTTCTTGCTTGGGTAGAGTCGGGAGACGAGTTCGTGTTCGAGGACCCATTGAGTATGTTTTCGAGGATCAAGCTTTCGTCTTCTCGGAGAACTTTACAGGCAAGATGACCATACCCTCGAAATCACTTCTATCTTTGCTCGCTAGTTGCTCGCTCTTTTGCTATGCCTATGTTGCGATACCTACCACTTGCTTATCATGCCTCCCATATTGTTAAGCCAAATCTCTAACCCACCTTGTCCTAATAAACCATTGTTTGGCTATGTTACCGCTTTGCTCAGCCCCTCTTATAGCTTTGCTAGTTGCAGGTGAAGATTGGAGTTTGCTCCTTGTTGGAACATGTTTATTGTTGGGATATCACAATATCTCTTATTTAATTTAACGCATCTATATACTTGGTAAAGGGTGGAAGGCTCAGCCTTATGCCTGGTGTTTTGTTCCACTCTTGCCGCCCTAGTTTCCGTCATACCGGTGTTATGTTCCTTGATTTTGCGTTCCTTGCGTGGTTAGGTTATAATGGGAACCCCTTGACAGTTTGCTTTGAATAAAACTCCTCCAGCAAGGCCCAACCTTGGTTTTACCATTTGCCTCACCACCACCTACTTTTCCCTTGGGAGTCGCGCTCTCGAGGGTCATCTTATTTTAAGCCCCCCGGGCCAGTGCTCCTCTGAGTGTTGGTCCAATCTGAGCTGCCTGCGGGGCCACCTCGGGGAAACTTGAGGGTTGGTTTTACTCGTAGCTAGTCTCATCTAAGTGTGCCTTGAGAACAAGATATGTGCAGCTCCTATCGGAATTTGTCGGCACATTCGGGCAGTTTTGCTGGACTTGTTTTACCATTGTCGAGATGTCTTGTAACCGGGATTCCGAGCCTGATCGGGTCTTCCTGGGAGAAGGAATATCCTTCGTTGACCGCGAGAGCTTGTGATGGGCTAAGTTGGGACACCCCTGCAGGGATATGATCTTTCGAAAACCGTGCCCGCCGTTATGGGCAGATGGGAATTTGTTAATGTCCAGTTGTAGAAAACCTGAAGTTGATCTTAATTAAAATGCATCAACCACGTGTGTAGCCATGATGGTCTCTTCTCGGCGGGGTCCGGGAAGTGAACAAGGTGTTGAAGTTAGGCTTGCCGTAGGTTGTTCTAGGATCACTTCTTGATCATAGATTCTTGACCGTGCTTTTGCCTTCTCTTCTCGCTCTCATTTGCGTATGTTAGCCACCAAATATGCTAGTCGCTTGCTGCAGCTCCACCTCATACCTTTTACCCTTCCTATAAGCTTAAATAGTCTTGATCGCGAGGGTGTGAGATTGCTGAGTCCCCGTGACTCACAAATACTTCCAAAACTAGTTTGCAGGTGCCGATGAAACCGTGCAGGTGACGCAACCCAGCTCAAGGAGGAGCTCAATGAAGATCTCGTTCATTATGTTGTTCCGTTTCCAGTTGATCAGTAGTGGAGCCCAGTTGGGGTCGATCGGGGATCTATGTAGCTTTTGGGGTAGTCTTCTTTTATTTTGGTTCCGTAGTCAGACCTTGTGTGTATCTGGATGATGTAATGTTATATTCATGTATTGTGTGAAGTGGCAATTGTAAGCCAACTATGTATCCTTTGTCCCTTATTCATTTACATGGGTTGTTGTGAAGATTACCTCACTTGCGACATTGCTTTCAATGCTGTTATGCCTCTAAGTCGTGCTTCGACACATGGGAGATATAGCCGCATCGAGGGTGTTACAGCGCGCCCCACCCTTGTGGATGGTGGGTGGCCCCCCTCTGGTGCTTCCTTCGCCCAATATTTTTATGTATTCTAAAACTGACTTTCATGGAGTTTCAGGACTTTTGGAGTTGTGCAGAATGGGTCTCTAATATTTGCTCCTTTTCTAGCCCAGAATTCCAGCTGCCGGCATTCTCCCTCTTCATATAAACCTTGTAATATAAGAGAGAATAGGCTTAAGTATTGTGACATAATGTGTAATAACATCCCATAATGCAATAAATATTGATATAAAAGCATGACGCAAAATGGACGTATCAGTATGTTACTTGCCTGAGATTCGACCGTCGGTATCATCATACCTAGTTCAATCTCGTCACTGACAAGTCTCTTTACTCGTTCCGTGATGCATCATCCTGTAACTAACTCATTAGTCACATTGCTTGCAAGGCTCGTAGTGATGTGCATTACCGAGAGGGCCCAGAGATACATCTTCGACAATCAAAGTGACAAATCCTAATATCGATCTATGCCAACTCAACAAACACCATCGGAGACACCTATAGAGCATCTTTATAATCACCCATTTATGTTGTGACATTTGATAGCACACTAAGTGTTCCTCCGGTATTCGGGAGTTGCATAATCTCATAGTCATAGGAACATGTATAAGTTATGGAGAAAGCAACAGCAACAAACTAAACGATCATAGTGCTAAGCTAACGGATGGGTCTAGTCCATCACATCATTCTCTAATGATGTGATCCCGTTCATCAAATGACAACACATGTCTATGGCTAGGAAACTTAACCATCTTTGATTAACGAGCTAGTCTAGTAGAGGCATACTAGTGACACTCTGTTTGTCCAGCCGGCCTAGCGCGCCGCGCCGCTCGTCTCCGAGCTCGGGACAGAGTCCCGAGTGAAGCCGCCGCGCCGCCTTCGCGTCCGTCGCTGACCCAGACTATGCCTCGCCTTGCCCCTCCCCCATGCCTCCCAAGGCCACCCCTCCTCCTAAAATAGCG
Organism: Triticum dicoccoides; assembly: GCF_002162155.2. Classification (NCBI taxonomy): domain Eukaryota; kingdom Viridiplantae; phylum Streptophyta; class Magnoliopsida; order Poales; family Poaceae; genus Triticum; species Triticum dicoccoides. Next base: position 252,871,022 of record NC_041388.1, read on the forward strand.
CACTCCGCCCCCTCTCACCCCAAAGCAGCAGTAGCAGCCACCGCAGCCGCCGCCGCCGCTGCAAGTCGTGCCGCTGCCCCATGTAGCCGTCGCCTCTCGCCCCGCCTCACCTCCTCGCCCCGCCGTCGCCAGAGATTCGCCGCCGCCGGTGTCGAACCGCCAAAAAGCCGCGGTAACCGCCGCCGAACCGCTTGTTTTTTTCTTTTAAAACCCGATCGATTATTTATTTAGTAATTTAGTGAATGTTCATTAGATTAGTCTCTGTAGTGAACGCTTTCATCGAATATGCTTCTGTAGCGAATGTTCATTCGTTAGTTTCTGTTTCGTAGCCAGGGACCTAGATGCAATTATTTTTCTTACAGATTGGCCTATGCTTTTCAAACGATCACAACTTTTTACTCGTTTGTCCAAATTCGACGAAACCAATGCCAAATTCTTTGTTATGATCCCCTCTATCTAGATAACCAACTTAACAGTATTTTTGAAAGTTTAAAATTTGATTTCAAACATATTTGAATGTGAACTTCTTTTGATCATAACTTGACCGAAGCACTTGACCTAAGTTTTTTGTTAAGACCTAATCCACATAATTTAGGTGTTGTTAGTAATTGTTTTCTGTTTGAAACATTTATTTGCTTATTCTTTTGAGTTTTTCCGAATCTTTTTCTTGGGTTTTCTTTGCATCTTCATGCTTGAGTGCTTATGTATGTTATTGTTTGTCTACGATAGATTTTCTGGAGTGCGAAGCTTTCTACTACGAATCTCTAGGGTTTTCCGATCGTTAGCAAGGCAAGTTACACTTTGATCATACTCAGGATCAAAGGGATTGTATAATTATCCTATGGAATGCCACCCAGGCTCAAAGGGATCATATAATTATTCATGCCTAGAAACTTCCGTGTGCAGCCACAAGCCATTATGGGCTGTGGCATAGTTGAGTAAGTTGTGTGACCTCTTTTAGTGGTGGACTAGCAGATGTAGGAGAAAGTAAGTGTACCGGTCTACCTAGAGTAAAGAGTTAATGCTTCAGAAAGACCGTGTCTCGATCTTCCGATCATGGAGGTGGTCGAGTCTTGTGGGGAAAAGTGTGCAACCTCTGCAGAGTGTACAAAGTAATTATGATTAGCCGTGTCCCAGGTTATGGACATCTTGAGTATCTAGAAGTGAATTATTTGTTGATCTCATCATTTCTATCTAATGAAATTGTTGGGTTAATATTTTATACTTGGTAATTTGGGATTGACTTGGAGGAACCTTCTCAATATGGGTAATTCAACTTGGTAGTAAATAAAATTTATTCCTTTGTTGTAGGGAAAAACTAGCTTTATGCAAAAATTAAACTTAGAGCCTCCAAATATGCATGTAGTTATAGTTATTATTCATCATTACTCTATAGTGTGATCTTGCCAGCATATTCCATGTGCCAACCTACATGGCTGCAACGTCTCATGTTGCAGAATTTTCAGACGAGGATTATGGTGCGATAGGTCATTGTCATGCACTCAGTTTTGCCGTGGAGTTGGATGGACTCATTTATCTTCGAAGCTTCACAGTTATTTTATTTAGTTGGCCTTCAACCATATTTATGAAATAGATACTCTTTATGAGACCCTCAATGTAATAAGTGTGTGATTGAACTCTGTTATAAATCCTCGAGTATTATGTGTGTTAGCATACCGATCCAGGGATGACAATTAAGCACAGAGACTTCGATCCATTGGGATCGGGTCGCTACAAGATGGTATCAAAGCACACGCTCACTGTAGGACGCGACCACTAGGAAAAGCCACAAGATACTCTTCTCTTCTCATTTCTAATCCTTCTCTAATTCTACACTATAGATGTCGAACCCCGGGAACAAGTTCACTTAGCCTGATGGTGACACCCCTTTCGGACGACACTTGAAGGAAGTCACGAGGAGCCTGAACATTGGCATACCAAGCTTCACCGGAACCTTCAATGCAACTTTACTAGAAGAGGAGCACTGGAAGATCCAAGTTTGTGTTCCTGGAAGGACTTCCGCACCAACTACCGAGTCCATCGAGTTTTCCTTTGATGCACCAACCTAGAGCTTGGGAAAGAGCATGGCCGCCCACATCACCTTCAGACGCATTTGCGAGGTGTACAACAGGGATTTCGAAGACACCGTATACCAGATATGTGGACGTCGGGATGAGCAATGGGAGATGATTCGCACCAGGAAGGATGGATCTATTGTAGCCTACATACAGGACATGAACCAGCACATTCGTCGATATGAGAATCAGATGTGTGCTATCATGATGGATACCAAGAAGGTGATGACTCGGAATATGGAGCTACAAGAGGAACTCAAGGCAACCCGCGATGGATACGAAGAGGAAATTGATGTGCTACTGGAGCAAAATGAAGATCTGAGGAAGAAGCTAGGAATACCAGTGGTGAAACCAGAACCTGAAGTGGACATTCGTTCGGAAGACTACATCATACTAGATGACACAGACATAGACACCGACAATGATGATTTTGAAGACGAAGATGGAGCTGATATTATGGAGTCTTCCACCGATCAGAACTTCTAGTCGACCACCATATTACTATTAGAATTCTTCCAAGTAGTTAGAAATCATTCGTAAGAGTTTGTAATAGTAGTTTAGATCGATTATATGAATCTTGTTTGAAATTGAGTGGTGTGAATTGAATATGTTTGTCTCATATGCATATGGGTAGTGAAATCTCTCATTAGACCTTATTCTATTATGTTTTCTCACCCCTCTAACCAATCAGATGCCTCCGAGACGTGACCCCGGATTCACTTTCCCGCCTAAAATCACCCAGCTAATCCAACAACAGAATGCCTTGATGCAGATGCTCATCCAGAACCAAGGCAACAAAAACAACCCACCACCACCACCACCCCCAGTTGACAACCTAGCCTGTTTCCTAAGGTTGAATCCACCGGTGTTCTCCAGCAGCACCGAGCCGATTGTTGCTGATGATTGGCTCCGCAAGATTGTAAGATAGTTAACAACTGCTGGATGCACGGATGCTGAGAAGGCGCACTTTGCCGCACATCAACTGGATGGACCAGCAGCTTCATGGTGGGAGAACTACACCACCACCTTTCCCGTGGCCAATGTGACATGGGATCAATTCCAGCAGGCTTTCCGCACCGCACATGTCTTAGCTGGAGCCATGAGTCTGAAGAAGCATGAGCTTCGCAACTTACGCCGGGGAAATCGTACTATGGGGCAGTACGTGGAAGAGTTAAGCAAGTTAGCACGCTATGCCCCAGATGATGTGGCCACAGATGCTGCAAAGCAAGAGAAGTTTTTGGAGGGACTCAGTGATGAGCAGAGTATGCAGTTGATGGTGGAAACTTTCACCAATTACCAGGAGTTGGTAGACATGGCCATCATGATTGAAGGCAAGCAACAGCAGATAGAGAACCGCAAACGGAAGTATGGACAGGGGAATTACAACTCTGGAGCTCAGCAGAAGCCCCGCTATTCCCCGTACTCAGGAGGACACACTCATCATAACCATGGAGGACATAACCATGGAGGCCATTCTCACAATGGAGGAAACTCACGCAACCACAATGGCTCTAAGAATGGTAATGAGAATGGAGGAAACAACAGTCAGAGCCGTTCCAACCCAGCAACCCCCGCCAAGAAGGATATGAGTCACATTACTTGTTTCAAGTGCGGGAAGACCGGACACTATGCCATCGAGTGTCCTAAACTAAAGAATGGTAATGGCAATAGAAGCTCATGAAAGAAGCCCAATCCCTTCACCAGAGGTTAGGTGAATCACGTCAACGTGGAGGAAGTTGACGAACAGCCTGACGCAGTTATTGGTAAGTTTTTGATTAAGTCATTTACAACCCTTGTTCTTTTTACACCGGTGCATCACATTCATACATATCAAGGGGATTTGTGGAAAAGTTTAAGTTGCCAACCGTAGCCCTTAAGTTACCTATGTTAGTGAGCTCACCAGGAGCGGAGTATATGGCTAGCCAGGGATGTTTTCAGTTGCCGTTGACCATAGGTAGGCATGCTTTTCCCACAGACCTCATTGTTCTGGAATCACAAGGATTGGATGTGATACTAGGCATGGATTGGCTATCCAAGTATGGGGGAAATATCTATTGTGCTAGTAAGTCAATCCTTCTCACCACCCCAGAGGGAAAACAGATCAAGTATGTGTCTAGGTATGCGCCAAGGAGGACTCAAGTGAATTGCCTGTCAGGAGTTGTCCAGGAGGAAGTGCCAGTTGTGAAGGATTATCCCGATGTATTCCCGGAGGAACTACCAGGCATGCCACCAGACCGAGACATAGAGTTTTTGATCGAGTTGTTGCCAGGCACCAGACCAATATCCAAGAGACCGTATCGGATGCACGCAAATGATCTGGAAGAAATTAAGAAGCAGATTAAAGAGTTATTGGATAAATGTTATATTTGACCAAGTTCATCGCCATGGGGAGCCCCAGTGCTTCTAGTTGAGAAGCAGGATGGATCCTTGAGAATGGTTGTTGATTATCGTGCATTGAGTGAGGTGACAATCAAGAACAAATATCCTCTACCGATGATCAATGATTTGTTTGACCAGCTGCAGGGAGCTAAAGTTTTCTCCAAGATCGATCTCCGATCAGGATATCACCAGCTGAAGATCCAAGAATAGGATATACCTAAGACAACTTTTACCACAAGGTATGGGCTATATGAGTACACGATCATGTCTTTTGGTTTGACTAACACCCCTGCCTACTTTATGAGCATGATGAATAAGGTGTTCATGGAGTTCCTGGATAAGTTTTTTGTGGTGTTCATTGATGATATATTGGTTTACTCGAAGAATGAAGAAGAACACAAGGAACATTTGCGCTTGGTTCTCGAGAAACTCAGGGAACATCAGCTGTATGTCAAGTTCAGCAAATGCGAGTTTTGGTTGAAGGAAGTCGGATTTCTCGGACATGTTATATCAGGAGAAGGAATAGTAGTAGACCCCTCCAAGGTCAAATCTGTCACCGAATGGATGGCACCCACCTCAGTTGGAGAAATATGTAGTTTCCTTGGACTTGCAGGATATTATCGGAGATTTATCGAGAATTTCTCCAAGATCGCGAAGCCCATGACGGAGTTATTGAAGAAGGACACCAAGTTTAATTGGATCGAGGATTGTGAGGCTAGTTTTCAAGAGTTGAAGAAATGTTTGGTTACAGCCCCAGTGCTAATTCTTCCGAACATACGCAAGGATTTCCAAGTATATTGCGATGCTTCTCGTCAGGGACTTGGAGGCGTTCTTATGCAAGGAGGAAGAGTTGTTTCATATGCCTCACGCTAGCTTCGACCTCATGAGTTGAATTATGCCACACATGATTTGGAGCTAGCAGCCGTAGTGCATGCGCTCAAGACCTGGAGACATTTTCTTATCGGAAATCGTTGTGATGTGTACACAGATCATAAGAGTTTGAAGTACATCTTCACGCAGAAGGAGTTGAACCTCAGGCAGAGGAGATGGTTGGAGCTCATAAATGATTATGACATGAGACTGCATTATCACCTAGGAAAGGCCAATGTCGTGGCAGATGCTTTGAGTCGCAAGAGTTATGCTAATACTCTCATATCCGGAGGATTACCTTAGGAGTTCGCCGATGATCTCCGAGAACTCCACTTGGAGATAGTTCCGAGAGGTTTTGTTGCAGCATTGGAAATTCAGTCCACCTTGTTGGGAAGGATCCGAGAAGCCCAAAAGATGGACAAGGAAATTGTGGAGATAAAAGAAAGGATGAGTAACAGAAAGCTAAAGGGTTTCATGAGGATGAACACAGAACTTTATGGTTTGAGGATTGCATCTATGTGCCCAATGACCCAGAGATCAGGAAGCTAATTCTTCAGGAGGCTCATGATTCGCCTTACTCGATTCACCCAGGCAACACCAAGATGTATCTGGACTTGAAGGAACATTTCTGGTGGACAGGTATGAAGAGGGATATCGCCGAGTATGTAGCAGTATACAACGTATGTTAGAGAGTTAAGGCCGAGCATCAGAAACCAGCAGGATTACTTCAGTCTTTGCTGATACCCGAATGGAAATTGGATAAGCTTGGCATGGATTTCATCACCAGATTGCCTAGGACTCGTTCAGGATATGACTCCATCTGGGTTATTGTTGATCGCTTGACCAAGGTGTCTCACTTCATCCCCGTGAAAACCACTTATACAAGCGCTAAGTTGGCCAAGATATACATGACCAGGATCGTATGTCTACATGGAGTTCCGAGGACCATCGTATCAGATAGAGGGACACGGTTTACTTCAAAGTTTTGGAATCAGTTGCACCAAACTTTGGGTACTAGGCTAGAGTTCGGTACAGCTTTTCATCCGCAGACAGATGGGCAGACCGAGAGAGTCAATCAGATTCTGGAGGACATGTTGAGAGCTTGTGCGCTAGTTATGGATCTAGTTGGGATGATAATTTGCCTTACGCAGAGTTCTCATATAACAACAGCTACCAAACTAGTTTTAAGATGGGCCCTTTCAACGCTTTGTATGGAAGGAGGTGCAGGACACCATTGATGTGGGATGAAGTTGGAGATCGACAATTGTTCGGGCCAAATTTAATCAGAGATTTTGAGGAGAAGGTCAAGTTGATCCGTGATAGACTCAAGATAGCCCAGTCTCGGCAGAAGAGTTATGTCGATACTAAACGCAAGGAGGTAACCTATGAAGTTGGAGGCAGAGCATATCTTCTGTGTTGCCACTTTGAGGAGTTAAACGGTTTGGAGTCAAAGGAAAGTTAGCGCCACGATTTGTGGGGCCATACAGAGTCTTGGAACGTATGGGTGAAGTTGCCTACAAGTTGGAATTACCCGAAGGTTTATCAGGAGTTCATGACGTGTTTCACGTTTCCCAGTTGAGGAAGTGCCATGCAGAGATGGTCGATATTCCTCTGAGAGATACAGTGCCCTGGAAGCAATTCAGTTGGAGAGTGACCTGACTTATGAGGAGAAACCCGTCAAGATTCTCGAGTTCACCAACCGAGTTACTCGCAGCAAGGTCGTCAAGTTTTGCAAAGTTCAGTGGAGTCACCATACCGAGGAGGAAGCCACATGGGAACGAGAAGAAGACCTCCGAAAGGACCACCCACACCTTTTTGCTAGCCAACCCGAATCTCGAGGGCGAGATTCATCTTAAGGGGGGTAGGTTTGTAACATCCCAATTTTCAATTTGGATGTTATTATTTTAGATCATTCATATGCATTCATAATTTGTGCATTTTTGAATTTTGTTTTGTTGGAAATTGATCCAAGGGACTTTAAGCAACTCAAGGACCAGTTGAGAGAGTTGGAAGTTTCCCAAAAGACCCATGTTTTATTTTCCAAACTGGGGTTTGGATCAAATTTGATTTTTCATCAATTTTCAATTCCAATATTTTTAAAATAAATAAAATAATGAGGGAATATAACATGACTTCTTCAAAAACAGCAAAGAAATATTGGAAATTGAATTTTGAATAAAAATATATTTATTTGATTTTATTTGCAATATAATTTATTTTATTGTGAAGTTTATTTGCACAAAAATGTTTGTTTTTATTTTAGGCATTTAGGCCTAGAAAAATGTTCACTAGATCATTAATAAGGCCATATAGCTATGTGAAGTTTTTTGAATTTTTTTTAAATATATTTATTATGTTTTTTTATTTTTCGTATTTCTGGAAAATTGTTTTTTAAAGGGTTAGGACCGACCAGACCGGGCCGGCCCAGTTCGCCAGGCCGCGGCCCAGCCGGTCCAGCGCGTCGCGCCACTCGTCTCCGAGCTCGGGACAGAGTCCCGAGCAAAGCCACCGCCATGCCGCGTTCGCCTCCCGTCGCCGACCCGGACTCCGCCTCGCCTTGCCCCTCCCCCATGCCTCCTGAGGAGAATCCTCCTCCTTAAATAGCGCGCCCCGACCCCCTCTCTCCCCAAAGCAGCAGCAGCGACAATAGCCACCACAGCCGCCGCCGCTTCAAGTCGCGCCGCCGCCCCGCATAGCCGTCGCCTCTCGCCCCGCCGTCGCCAGAGATCCGCCACCGCCGATGTCGAACCGCCAAAAAGCCGCGGTAACTGCCGCCGAACCGCCCGTTTTTTGGTTTTTCTTTTAAAACCCGATCGGTTATTTATTTAGTTATTTAGTGAACATTCATTAGATTAGTCTCTGTAGTGAACGCTTTCATCGAATATGCTTCTCTAGCAAACGTTCGTTCGTTAGTTTCTGTTTCGTAGCCAGGGACCTAGATGCAATTATTTTTCTTATAGATTAGCCCCTGCTTTTCAAACGATCACAACTTTTTACTCGTTTGTCCAAATTCGATGAAACCAACGCCAAATTCTTCGTTATGATCCCCTCTATCCAGATAACCAACTTAATAGTATTTTTGAAAGTTTAAAAATTCGATTTCAAACATATTGGAATTTGAACTTCTTTTGATCATAACTTGAGTTTCGTAACTCCGATTTGTTTGATTCTTTTTGCAAATCGAAGCACTTGACCTAAGCTTTCCGTTAAGACCTAATACACATAATTTAGGTGCTGTTAGTAATTGTTTTCTGTTTGAAAGATTTATTTGCTTATTCTTTTGAGTTTTTCTGAATCTTTTTCTTCGGTTTTCTTTGCATGTTCATGCTTGAGTGCTTATGTATGTTATTGTTTGTCTACGATAGATTTTTCAGAGTGCAAAGCTTACTACTACGAATATCTAGGGTTTTCCGATTGTCAGCAAGGCAAGTTACACTTCGATCATACTCTTTAATGCCCAGTTTTATTATGCATTAGTTTCACCCTCAAAGATTGCATGAGTAGGATTGGGAACATGGGGTTATTGCTATGTAGTTCATGAGGTAGGAACCTATTACCTTTGATCACCCCGGGAATATACATTATGCTCATATTTCTTAGCCATGCTCGTAGACGGGGATTGGTATGTGAGAATCATGCAAGTTGCAAGAGTTAATAATTAAGGATACCTTAAAGTGGCAACTTTAATACACATCTGGGTGGAGTGGTTGCGGGCACCTAGAGAATCCAGTGTTGTCCTAGGAGATCCCGGAGTACCCGTGTGATTATCCTATGGAATGCCACCTAGCCTCAAAGGGATCATATAATTATTCATGCCTAGAAACTTCCAGCCACAAGCCATTATGGGCTCTGGCATAGTTGAGTAAGTTGTGTGACCTCTTTCAATGGTGGACTAGCAGATGTAGGAGAAAGTAAGTGTACCGGTCTACCCAGAGTAAAGAGTTAATGCTTCAGAAAGACTGTGTCTTGATCTACCGATCATGGAGGTGGCCGAGTCTTGTGGGAAAAAATGCGCAACCTCTACAGAGTGTACAAACTAATCATGATTAGCCGTGTCCCCGGTTATGGACATCTTGAGTATCTAGAAGTGAATTATTTGTTGATCTCATCATTTATGTCTAATGAAATTGTTGGGTTAATATTTTATACTTGGTAATTTGGGATTGAGTTGGAGGAACCTTCTCAATATGGGTAATTCAACTTGGTAGTAAATAAAATTTATTCCTTTGTTGTAGGGATAAACTAGCTTTATGCAAAAAATAAACTTAGAGCCTCCCCCAGCCAAATATGCATGTAGTGATAGTTATTATTCATCATTGCTCTATAGTGTGATCTTGCCAGCATATTCCACGTGCTGACCTACACGGCTGCAACGTCTCATGTTGCAAAAAAATTAGACGAGGTTTAAGGTGCGATAGGTCGTTGTCATGCACTCAGTTTTGTCGTGGAGTTGGATGGACTAATTTATCTTCGAAGTTTCCGCGGTTATTTTATTTAGTTGGCCTTCAACCATATTTATGTAATACATACTCTTTATGAGACCCTCGATGTAATAAGTGTGTGATTGAACTCTGTTATAAATCCTCGAGTACTGTGTGTGTCAGCATACCAATCCAGGGATGACACTTAAGCAAAGAGACTTCGATCGATTGGGATCGGGTCGCTACATAAAGATGTCGTCCATGGCGGACACCATGCCCAACAATTGCTCGGCCAAACACCATAGCCAAAAAATGCCTTTTTATTTTTATTTTCAAACAAACCCTATGGATTTATACACATGGTACTTCTACGTCGACTTCATGGATTCGTTCTCATTCGATTATGCTGCATATGAGGATGAAACGATGATCATGATGGACTTCTTGAAGATGCAGACCATGCAGAGGAGCATGTTCTCAAATTCAAAGGATCAATCATGGGACATCGAGTCTTGAATCGGAATAGGGAACGGGGCATATGAAGCTAGTGGACAACTACTTTGTCCCCAATGCGCTATTCGACCCCTATTTTCGTCGTCGATTTTGGAAGTTGTGAAATGTGTTCGATCGCCTCTACAATGGTGTCTGAGCCTGTGATGACTACTTCATCTTGAAGAAAGATGTTGTTGGAACCATTGAATTCTCTAGTTACAGAAGTGCACCACTGCATTGAGGATGCTTGCCTATGGTATGGCCGTAGATTCGTGGGATGAGTATTGCTACTTCTTGAGCTTGTGTTGGTTTTTCCCTTGAAGAGGAAAGGCTGATTGAGAAAAGTCGAGATAAGTATTTCCCTCAATTAAGAACCAAGGTCTCAATCCAGTAGGAGTAACACAGAAGTCTCCAATGAAAGCATCTGCACAAAAAAACAAATACTTGCACTCAACGCGATAAAGGATTGTCAATCCCTTCACGGTTACTTGTAAGGATGAGATCCGATAGAGATAGGTATAAAAGATAAATAAAAGTGCAAAATAAGGTAAAGATAAATAAATTACAGCAAGGTATTTTTGGGTTTCGGTTTTATAGATCTGAAAATAATATGATAAGAATAGACCCGGGGGCATAGTTTTCATTAGAGGCTTCTCTCTTGAAAGAACGCATATGGTGGGTAAACAAATTACTATAGAGCAATTGATAGAAAAGTGAATAATTATGACTATATCTAAGGCAATGATCATGAATATAGGCATCGCGTCCGTGATAAGTAGACCGACTCCTACCTGCATCTACTACTATTACTTCACACATCGATCGCTATCCAGCATGCATCTAGTGTACTAAATTAACAAGAACGGAGTAATGCCTTAAACAAGATAACATGGTGTAGAGGGATAAATCCAATCAATATGAATAAACCTCACCTTTTATCCTTAATGGCAACAATACAAATATGTGTCATGTCCCATTCTGTCACTGGGATTGAGCATCACAAGATTGAACCCATTACAAAGCACCTCTCCCATTGCAAGAAAAATCAATCTAGTTGGCCAAACCAAATGAATAGATTGGAGAGAAATACAAAGCTATCTTAATCATGCATAAAAGAGTTCAAAGAAGACTCAAATAATATTCGTAGATAATCTGATCATAAACCCACAATTCATTGGATCTCAACAAACACACCGTAAAAGAATATTACATAGAATAGATCTCCAAGAACATTGAGGAGAAGATTGTATTAAAGATCAAAGAGAGAGAAGAAGTCATTGTATTAAAGATGAATAAATTAGAGATAAAATAAGTCATTGAGAAATTGAACATTGTATTAAAGATAAATAAATTAAAGCAAGGTATTTTTGGGTTTTTGGTTTTATAGATCCAAAAATGATATGATAAGAATAGACCCCGGGGCCATAGTTTTCACTAGAGGCCTCTCTCTTGAAAGAACGCATACGGTGGGTAAACAAGACTGTTGAGCAATTGATAGAAAAGTGAATAATTATGACAATATCTAAGGCCATGATCATGAATATAGGCATCACGTCCGTGACCAGTAGACCGACTTCTGCCTGCATCTACTACTATTACTCCGCACATCGACCGCTATCTAGTATGCATCTAGTGTAGTAAGTTAACAAGAACGAAGTAATGCCTTAAGCAATATGACATGATGTAGAGGGATTGATCCAATCAATATGAATAAACCCCACTTTTTATTCTTAATGGCAACAATACAAATACGTGTCATGTCCCCTTCTGTCACTGGGATTGAGCACCATAAGATTGAACCCATTACAAAGCACCTCTCCCATTGCAAGAAAAATCAATCCAGTTGGCCAAACCAATTCAGTAGATCAATGAGAAATACAAAGCTATCTTAATCATGCATAAAAAAGTTCAGTGAAGACTCAAATAATATTCATAGATAATCTGATCATGAACTCATAATTCATCGGTTCTTAGCAAACGCACTACAAAAGAAGATTACATCAAATAGATCTCCAAGAACATCAAGGAGAACAATGTATTGAAGATCAAAGATACAGAAGAAGCCATCTAGCTACTAGCTATGGACCCATAGGTCTATGGTAAACTACTCACACATTATCGAAAGGGAAACAAGGTTGATGTAGAGGCCCTTCGTGATTGAATCCCCCTCCGCCAGAGCACCGGAATAGGTCTCCAGATGGGATCTCATGAGGGCAGAAACTTGTGGCGGAGGAAAAGTATTTTTGGTGTGTCCTTTGGTATACGGGGAATATTTGGGTATTTATGGAGCTGAGATTAGGGTTAGAGGTGCCACGGTGGGCCCACAAGCTCGGAGGGCGCCCCTAGGGCGCGTGTGCTGAGCTTGTGGCCCGTCCATGGCTCTTATGACCTCCTCTCGAAACTTCCTAGGTGTCTTATGGTCAAAGAAAAATCGTCAAAAAGTTTTGTTCCATTTGGACTCCGCTTGGTATTGATTTTCTGTAAAAGACAAAAATAAGGAAAAAAACAACAACTGACACTTGGCACTAGGTTAATAGGTTAGTCCCAAAAATGATATAAAATATCATAATAATGCATATAAAACATCCAAGATGGATAATACAATAGCATGGAATAATAAAAAAATATTGATACATTGGAGACGTATGATGCATCCCCAAGCTTAATTTCTGCTCGTCCTTGAGTAGGTAAATGATTAAAATAGATATTTTGATGTGGAATGCTACCTAGCATGTTTATCATGTAATCTTTCTTAGTGTGGTATGAATATTCAGATCCATAAGATTCAAAACAAAAGTTTAATATTGTCATAAAAACAATAATACTTCAAGCATACTAAAAAGCAATCATGTCTTCCAAAAATATCATGGATAAAGAAAGTTATCCCTGCAAAATCATATAATCTTGTCATGCTCTATCTTCATCACACAAAGTATTTATCATGCACAACCCTGATGACAAGCCAAACAATTGGTTCATACTTTTAACGTTCTTAAGCTTTTTCAACTTTCACGCAATACATGAGCGTGAGCCATGCATATAGCACTATAGGTGAAATAGAATATGATGGTGGAAGTGAAGGAAATATGCCCTAGAGGCAATAATAAAGTTATTATTTATTTCCTTATAATCATGATAAATGTTTATAATTCATGCTAGAATTATATTAACCGGAAACATGATACATGTGTGAATACAGACAAACAGAGTGTCACTAGTATGCCTCTACTTGACTAGCTCGTTGATCAAATATGGTTATGTTTCCTAGCCATAGACAAAGAGTTGTCATTTGATTAACGGGATCACATCATTAGGAGAATGATGTGATTGACTTGACCCATTCCGTTAGCTTAGCACTTGATCGTTTAGTTTGTTGCTATTGCTTTCTTCATGACTTATACCTGTTCCTATGACCATGAGATTATGCAACTCCCGTTTACCAGAGGAACACTTTGTGTGCTACCAAACGTCACAACGTAACTGGGTGATTATAAAGGTGCTCTACATGTGTCTCTGAAGCTTCTTGTTGGGTTGGGTATTTCGCGATTAGGATTTGTCACTCCGATTGTCAGAGAGGTATCTCTGGGCCCACTCGGTAATGCACATCACTTAAGCCTTGCAAGCATTGCAACTAATGAGTTAGTTGAGGGATGATGTGTTACGGAACGAGTAAAGAGACTTGCCGGTAACGAGATTGAACTAGGTATTAAGATACCGCCGATCGAATCTCGGGCAAGTAACATACCGATGACAAAGGGAACAACGTATGTTGTTATGCGGTTTGACCGATAAATATCTTCGTAGAATATGTAGGAGCCAATATGAGCATCCAGGTTCCCCTATTGGTTATTGACCGGAGACGTGTCTCGGTCATGTCTACATAGTTCTCGAACCCGTAGGGTCCACATGCTTAAAGTTCGACGATGGTTATATTATGAGTTTATGTGATTTGATGTACTGAAGGTAGTTCGGAGTCCCGGATGAGATCGGGGACATGACGAGGAGTCTCGAAATGGTCGAGACGTAAAGATCGATACATTGGATGACTATATTCGGACATCGGAAAGGTTCCGAGTGATTCGGGTATTTTCGGAGTACTGGGGAGTTATGGGAATTCACCGGGAGAAGTATTGGGCCTTATTGGGCCATACGGGAATAGAGGAGAGAGGCCAAAAGGAAGGAGGCGCACACCCCCCTCTGGTCCGAATTGGACAAGGGGTGCAACCCCCTTTTCCTATTCCCTCTCCCCCTCTTTCCTTCTCTCCTGCCCCAAAATGGAAAGGGGGATCCTACTAGGACTTGGGAGTCCTAGTAGGACTCCCCACACTTGGCGCGCCCCCTCTAGGGCCGGCCTCTCCCTCCCTCCTTTATATACGGGGGCAGGGGCACCTCTAGACACAACAAGTTGATCTGTTGACTTCTCCCAGCCATGTGCGGTGCCCCCCTCCACCATAATCCACCTCGATCATATCGTAGCGGTGCTTAGGCGAAGCCCTGCATTGGTAGCATCATCATCACCGTCATCACGCTGTCGTGCTGACGGAACTCTCCCTCGACGCTCTGCTGGATCGGAGTTCGTGGGACATCATCGAGCTGTACGTGTGCCGAACTCGGAGGTGTCGTACATTCAGTACTTGGATCGGTCGGATCGTGAAGACGTACGACTACATCAACCGCGTTGTGCTAACGCTTCCATTTTCGGTCTACGAGGGTACGTGGACACACTCTCCCCTCTCGTTGCTATGCATCACCATGATCCTGTGTGTGCGTAGGATTTTTTTTGAAATTACTACGTTCCCCAACAATGGCATCCGAGCCAGGTTTTATGCACGAGTAGAACACAAGTGAGTTCTGGGCGATACAAGTCATACTGCTTACCAGCATGTCATACTTTGGTTCGGCGGTATTGTTGGTTAAAGCAGCCCGGACCGACATTACACGTACGCTTACGCGAGACTGGTTCTACCGACGTGCTTTGCACACAGGTGGCTGGCGGGTGTTAGTTTCCCCAACTTTAGTTGAACCGAGTGTGGCTACGCCCGGTCCTTGAGAAGGTTAAAACAGTACTAACTTGATGAACTATTGTTGTGGTTTCGATGCGTAGGTAAGAATGGTTCTTGCCCAGCCCATAGCAGCCACGTAAAACTTGCAACAACAAAGTAGAGGACCTCTAACTTGTTTTTGCAGGGCATGTTGTGATGTGATATGGTCAAGACGTGATGAGATATACGTTGTTGTATGAGATGATCATGTTTTGTTGAAGTTATCGACAACTGGCAAAAGCCTTATGGTTGTTTTTCTATTGCATAAGATGCAAGCACCAAATAATTGCTTTACTTTATCGCTATGTGATAGCAATAGTTGCAAGAGCAATAGTTGGCGAGACGACCATGTGACGACACATTGATATAGATCAAGATGATGGAGATCATGGTGTCATGCCGGTGACGATGGAGATCATGACGATGCTTTGGAGATGGAGATCAAAGGCACAAGATGATGATGGCCATATCATGTCACATATTATGATTCCATGTGATGTTTATCTTTTATACATCTTATTTTTCTTAGTTCGGCGGTAGCTTTATAAGATGATCTCTCACTAAATTTCAAGGTATAAGTGTTATCCCTGAGTATGCACCGTTGCGAAAGTTCTTCGTGTCGAGACACCACATGATGATCGGGTGTGATAGGCTCTACGTTCAAATACAACGGGTGCAAAACAGTTGCACAAGCGGAATACTTAGGTTAAACTTGACGAGCCTAGCATATGCAGATATGGCCTCGGAACACTGAGACCGAAAGGTCGAGCGTGAATCATATAGAAGATATGATCAACATAGTGATGTTCACCATTGAAAACTATTCCATCTCACGTGATGATTGGACATGGTTTAGTTGATTTGGATCACGTGATCACATAGATGATTAGAGGGATGTCTATCTAAGTGGGAGTTCTTAAGTAATTTGATTAATTGAATTTTAATTTATCATCCTGGTAGTATTAGCATATCTATGGTGTAGTTCAATAGCTCGCGTTTAGCTCCCCTGTTTTATTTTTGATATGTTCCTAGAGAAAACTAAGTTGAAAGATGTTTGTAGCAATGATGCGGATTGGATCCATGATCTGAGGATTATCCTCATTGCTGCACAGAAGAATTATGTCCTTGATGCACCGCTAGGTGACAGACCTATTGCAGGATCATATCCAGACGTTATGAACGTTCGGCAAAGCTCGGTATGATGACTACTTGATAGTTTAGTGCACCATGATTTACGGCTTATAATTGGGGCTTCAAAGACGTTTTTTGAAACGCCACGGAACATATAAGATGTTCCAAGAGTTGAGATTAGTATTTCAGACTCATGCCCATGTCGAAAGGTATGAGACCTATGACAAGTACTTTGCCTACAAGATGGAGGAGAATAGCTCAACCAGTAAGCATGTGCTACGGATTGTCTGAGTACTACAATCACTTGAATCAAGTGGGAGTTAATCTTCCAGATAAGATAGTGATTGTTAGAGTTCTCTAGTCACTATCACCAAGTTGCTATAACTTCGTGATGAACTATAATATGCAAGGGATAACGGAAAAGGTTCCCAAGCTCTTCGTGATGCTGAAATCGACGAAGGTAGAAATCAAGAAAAGCATCAAGTGTTGATAGTTAACAAGACCACTAGTTTCAAGAAAAGGGCAAAGGGAAGAAGGGGAACTTCAAGAAGAACAGCAAGCAAGTTGCTGCTCAAGTGAAGAAGCCCGAGTCTGGACCTAAGCCTGAGACTAAGTGCTTCTACTGCAAAGGGACAGGTCACTGGAAGCGGAACTGCCCCAAGTATTTGGCGGATAAGAAGGATGGCAAAGTGGACAAAAGTATATTTGATATATATGTTATTGATGTGTACTTTACTAGTGTTTATAGCAACCCTTCGGTATTTGATACTAGTTCAGATGCTAAGAGTAGTAACTCGAAACTGGAGTTGCAGTATGAACAGAAACTAGGTAAGAGTGAAGTGACGATGTGTGTTGGAAGCAGTTCCAAGATTGATATGATCATCATCACACACTCCCTATACTTTCGGGATTAGTGTTGAACCTAAATAAATGTTATTTGGTGTTTGCGTTGAGCATGAATATGATTTGATCATGTTTATTGCAATACAGTTATTCATTTAAATTGGAGAATAATTGTTGTTCTGTTTACATGAATAAAACCTTCTATGGTCATACACCCAATGAAAATGGTTTGCTGGATCTCGACTGTAGTGATACACATATTCATAAATATTGAAGCCAAAAGATGGAAAGTTAATAATGATAGTGCAACTTATTTGTGGCACTGCCGTTTAGGTCATATTGGTGTAAAGCGCATGAAGAAACTCCATGATGATGGGTTTTTCGAATCACTTGATTATGAATCACTTGATGCTTGCGAACCATGCCTCATGGGCAAGATGACTAAGACTCCGTTCTCCAGAACAATAGAGCGAGCAACTGACTTATTGGAAATAATACATACTGATGTATGTGGTCCGATGATTGTTGAGGCTCGCGGTGGGTATCGTTATTTTCTGACCTTCACTGATGATTTGAGTGGATATGGCTATATCTACTTGATGAAACATAAGTATGAAACATTTGAAAAGTTCAAAGGATTTCATAGTGAAGTGGAAAATCATCGTGACAAGAAAATAAAGTTTCTACGATCTGATCGCGGAGACAAATATTTGAGTTACGAGTTTGGTCTTGAATTAAAACAATGTGAAATAGTTTCACAAATTCGTGCCACCTGGAACACCACAGCATAATGGTGTGTCCGAACGTCATAACCGTACTTTATTGGATATAGTGTAATCTATGATGTTTCTTACCGATTTACCACTATAGATTTGGGGTTATGCATTAGAGACAGCTGCGTTCACGTTAAAAAGGGCAACATCTAAATCCGTTGAGACGAGACTGTATGAACTGTGGTTTGGCAAGAAACCAAAGTTGTCGTTTCTTAAAGTTTGGGGTTGCGATACTTATAAGAAAAAGTTTCATCCTGATAAGCTCAAACCCAAATCGGAGAAATGTGTCTTCATAGGATACCCAAAGGAGACAGTTGGGTACACCTTCTATCACAGATCCGAAGGCAAGACATTCGTTGCTAAGAATGGATCCTTTCTAGAGAAGGAGTTTCTCTCGAAAGAAGTGATTGGGAGGAAAGTAGAACTTGACGAGGTAACTGTAGCTGCTCCCTTATTGGAAAGTAGTGCATCACAGAAAACTGTTTCTCTGATTTCTACACCAATTAGTGAGGAAGCTAATGATAATGATCATCTAACTTCAGATCAAGTTACTACCGAACCTTGTAGGTCAACCAGAGTGAGATCCGCACCAGAGTGGTACGGTAATCCTTTTCTAGAGATCATGTTAATTGACCATGATGAACCTACGAACTATGAGGAAGCGATGATGAGGCCAGATTCCACAAAATCGCTTGAGGCCATGAAATCTGAGATGGGATCCATGTATGAGAAGAAAGTGTGGACTTTGGTTGACTTGCCCGTTGATCGGCAAGCCATAGAAAATAAATGGATCTTCAAGAGGAAGAAGAACACTGATAGTAGTGTTACTATATATAAAGCTCGACTTGTTGCAAAAGGTTTTCGACAAGTTCAAGGGATTGACTACGATGAGACCTTCTCACCCGTAGCGATGCTTAAGTCTGCCCGAATCATGTTAGCAATTGCCACATTTTATGATTATGAAATTTGGCAAATGGATGTCAAAACTACATTCCTGAATGGATTTCTGGAAGAAGAGTTGTATATGATGCAACCAGAAGGTTTTGTCGATCCTAAAGGTGCTAACAAAATGTGCAAGCTCCAGCGATCCATCTATGGACTGGTGCAAGCATCTCAGAGTTGGAATATACACTTTGATGAGTTGATCAAAGCATATAGTTTTATACAGACTTGTGGTGAAGCCTGTATTTACAAGAAAGTGAGTGGGAGCACTACAACATTTCTGATAAATATATGTGAATGACATATTGTTGATCAGAAATAATGTAGAATTTTCTGGAAAGCATAAAGGAGTATTTGAAAGGAGTTCTTCAAAGAAAGACCTCGGTGAAGCTGCTTACATGTTGAGCATCAAGATCTATAGAGATAGATCAAAACACTTGATAAAGATTTTCAATGAGTATGCACCTTGACAAGATTTTGAATTAGTTCAAAATGGAATAGTCAAAGAAAGAGTTCTTGCTTGTGTTGCAAGGTGTGAAGTTGAGTAAGACTCAAAGCCCGACCACGACAGAAGATAGAAAGAGAATGAAAGTCATTCCCTATGCCTCATCCATAGGTTCTATAAAGTATGCCATGTTTTGTACCGGATCTATTGTATACCCTACGCTGAGTTTGGCAAGGGAGTACAATAGTGATCTAGGAGTAGATCACTGGACAGCGGTCAAACTTATCCTTAGTGGAACAGGGATATGTTTCTCAATTATGGAGGTGACAAAAGGTTCGTCGTAAAGGGTTACGTCGATGCAAATTTTGACACTGATCCAGATGACTCTAAGTCTCAATCTGGATACATTTTGAAAGTGGGAGCAATTAGCTAGAGTAGCTCCGTGCAGAGCATTGTTGACATAGAAATTTGCAAAATACATACAGATCTGAATATGGCAGACCCATAGGCTACTTCTCTCACAAGCAAAACATGATCACACATTAGTACTCTTTGGGTATTAATCACATAGCGATGTGAACTAGATTATTGACTCTAGTAAACCCTTTGGGTGTTGGTCACATGATGATGTGAACTATGGGTGTTAATCACATGGTGATGTAAATTATTGATGTTGAATCACATGGCGATGTGAACTAGATTATTGACTCTAGTGCAAGTGGGAGACTAAAGGAAATATGCCCTAGAGGCAATAATAAAGTTATTATTTATTTCCTTATATCATGATAAAAGTTTATTATTCATGCTAGAATTGTATTAACCGGAAACATGACACATGTGTGAATACATAGACAAACAAAGTGTCACTAGTATGCCTCTACTTGACTAGCTCGTTGATCAAAGATGGTTATGTTTCCTAGCCATAGACAAAGAGTTGTCATTTGATTAATGGTATCACATCATTAGGAGAATGATGTGATTGACTTGACCCATTCCGTTAGCTTAGCACTTGATCGTTTAGTTTGTTGCTATTGCTTTCTTCATGACTTATACCTGTTCCTGTGACCATGAGATTATGCAACTCCCGTTTACCAGAGGAACACTTTGTGTGCTACCAAACGTCACAACGTAACTGGGTGATTATAAAGGTGCTCTACAGGTGTCTCCAAAGGTACTTGTTGGGTTGGCGTATTTCAAGATTAGGATTTGTCACTCCGATTGTCGGAGAGGTATCTCTGGGCCCACTCGGTAATGCACACCACTTAAGCCTTGCAAGCATTGCAACTAATGAGTTAGTTGAGGGATGATGTGTTACGGAACGAGTAAAGATACTTGCCGGTAACGAGATTGAACTAGGTATTAAGATACCGCCGATCGAATCTCGGGCAAGTAACATACCGATGACAAAGGGAACAACGTATGTTGTTATGCGGTTTGACCGATAAAGATCTTCGTAGAATATGTAGGAGCCAATATGAGCATCCATGTTCCGCTATTGGTTATTGACCGGAGACGTGTCTCGGTCATGTCTACATAGTTCTCGAACCCATAGGGTCCGCACGCTTAAAGTTTGATGACGGTTATATTATGAGTTTATGTGATTTGATGTACCGAAGGTAGTTCGGAGTCCCGGATGAGATCGGGGACATGACGAGGAGTCTCGAAATGGTCGAGACGTAAAGATCGATATATTGGACGACTATATTCGGACATCGAAAAGGTTCCGAGTGATTCGGGTATTTTCGGAGTACCGGGGAGTTACGGGAATTCTACGGGAGAAGTATTGGGCCTTATTGGGCCATACGGGAATAGAGGAGAGAGGCCAAAAGGAAGGAGCCCCCCCCTCTGGTCCGAATTGGACAAGGGATGCAGCCCCCTTTTCCTTTTCCCTCTCCCCCTCTTTCCTTCTCTCCTACTCCGGAAAGGAAAGGGGGATCCTACTAGGACTTGGGAGTCCTAGTAGGACTCCCCACACTTGGCGCGCCCCCTCTAGGGCCGGCCTCTCCCTCCCTCCTTTATATACGGGGGCAGGGGGCACCTCTAAACACAACAAGTTGAGCTGTTGATCTCTCCCAGCCGTGTGCGGTGCCCCCCTCCACCATAATCCACCTCGATCATCTTGTAACGATGTTTAGGCGAAGCCCTGCGTCGGTAGCATCATCATCACCGTCATCACACCGTCGTGCTGACGGAACTCTCCCTCGAAGCTCTGCTGGATCGGAGTTCTTGGGATATCATCGAGCTGAACGTGTGCTGAACTCGGAGGTGCCGTATGTTCGGTACTTGGATCGGTCCGATCGTGAAGACGTACGACTACATCAACCGTGTTGTGCTAACACTTCCGCTTTCGGTCTACGAGGGTACGTGGACACACTCTCCCCTCTCGTTGCTATGCATCACCATGATCCTATGTCTGCGTAGGAATTTTTTTGAAATTATTACGTTCCCCAACAGGAAGTTGTGTGGAGAAGGCAAAAAAAAGAGAGAAAGTCTCACATCGACAAGGCTAATCAATGGGCTATGGAGATGCCCATCTCAATTGATGCTAATGCAAGGAGTAAGGAATGTCATGCAACAGATGCACTAGAGCTATAAGTGTATGAAAGCTCAAAAGAAAACTAAGTGGGTGTGCATCCAACTTGCTTGTTCACGGAGAGCTAGGGCATTTTGAGGAAGCCCATCATTGGAATATACAACCCAAGTTCTATAATGAAAAATTCGCACTAGTAATATATGAAAGTGACAAAATAGGAGACTATATCATGAAGAACATGGTGCTACTTTGAAGCACAAGTGTGGAAAAAGGATACTAACATCGTCCCTTCTCTCTTTTTCTCTCATTTCATTTTTTATTTTTTATTTTTTTTGTTTTTTTTTCTCCTTTTCTCTTTTTGGGCTCTTTGGCCTCTTTTTCTGGGGCTATTTGGCCTCTTTTTTATTTTATTTGCAAGTTCGGAGTATCATCCCAACTTGTGAGGGAATCATAGTCTGCATCATCCTTTTCTCACATGGGACAACGCTCTAATAATGATGATCATCAGACTTTTATTTACTTACAACTCAAGAATTACAACTCGATACTAGAACAAAGATATGACTCTATATGAATGCCTCATGCAATGAGCTAGCGTGACATGTATACTATGCCAACTATATGATCATGCAAAGCAATATGACAACGATGGTATGTGTCATAATAAAATGGAACGGTGGAAGTTGCATGGGAATATATCTTAGAATGGCTATGGAAATGCCATAATCGGTAGGTATGGTGGCTTTTTGGAGGAAGATATAAGGCGACTTATGTGTGAAAGAGCATATCATATCACGGGATTTGGATGCACCGGCGAACTTTGCACCAACTCTCAAGGTGAGAAAGGGCAATGCACGGTATCGAAGAGGCAGGCACTTGTGGAAGGGTGTGAGTGCGTATAATCCATGGACTCAACATTAGTCATAACGAACTCACATACCTATTGCAGAAGTTTATTAGACCTCAAAACAAAGTACTAATACGCATGCTCCTAGGGGGTAGATTGGTAGGAAAAAACCATCGCTCGTCCCCAACCGCCACTCATAAGGAAGACAGTTAAAAATAAATCATGTTCCAACTTCATCGCATAATGAGAGACCATACATGGATGCTTCGGGAATCATAAACCTTAACACAAATATTCTTACTAATCCATAATTACTCGCTAGCATGATTCTAATATTACCATCTTCATATCTCAAAACAAATTCAAGGAATCAAACTTCTCATATATTCAATGATCTTCATGAAAGTTTTTATTATACCCCTCTTGAATACCCATCATGTTAGGACTAAATTCATAACCCAAGCAAATTGCCATACTATTTATAAGACTCTCACAATAATATAAGTGAAGCATGAGAGTTCATCAATTTCTTCAAAATAAAACCACTGTTGTGCTCTAAAAATATATAAGTGAAGCACTAGAGCAACTACCTAGCTCAAAAGATATAAGTAAAGCACATCGAGTATTCTAATAAATTTATGATTAATGTGTGTCCCTCTCAAAATGTGTGTACATCAAGCATGGTTGTGGCAAACTAAAAATCAAGGACTCATATAATACAAGACGCTCCAAGCAAAACACATATCATGTGGTGAATAAAAAATAGCCTCAAGTAATTTACCGATGGATCATAGACAAAAGAGGGGATGCCATCCGGGGCATCCCCAAGCTTAGATGTTTGGTTGTCCTTAAATATTACCTTGGTGTGCCATGGGAATCCCCAAGTTTAGGCTCTTGCCACTCTTATTCCGTAGTCCATCGAAACTTCGCCCGAAACTTGAAAACTTCACAACACAAAACTTAAGAAAAATCTTGAGATCCGTCAGTGAAACAAAGCAATTAACTACTTT
This sequence comes from Triticum dicoccoides, assembly GCF_002162155.2. NCBI lineage: Eukaryota > Viridiplantae > Streptophyta > Magnoliopsida > Poales > Poaceae > Triticum > Triticum dicoccoides. Next base: position 252,894,825 of record NC_041388.1, read on the forward strand.
TAGGCACTGTTGCAAACTCATTTCAATTTTATATTTGTGTTATATCTACTGTATTCTAGCTTATCTGTGGCTCATACCTCCCGATACTACCCATAGATTCGTCAAAATAACCAAACAACACAATGAAAATAGAATCTGTCAAAGAGAGAATAGTCTGTGGTAATCTGGACTTTAGCCAAGCTTCTGTAACTCCAAAAATTCTAAAACATTAGGACAACGTAGGCAATTTGTATATCAATCTTGTGTAAAAAATTCATATCAAGAACACATTTCTATGAATTTACAAAATTCCAGAACTAAGCGCAAAAGTTTCTATTTTTCACAGAATCAAATCAACTATCACCCAAATCATCCAAAGGTATTACTTGGCACAAACGCTAATTAAAACACTAAAAACAATCAAAACGGAAGTATAATTGCATATTTCTTGAAAAATAGAAGCAAAAATGTAAAAATAAAATTGGGTTGCCTCCCAACAAGCGCTATTGTTTTACGACCCTAACTAGGCATGATGCATAGATATAGGTATTGTCATCTCTGGTATTCAATCCCTCAATTGCAAATTCAAACTTCCTATGGGTTTCATTAGGTTTATTAGTGAGCACACTCCTAGGTAGAAAATCAAAAAATTTGTTTATAAGAGTAGGTTCCTTAATCATATTGATAAAACTAGGGCAAATACTTATCATCTTGAGATCTTCGTTTCCTTGCTAGATGATTCACCCCTATGATACGTCTCCAACGTATCTATAATTTTTGATTGCTCCATGCTATATTATCTACTGTTTTGGGCAATATTGGGCTTTATTATCCACTTTTATATTATTTTTGGGACTAACCTATTAACCGGAGGCCCAACCCAGATTTGTTGTTTTATGCCTATTTCAGTGTTTTGAAGAAAAGGAATATCAGACGGAGTCGAAACAGAACGAAATCAACTGGAGAAGTTATTTTTGGAAGGAAACACACCTGATGGACTTGGACCCCACGTCAGAAGATACGGGAGCTGCCCACGAGGGTGGGGGGCGCCCCCTCTAGGGCGCGCCCCCTGCCTCGTGGGGCCCCCGTGGCTCCCCTGACGTGCTTCTGCCTATATAACTCCATATACCCTAAAACTTCCAGAACGGAGATTAGATCGGGAGTTCCACCGCCGCAAGCCTCTGTAGCCACCAAAAGTCAATCGGGACCCTGTTCCGGCACCCTGCCGGAGGGGGGAACCCTCACCGGTGGCCATCTTCATCATCCTGGCGCTCTCCATGACGAGGAGGGAGTAGTTCTCCCACGGGGCTGAGGGTATGTACCAGTAGCTATGTGTTTGATCTCTCTCTCTCTCTCTCTCTCTCTCTCTCTCTCTCTCTCTCTCTCGTGTTCTTGAGATGATACAATCTTGATGTATCGCGAGCTTTGCTATTATATTTGGATCCTATGATGTTTCTTCCCCCTCTTCTCTCTTGTAATGAATTGAGTTTCCGCTTTGAAGTTATCTTATCGGATTGAGTCTTTAAAGATTTGAGAACACTTGATGTATGTCTTGGTGATCAACTTGCGGGTTTCGTGACATTGGGAACCTATGCATAGGGGTTGGCCCATGTTTTCGTCGTGATTCTCCGGTAGAAACTTTGGGGCACTCTTTGAGGTCCTTTGTGTTGGTTGAATAGATGAATCTGAGATTGTGTGATGCATATCGTATAATCATACCCACGGATACTTGAGGTGACATTGGAGTATCTAGGTGACATTAGGGTTTTGGTTGATTTGTGTCTTAAGGTGTTATTCTAGTATGAACTCTAGGGCTGTTTGTGACACTTATAGGAATAGCCCAATGGATTGATTGGAAGAATAACTTTGAGGTGGTTTCGTACCCTACCATAATCTCTTCGTTCGTTCTCCGCTATTAGTGACTTTGGAGTGACTCTTTGTTGCATGTTGAGGGATAGTTATGTGATCCAATTATGTTAGTATTGTTGAGGGAACTTACACTAGTGAAAGTATGAACCCTAGGCCTTGTTTCCACACATTGCAATACCATTTACGCTCACTTTTATCACTTGCTACCTTGCTGTTTTTATATTTTCAGATTACAAATACCTTTATCTACTATCCATATACCACTTGTTTCACTATCTCTTCGCCGAACTAGTGCACCTATACAATTTACCATTGTATTGGGTGTGTTGGGGACACAAGATACTCTTTGTTATTTGGTTGCAGGGTTGCTTGAGAGAGACCATCTTCATCCTACGCCTCCTACAGATTGATAAACCTTAGGTCATCCACTTGAGGGAAATTTGCTACTGTCCTACAAACCTGTGCACTTGCAGGCCCAACAACGTCTACAAGAAGAAGGTTGTGTAGTAGACATCAAGCTCTTTTCTGGCGCCGTTGCCGGGGAGGTTAGCGCTTGAAGGTATATCTTTAGATCTTGCAATCGAGTCTTTTAGTTTCTTGTTTTATCACTAGTTTAGTTTATAAAAGAAAATTACAAAAAATGGAATTAAGTTTGCCTCATACGCTTCATCTTTTTAATATCTTTCGTGAGTATGATGGAAAGGATAATTGTGCTCAAGTGCTAGAAGAAGAAATCTATAAAATGTTTGGCACTAAATATTTGAATGATGAGCATGAATGCAATGTTGTTAGTACGAATTCCTTGAATATCTATGATGCAAATAGTATGCAAAGCCACAAGCTTGGGGAAGCTACGTTTGATGAAGATGATATTTTTTTGTCACCCAAGTTTTGATGAGCAAATTTATTATGATGAAAGCATGCCTCCTATATACGATGATTATTGTGATGACACGTATGCTTTAAAGAATAATGATAACGATGAAACTTGTCATCTTGATTTCAATTTTCAATCCCATGATAGTTACTTTGTTGAGTTTGCTCCCACTACTATTCATGAGAAGAATTTTGCTTATGTGGAGAGTAGTAAATTTTCTATGCTTGTAGATCATGAAAATAATGCTTTAGATGCTGGTTATATTGTTGAATTCATTCATGATGCTACTGAAAATTATTATGAGGGAGGAATATATGCTTGTAGGAATTGCAATAATATCAAGTTTCCTCTCTATGTGCTTAAAATTTTGAAGTTATGCTTCTTTTACCTTCCTATGCAAGTTGATTATTGTTCCCATAAGTTGTTTGCTCACAAAATCCCTATGCATAGGAATCATGTTAGACTTAAATGTGCTGGTCATATTCTTCATGATGCTCTCTTTATGTTTCAATTCTTATCTTTTATGTGAGCATCATTGAAATCATCATGCCTAGCTAGGGGCATTAAATGATAGCGCTTGTTGGGAGGCAACCCAATTTTATTTTAGTTCCTTGCTTTTTGTTCCTGTTTAGTAATAAATAATTCATCTAGCCTCTGTTTATATGTGGTTTTATGCTTTTAATTAGTGTTTGTGCCAAGTAGAACCTTTGGGAAGACTTGGGGAAAGTCTTGTTGATCATGCTGTAAAAAAACAGAAACTTTAGCGCTCACGATAATTGCTGCCATTTTTATTTGGACAGTGATATTTACTTAATTCTTTTTGAAGATGATTAATAGATAAATTCCTCAGGTCCAGAAATTTATTTAAGAATTTTATGAGTTCCGGAAGTATACGTTTGATCCAGATTACTACAGACTGTTCTGTTTTTGACAGATTCTGTTTTTCATGTGTTGTTTACTTATTTTGATGAATCTATGGCTAGTTAAATAGTTTATAAACCATAGAGAAGTTGTAATACAGTAGATTTAACACCAATATAAATAAATAATGAGTTAATTACAGTACCTTGATGTGGTGATTTATTTTCTTATACTAACGGAGCTTACGAGTTTTCTGTTAAGTTTTGTGTTGTGAAGTTTTCAAGTTTTGGGTAAGGATTCGATGGACTATGGAATAAGGAGTGGCAAGAGCCTAAGCTTGGGGATTCCCAAGGCACCCCAAGGTAATATTCAAGGATAGCCAAGAGCCTAAGCTTGGGGATGCCCCGGAAGGCATCCCCTCTTTCGTCTTCGTTCATCGGTAACTTTACTTGGATCTATATTTTTATTCGCCACATGATATGTGTTTTGCTTGGAGCATCAATTTATTTTGTTAAGATTTGCTTGTTGTTATCTAGAACAATGTTTTGCATCTTTTATTTCAATAAAAGTGGCATTGATAGTCTTCACTATGCCTATGTTACAAATATACATGTTGCTGTTTGAAAACAGAAAGTTTACCGCTGTTGCAATAATTCCCTAGAAAAGTCAGAATGTGATAAAATGTTGAAACCTTTTGCATATTAAGATCTGATAAATTTACTACAGTGTGAATTTTCTTTCATAATTTTTGGAGCTAGGGAAGTATGGATGTTGCTGCATTATTTACAGACTATCCTGTTTAGGCAGATTGCTGTTATGTTTGCATATGTTTGCTTCTTTAATGATTCTATTTGAGGATAGGACTATTAAATATGCAGAGGCATTTAGTATGCAATGTTGAATAATAATTTTAGTGATTTTCTACAGTAGAGTACGATAAGGTTTTTGCAATGGTTTATACTAACTTATCTCACGAGTCCTTATTAAGTTTTGTGTGGATGAAGCTCTTGAGATTTAGGGAGACTGTGATATGAAAGGAATTAATGAGACACAAAAGCTCAAGCTTGGGGATGCCCAAGGCACCCCAAGATAATATTTCAAGAAGTATCAAGCATCTAAGCTTGGGGATGCCCCAGTTGGCATCCCACCTTTCTTCTTCAACAACTATCGGTTAGTATCGGTTGATCCTAAGTTTTTGCTTCTTCACATGATGTTTGCTATTCTTAGATTTTATTTTATTTAGATTTTCTTGATGTTTGAGTAAAATACCAAGATCTGAGATTATTAAATGTTATATAGACTTCACATAGTTGCATAATTATTCAACTACTCATTGATCTTCACTTATATCTTTCGGAGTAGATTGTCATTTGCTCTAGTGCTTCACTTATATCTTTTAGAGCATGGTGGTAGTTTTATTTTGAAGAAATAGATGAACTCTCATGCTTCACTTATATTATTTTGAGAGTCTTAAATAGCATGGTAATTTGCTTAAAATCCTAATATTCTAGGTATTCAAGAATAATAAAATTCTCTTATGAGTGTATTGAATACTAAGAGAAGTTTGATACTTGATGATTGTTTTGAGATATGGAGGTAATAATATCAAAGTCGTGCTAGTTGAGTATTTGTGAAATTGAGAAATGCTTGTGTTGAAGTTTGCAAGTCCCGTAGCATGCACGTATGGTAAATGTTATGTAACAAATTTGAAACATGAGGTGTTATTTGATTGTCCTCCTTATGAGTGGCGGTCGGGGACGATAGATGGTCTTTTCCTACCAATCTATCCCCCTAGGAGCATGCGCGTAGTGCCGAGGTTTTTGATGACTTGTAGATTTTTGCAATAAGTATATGAGTTCTTTATGACTAATGTTGAGTCCATGGATTATACGCACTCTCAACCTTCCATCATTGCTAGCCTCTACGGTACCATGCATTGCCCTTTCTCACATTGAGAGTTGGTGCAAACTTCGCCGGTGCATCCAAACCCCGTGATATGATACGCTCTGTCACACATAAACCTCCTTATATCTTCCTCAAAAAAGCCACCATACCTACCTATTATGACATTTCCATAGCCATTCCGAGATATATTGCCATGCAACTTTCCACCATTCCGTTCATCATGATACATTCATCATTGTCATATTGCTTAGCATGATCATGTAGTTGACATAGTATTTGTGGCAAAGCCACCGTTCATAATTCTTTCATACATGTCACTCTTGATTCATTGCATATCCCAGTACACCACCTGAGGCATTCATATAGAGTCATACTTTGTTCTAGTATCGAGTTGTAATCATTGAGTTGTAAATAAATAGAGGTGTGATGATCATCATTCAATAGAGCATTGTCCCCCCCCCCCCAAAAGGGAAAGGCCAAATAAAAAAAGAAAGGCCAAATAAAAAAATAAGGGCCAAATAAAAAAATAAAATAAAAAGGGGCAATGCTACTATCCTTTTACAACACTTGTGCTTCAAAGTAGCACCGTAATCTTCATGATAGAGAGCCTCTTGTGTTGTCACTTTCATATACTAGTGGGAATTTTACATTATAGAACTTGGCTTGTATATTCCAATGATGGGCTTCCTCAAATGCCCTAGGTCTTCGTGAGCAAGCAAGTTGGATGCACACCCACTAGTTTCTTTTGTTCAACTTTCATACATTTATAGCTCTAGTGCATCTGTTGCATGGCAATCCCTACTCCTCGCATTAACATCAATCGATGGGCATCTCCATAGCCCATTGATTAGCCTCGTTTATGTGAGACTTTCTCTTTTTTGTCTTCTCCATATAACCCCCCTCATTATATTCTATTCCACCCATAGTGCTAATATCCATGGCTCGCGCTCATGTATTGCGTGAAAGTTTATGAGTTTGAGATTACTAAAGTATGAAACAATTGCTTGGCTTGTCATCGGGGTTGTGCATGATGAGAGCATTCTTGTGTGACAAAAAAGGAGCATGACTAAACTATATGATTTTGTAGGGATGAACTTTCTTTGGCCATGTTATTTTGAGAAGACATAATTGCTTAGTTAGTATGCTTGAAGTATTATCATTTTTATGTCAATATGAACTTTTGTCTTGAATCTTTCAGATCTGAATATTCATATCACAAGTAAGAAGAATTATATTGAAATTATGCCAACTAGCATTCCACATCAAAAGTTATCTTTTTTATCATTTACCTACTCGAGGACGAGCAGGAATTAAGCTTGGGGATGCTTGATACGTCTCCAATGTATCTATAATTTTTGATTGCTCCATGCTATATTATCTACTGTTTTGGGCAATATTGGGCTTTATTATCCACTTTTATATTATTTTTGGGACTAACCTATTAACCGGAGGCCCTGCCCAGATTTGCTGCTTTATGCCTATTTTCAGTGTTTTGAAGAAAAGGAATATCAGACGGAGTCGAAACGGAACGAAATCAACTGGAGAAGTTATTTTTGGAAGGAAACACACCTGATGGACTTGGACCCCACGTCGGAAGATACGGGAGCTTCCCACGAGGGTGGGGGGCGCCCCCCCCTAGGGCGCGCCCCCTGCCTCGTGGGGCCCCCGTGGCTCCCCTGACGTGCTTCTTCTGCTTATATAACTCCATATACCCTAAAACTTCCAGGACAGAGATTAGATCGGGAGTTCCGCCGCCGCAAGCCTCTATAGCCACCAAAAGTCAATCGGGACCCTGTTCCGGCACCCTGCCGGAGGGGGGAACCCTCACCGGTGGCCATCTTCATCATCCTGGCGCTCTCCATGACGAGGAGGGAGTAGTTCTCCCTCGGGGCTGAGGGTATGTACCAGTAGCTATGTGTTTGATCTCTCTCTCTCGTGTTCTTGAGATGATACGATCTTGATGTATCACGAGCTTTGCTATTATATTTGGATCCTATGATGTTTCTTCCCCCCTCTGCTCTCTTGTAATGAATTGAGTTTCCCCTTTGAAGTTATCTTATCGGATTGAGTCTTTAAAGATTTGAGAACACTTGATGTATGTCTTGGTGATCAACTTGCGGGTTTCGTGACATTGGGAACCTATGCATAGGGGTTGGCACACATTTTCATCATGATTCTCCGGTAGAAACTTTGGGGCACTCTTTGAGGTCCTTTATGTTGGTTGAATAGATGAATCTGAGATTGTGTGATGCATATAATAATCATACCCACGGATACTTGAGGTGACATTGGAGTATCTAGGTGACATTAGGGTTTTGGTTGATTTGTGTCTTAAGGTGTTATTCTAGTACGAACTCTAGGGCTATTTTTGACACTTATAGGAATAGCCCAATGGATTGATTGGAAAGAATAACTTTGAGGTGGTTTCATACCCTACCATAATCTCTTCGTTCGTTCTCCGCTATTAGTGACTTTGGAGTGACTCTTTGTTGCATGTTGAGGGATAGTTATGTGATCCAATTATGTTAGTATTGTTGAGGGAACTTACACTAGTGAAAGTATGAACCCTAGGCCTTGTTTCCACACATTGCAATACAGTTTACGCTCACTTTTATCACTTGCTACCTTGCTATTTTTATATTTTTAGATTACAAATACCTCTATCTACTATCCATATACCACTTGTTTCACTATCTCTTCGCCGAACTAGTGCACCTATACAATTTACCATTGTGTTGGGTGTGTTAGGGACACAAGAGACTCTTTGTTATTTGGTTGCAGGGTTGCTTGAGAGAGACCATCTTCATCCTACGCCTCCTACGGATTGATAAACCTTAGGTCATCCACTTGAGGGCTATTTGCTATTGTCCTACAAACCTGTGCACTTGCAGGCCCAACAACATCTACAAGAAGAAGGTTGTGTAGTAGACATCACCCTATTTCAACGAACATAAATGAACTTAGTAGTTTTGTTAGGAGGAAATTTTGGAGTAGTTTTGATGGAAGCAAAAGCGGAACCCAAATTGGTAATAATATCCTCTATCTTATCGATTCTAGTGGGACTTTGTTCTACCCTCTCATTAATTATAGGCTCCTTCTCCTTTAAAATTTTCAAAGTAATTCCCAACTTTGATTTAATAGAGTAATATGATTGTTTTGAGGCATTGGTTTCAACCTCCTTCTCCTTTAAATTTTAACACTGTAGGGAAGCAAATAGAGTGGCCCATGAAATACCTAGGTTAGCAAAAAAGTTTAGCCACTAGGGATTAGTTTGAGGAGCCTATGAAGGATATTGTACCTCTTCTTATGGACGATGTAAAAATTATTTATAATTAATAAAGTTGAAGTTTTATTAAAAAAAGAGTAATATGATTATGAATCTTTTTATCCTAATTTTCAATATGATCTACGGTAGAAATTTTATTCTCAACAATATCAAGCCTTTGCATCCCATGTTCCAAGGTTAAAGTTATTTCACTGATAACGATTGGTGGTGTTCCTACCAAATTTACCATAGCATTAAAAGAATCCATAGGGTGATTACCCAAAAAATTACCCCCAGTGATAGTGTCTAGCATGAATCTATACCAACTAGTAACACCCACATAAAAAATTCAAAGAAGAACGGTGGTGGATTGCTTACAGGTAGATCTATTTTGAGCATCGTAAATTCTATACCAATCATCTTTTAAATTTTCTCCTCCCCTTTGTTTAAAATTAAGAACTTCACTTTCCGAGGTACATGCTACGAGAGAAGGACTAGCAATGATAGCAAATAAAGCGATCTAACACACAAGCAAACAAAAAGACGAACGGAAAGAAGTCAAATACTTTTGTATTTTTTCTGAAAACGTTTTAGAAGCTGGGGAGAGAAAAATGAGAGGCAAATATTGAATATTATAAATGCAAGAGATGAGAGTTTATGATAGGTACTTGGTAGGCTTGATGTAGATCCTCCCCAGCAACGACGCTAGAAATTCTTCCAGCTACTTCTTGAGCCTATGTTCATTTTTCCCTTGAAAAGGAAAGGGTGATGCAACAAAGCAGAGATAATTATTTTCCTCAGTTAAGAACCAAGGTATCAATCCGGTAGGGGGAACACACAAGCCTCCATTGATAGCACCTGCACAAACAAACAAATACTTGCACCCAACACGATAAAGCGGTTGTCAATCCCTTCACGGTTACTTGCAAGGATGAGATATGAAAGAGATAGGTATAAAAGATAAATAAAAGTGCAAAAAAAGGTAAAGATAAATAAATACAGCAAGGTATTATTTTTTTGGTTTTATAGATCTAAAAATGACATGATAAGAATAGATCCGGGGGCCATAGTTTCCACTAGAGGCTTCTCTCTTGAAAGAACGCATACGGTGGGTAAACAAAACTGTTGAGCAATTAATAGAAAATCGAATAATTATGACAATATCTAAGGCAATGATCGTGGATATAGGCATCACGTCCATGACAAGTAGATCGACTTCTGCCTGCATCTACTACTATTACTCCACACATCGACCGCTATCCAGTATTCATCTAGTGTAGTAAGTTAACAAGAATGGAGTAATGCCTTAAGCAAGTTGACATGATGTAGAGGGATAGATCCAATCAATATGAATAAACCCCACCTTTTTATTCCTAAGGGCAACGGTACAAATACGTGTCATGCCCCCTTCTGTCATTGTGATTGAGCATCGTAAGATTGAACCCATTACAAAGCACCTCTCCCATTGCAAGAAAAATCAATCTAGTTGGCCAAACCAAATCAATAGATCGAAGAGAAATACAAAGCTATCTTAATCATGCATAAAAGAGTTCAGTGAAGACTCAACTAATATTCATAGATAATCTGATCATAAACCCACAATTCATCGGATCTCAACAAACGCACTGTAAAAGAAGATTACATCGAATAGATCTCCAAGAACATCAAGGAGAACATTGTATTGAAGATCAAAGATACAGAAAAAGCCATCTAGCTACTAGCTATGGACCCGTAGGTCTATGGTAAACAACTCACACATTATCGAAAGGGCGACAAGGTTGATGTAGAGGCCCTTCATGATCGAATCCCCCTCCGGCACAATACCGGAACAGGTCTCCAGATGGGATCTCATCATGATAGAAACTTGTGGCTGTGGAAAAGTATTTTTGGTGTGTCCACTGGTATATGGGGAATATTTGGGTATTTATGGAGCTGAGATTAGGGTTAGAGGTGCCACGGGGGGCCCACAAGCTCGGAGGGCGCCCCTAGGGCACGCATGGTGAGCTTGTGGCCCATATGTGGCTCTGGCCTCCTCCCAAAACTTCCTAGGTGTCTTCTGGTCCAAAAAAATCATCAAAAAGTTTCATTCCGTTTGGTATTTATTTCCTATAAAATACAAAAACAAGGAAAAACAACAACTGACACTTGGCACTATGTTAATTGATTAGTCCCATAAAATAATATAAAATAACATAATAATGCATATAAAACATCCCAGATGAATAATACAATAGCATGGAACAATCAAAAATGATAGATACATTGGAGACGTATCAAATACCTTCGGATGTCCAAACTCACATGCCTCGAAACCACTGTCAGGTTTGCTACTACATCGGTCAAGGTTTGGACCGGGGTGCTTGAGGGAACCAATTGCTAAAGACACCACAAAGCTTATGACACTATCCGAAATAAGAGGGTGGCCAGATATGCTTGGATCCCTTACTTGTGTGCACTGAAAAATGAAAGAATTGCCCATATGCTCAACAACAGCAATATTAGGGCTATTGTAAGAAAGCCTACCACCATATGCTCAACAAGGGAAATATCAGATATGATTGGATTCCCTCCGCTCCCACCCATCACCTGTCGCACCATCACCGGCTCCTCCTGGCCAGCTCTCCGGCCACCTCGCTGATACGTCTCCAATGTATCTATTAATTTTTATTGTTCCATGTTGTTATATTATCATTCTTGGATGCTTTATAATCATTGTATATTATGTTTTGGGACTAACCTATTGACATAGTGCCAAGTGCCAGTTGCTGTTTTTTGCATGTTTTTACATCGCAGAAAATCAATATCAAACGGAGTCCAAACACTGCGAAACTTTTTGGAGAATTTTTATGGACAAAAACACCTAGGATGGGCCAGAGCAGCGCATGGCGGGTGCCCCGAGGGGGCACAACCCACCAGGACGCGCCTGGGGACCTCGGCGCACCCATGTGGGTTGTGCCCACCTCGGTGGCCTCCCGCACCCCCTCTTTACCCTATAAATTCCAAAAAATTCCAAAAACCCTCGGGGTTAACCTAGATTAGAAGATCCGCCATTGTAAGGCTCTGTAGCCACCGAAAACCAATCTAGACCCTTTTTGTCACCCTGCCGGAGGGGGGAATCATCTCCGATGGCCATCTTCATCATCCCGGCGGCCACCACGATGACGAGGGAGTAGTCCACCCTCAGGGCTAAGGGTTTCTACCAGTAGCTATGCGTTTAATCTCTCTCTCTCTCTCTCTCGTGTTCTTGAGATAGCACGATATTGATGTATCGCAGGCTTTGTTAATATAGTTGGATCATATGGTGTTTCCCTCTCTATCTTGTTGTGATGAATTGAGTTTTTCCCTTTAAGGTTTTGTTGTTATCGGATTGAATACTTTTATGGATTTGAGGACACTTTTCATATATGTCTTGCAATTGAATACTTGTGGTGACAATGGGGTATCGTATTGATTCACTTGATATATGTTTTGGCACTCAACTCGTGGATTCCCGAGGTGACATTGGGGTAATCTATGCATAGGGGTTGATGCACGTTCTTGTCTTTGTTTCTCCGGTAGAAATCTTGGGGCACTCTTTGAAGTTCTTTGTGTTGGATTGAGTATTATGAATATGAATTTGGTTTGGTGTTGTTTTAGTACAAACTCTAGGATAGATCAAATGGAAAGAATAGCTTTGTGTTATTTTAGTACGAACTCTTGAATAGTGTTGGGGAACGCAGTATTTCAAAAAAAATCCTACGATCACGCAAGATCTATCTAGGGATGCATAGCAACGAGAGGGGAGAGTGTGTCTACATACTCTCATAGATCGAAAGCGGAAGCGTTACGTAACGCGGTTGATGTAGTTTAATGTCTTCGCGATCCAACTGATCAAGTACTAAACGCATGGCACCTCCGCGATCTGCACACGTTCAGCTCGGTGATGTCCCTCAAACTCTAGATCCAGCCGAGGACGAGGGAGAGTTTCGTCAGCACGACGGCGTGTTGACGGTGATGATGAAGTTACCGACGCAGGGCTTCGCCTAAGCACTACGACAATATGACAGAGGTGGAAATCTATGGAGGGGGGCACCGCACATGGCTAAGAGATCAACTTGTGTGTATATGGGGTGCCCCCTCCCCCGTATATAAAGGAGGGGAGGAGGGAGTCGGCCGGCCTCATGGTGCGCCCCCAAGGGGGGAATTCCTACTCCTACTAGGAGTAGGTTTCCCCCCTTTCCTAGTCCAACTAGGAGTGGGAAGGAAGGGAAGAGGGAGAGAAAGGAAAGGGGGGCCGTCCCCCCTCCCAATTCGGATTGGGCTTGGGGGGCGCGCCGCACTTCTTGGCCGCCTCCTCCTCTCTTCCACTAAAGCCCATGTAAGCCCATTAAGCCCCGGGTGGTTCTGGTAACCCCCCGGTACTCTGGTAAATGACCGAACTCATCCGAAACCATTCCGGTGTCCAAACATAACCTTCCAATATATCAATCTTCATGTCTCGACCATTTCGAGACTCCTCGTCATGTCCGTGATAACATCCGGGACTCCGAACTATCTTCGGTACATCAAATCACATAACTCATAATACATATCATCATCGAACGTTAAGCGTGCGGACCCTTCGGGTTCGAGAACTATGTAGACATGACCGAGACTCATCTTCGGTCAATAACCAATAGCGGAACCTAGATGCTCATATTGGTTCCTACATATTCTACGAACATCTTTATCGGTCAAACCGCATAACAACATACATTTGTTCCCTTTGTCATCGGTATGTTACATGCCCGAGATTCGATCGTCGGTATCATCATACCTAGTCCAATCTCGTTACCGACAAGTCTCTTTACTCGTTCTGTAATGCAACATCCCGCAACTTACTCATTAGTCACATTGCTTGCAAGGCTTATAGTGATGTGCATCACCAAGAGGGCCTAGAGATACCTCTCCGACAATCGGGGTGACAAATCCTAATCTCGATCTATGCCAACTCAACAAACACCATCGGAGACACCTGTAGAGCATCTTTATAATCACCCAGTTATGTTGTGACATTTGATAGCACACTAAGTGTTCCTCTGGTATTCGGGAGTTGCATAATCTCATAGTCATAGGAACATGTATAAGTTATGGAGAAAGCAATAGCAATAAACTAAACAATCATAGTGCTAAGCTAACGGATGGGTCAAGTCAATCACATCATTCTCTAATGATGTGATCCCGTTCATCAAATGACAACTCATGTCTATCGCTAGGAAACTTAACCATCTTTGATTAACGAGCTAGTCAAGTAGAAGCATACTAGTGACACTCTGTTTGTTTATGTATTCACACATGTACTAAGTTTCCGGTTAATACAATTCTAGCATGAATGATAAACATTTATTGTGACATAAGTAATATAAATAACAACTTTATTATTGCCTCTAGGGAATATTTCCTTCAGTCTCCCACTTGCACTAGAGTCAATAATCTAGATTAGATTGTAATGATTCTAACACCCATGGAGTCTTGGTGTTGATTGATAATCCCCAAGTGCAAGAAATCATCGTAGCAGTTTCCAAAGGTGGAAGTGATAAGTATGGAGTGTCTAACCCACAAGGAGCTAAAGGTAAGATCAATATTCTCTCAAGCCCTATCTGCCACTGTTACGACTCTACGTACACCGAACGTTTGCTTCCAACTAGCAACGAGAAATAAAACTATGCTGTGGGTATGAAGAGGATAACTTTGTATGATATCAGAGAGCTAAAATATAAAAGTGGGTGCTGTTATCACCAAGTTAGAATATATTACTAAATATTATAAATAGCGAGTGTGGAATAATGGTGGATCGGTGTGTGGAATTGTCCTAGGCAATCGCTAACAAGACCGGTAATCACTATTGTAGTTTCATATGAGGGAGAGGCATAAGCTAACATACTTTCTCTACTTGGATCATATGCACTTATGATTGGAACTCTAGCAAGCATCCGCAACAACTAAATATCATTAAGGTAAAACCCAACCATAGCATTAAAGCATCAAGTCCTCTTTATCCCATATGCAACAACCCCCTTACTCGGGTTTGTGTTTCAGTCACTCACGCAACCCACTATAAGCGAATCATAAACGTATTGCAACACTATATAGCGGGAATCCCTCACGCTTGCGCGATACGGAGGGCACCATAGGACAGCACCAAAGTAAAACATATAACTCATACCAATCTAGATCATCAATCAACCCAAAGACAAAGGATATCTACTCAAAACATCGTAGGATGGCAACACATCATTGGATCATAATATGTGGCATAAAGCACCATGTTCAAGTAGGGATTACAGCGGGGTGCAGGAGAGTGGACCGCGTAAAAGAGATGAGGATGGTGATGTTGATGAAGACGATCACCGCGGCGATGATTCCCCTCCTGACGGCACTCCGGTGCCACCAAGAGAGAGGAGGAGAGGTTCTCCCCCTTGTGCTTCCTCCTCCATGCCCTCCCCCTAGATGGGGAGAGGTTCTCCCTCTGGTCCTTGGCCTTCATGGTGATGATGGACCCCCCGGGATCCTCCTCCATGCCCTTCGGTGATGATGGCCCCCTCCGGTAGGGTGCCAGAGAGGGCCTAGATTGGTTTTCGGTGGCTACAGAGGCTTCTGGCGGCGGAACTCCCGATCTAGGTTAATTTTCCGAGGTTTCTGTATTTATAGGAATTTTTGGCGTCGGTCTCACGTCAAGGAGGTGCCCGAGGCGTCCACGAGGCAGGCCCACGCGCTTGGGGGGCGCCCCCACCCTCGTGGACGCCTCGGGACTCTCCTGGCCCAACTCTTTTACTCTGGGGTCTTCTTTTGGTCCATAAAAATTGTCAAAAATTGGCACGTCAATTGGACTCCGTTTGATAGTCCATTTCTGTAAAACTCGAAAACAAGGAAAAAACAGAAACTGGCACTGGCACTGGGCACTAGGTTAATAGGTTAGTCCCAAAAATCATATAAAATAGCATATAAAACATCCAAGGTTGATAATATAATAACATGAATACTTCATAAATTATAGATACGTTGGAGACATATCAACATCCCCAAGCTTAATTCCTGCTCGTCCTCGAGTAGGTAAATGATAAAAGAAATTATTTATGAAGTGTGAATGCTAGCAAGTGCATAAGTTTCATCAATGATAGTTCCAATCACCTTTTCTAGCATCAATATATATTATAACAGTATCTCATCTTCATAAAACTTTTCATGATCAAGTAACAAGCTATTCACATGTTAAAGTATAGATCATAAACTTTCTTGAAACTAACAAACTATATTCTCAGTCATCAAACAATTGCAATTCATCTTATTTTCAGGAAGGGTCTATGTCAGAGCTTTGATTTAGCAAACTCCACATACTCAACTATCATTTAATATTTCATAATTGCCAACACTCACGTGATATTTATGGGTTCAAAGTTTTAATCAGACACAGAGAAAGATAGGGGATTATAGATTCACCTCCCAACCTTTTACCTCAAGGGTAATGTCAACAATATATATATATCAGGATCTTTCCAACACAATGTGCTTGCCAAAGGATAAAATGTAAAAAGGAAAGGTGAAGATCACCATGACTCTTGCATAAGGTAGAAGATAAAATTAAAAGGTAGGACCTTCATAGAGGGAAGCAGAGGTTGTCATGCGCTTTTATGCTTGGATGCACAAAATATTAATGCAAAAGAACGTCACTTTATATTGCCACTTGTGATATGGACCTTTATTATGCAGTCTGTCGCTTTTATTTCTTCCACATCACAAGATCTTATAAAGCTTATTTTCTCCACATTAATAGATCATACATATTTAGAGGGCAATTTTTATTGCATGCACCGATGACAACTTACTTGAAGGATCGTACTCAATCCGTAGGTAGGTATGGTGGACTCTCATGGCAAAACTGGTTTAAGGAATGTTTGGAAGCACAAGTAGTATCTCTACTTGGTGCAAAGAATTTGGCTAGCATGAGGGGGAAAAGCAATCTCAACATGTTGGATGATCCAAGACAATATACTTTATTTCGGATATAAGAAAACATAACCCATTACGTTGTCTTCCTTGTCCGACATCAACCTTTTAGCATGTCATATTTTAATGAGTGCTCACAATTACAAAAGATGTCCAAGATAGTATATTTATGTGTGAACCTCTCTTTCTTTATTACTTCCTATTAATTGCAACGATGACCAAAACTATGTTTGTCAACTCTCAACAACTTTTATTCGTCATACTCTCTATATGTGAGCTCATTACTCTCCATAATATCCATATGATCCTCTTTTATTTTATTCCCTCGAGATCATAGCAAGATAATCAAGCCCTTGACTCAACACTACTCTTTATTATATATAGCTCACGGACTCGATTACATAGGAAGATCATAAAGCAAAACTCACAACTAGATCATACTAAAACTTTATTCTACTAGATCAAGACATTATCAAAAAGGATCGAACTAAGAAAAACGGTAAAGATAGAAGTGATGGTGATACGATACCATGGCACTCCCCCAAGCTTGGTAGTTGCCAAGGGGGGTGTAACGCCCATGATGCGGCTATATCTCCCACGTGTTGAAGCACGACTTAGAGGCATAACCGCATTGTAAGCAATGTTGCAAGTGGGGTAATCTTCACACAACCCATGTAATGAAAAAGGAAAAGAGGTACATAGTTGGCTTACACTCTCCATGTCACACAATACATGAATAAAGCATTACAGCATCCAGATACAATCAAGGTCTGACTACGAAACCAAAATAAAAGAAGACTACCCCTGATGCGAAAGATCCCCGATCGCCCCAACTGGGCTCCACTACTGATCAACTAGAAACGGAACAACATAACAAACACGATCTTCATCAAACTCCTCCTGAGCTCGGTTGCGTCACCTGCACGGTATCATCGGCACCTGCAAGCTGGTTTGGAAGTATCTGTGAGTCACGGGGACTCAGCAATCTCACACCCTCGCGATCAAGACTATTTAAGCTTATAGGAAGGGTAAAAGGTATGAGGTGGAGCTGCAGCAAGCACTAGCATATATGGTGGCTAACATGCGCAAATGAGAGCGAGAAGAGAAGGCAAGGCACGGTCGAGAAACTATGATCAAGAAGTGATCCTAGAACAACCTACGTTCAAGCATAACTCCAACACCGTGTTCACTTCCCGAACTCCGCCGGAAAGAGACCATCACGTCTACACACGCGGTCGATCCATTTTAATTAAGTTAAGTTTCAGGTTTTCTACAACTGTACATTAACAAATTCCCATCTGCCCATAACCGCGGGCACGGTTTTCGAAAGTTCATAACCCTGCAGGGGTGTCCCAACTTAGCCCATCACAAGCTCTCATGGTTAACGAAGGATATTCCTTCTCCCAAGACAATCCGATCTGACTCGGAATCCCGGTTACAAGACATTTCGACAATGGTAAAACAAGACCAGCAAAGCCACCCGAATGTGCCGACAAATCCCGATAGGAGCTGCACATATCTCTTTCTCAGGGCACACTGGATTATCCAAGGTTCCGGTAGGCCAGCCCAGAGTTGCCCCTGGTGGCCACCGGCAGCTGACAGGTTAGACCAACACTCAGAGGAGCACTGGCCCAGGGGTTTAAATAAAGATGACCCTTGGGTTGGCTGACCCAAGGGAAAGAAAAGGCTAGGTGGCAAATGGTAAAACCAATGTTGGGCCTTGCTGGAGGAGTTTTATTCAAGGCGAATTGTCAAGGGGTTCCCATTATAACACAACCGCGTAAGGAACGCAAAATCAAGGAAAATAACACCGGTATGACGGAAACTAGGGCGGCAAGAGTGGAACAAAACACCAGGCATAAGGCCGAGCCTTCCACCCTTTACTAAGTATATAGATGCATTAATTAAATAAGAGATATTGTGATATCCCAACAATAACCATGTTCCAACCTGGAACAAACTCCATCTTCACCTGCAACTAACAACGCTATAAGAGGGGCTGAGAAAAACGGTAACATAGCCAAACAGCGGTTTGCTAGGACAAGGTGGGTTAGAGGTTTGACATGGCAATATGGGAGGCATGACATAGCAAGTGGTAGGTATCACGGAATAGGCATGGCAATAGAGCGAGCAACTAGCAAGCAAAGATAGAAGTGATTTCGAGGGTATGGTCATCTTGCCTGAGATCCCGCAAGGAAGAATAACGAGTCCATGAAGAAGATAAACGGACGTAGTCGAACGAATCCTCACAAACGCGACGTTAACGTAACCAACCCGAAGAAGCAACAGCGGAAAGAAGCATACAACATAGTAAACAACCAACACATGAATATGGCATGATGCACAACCAAGTATGATGCATGTCCGGTTTAAAGAAGCATGGCATGGCAAAGTGCACAAACAAAACTACAAGTTAAGTGGATCTCAATATGCAACTCCGTTGCATATTGACGAAACACCACGTCAATTATTTAGTTCTCTCTCGTTTATGTACTCAACAATATTAAATGTCGGTTAACATGGCAAGAGATGAAGCATAATAAAACTACCTAACTAGGCAAGTTTAAATGTGGCCGGAACAACAAACAACAAGTCCGGAAACTCCTCATGTGCATATTTTAGGTTTTGGTATTGTTCTGCCCTAAACCATATTTTAGAGTTGTTAAACATGCAAAGCAAGGTCACCATGATAAACTATGCATTTTCCAGCCCATTTACATATAAAGATTATTAAATTTGGAGCTACGGTTAAATAGTTATGAATTAAATCATTTTAGCATGGCATATGGGCAAAATTACACAAACAACAGTTTAAACATTTTAAACATGCATGAAAGTAGCATATTACGAAACTAGACAAAATTTTAGTCATTTTTCATATATAAAACATTTTACTCCGATGCACCATTTGTGAGTTATTAAATGCATGAAATGCAAGGGTTTTTCTGCAAATTTTGCGTTCACGGGATAATAGGAAAAAACGTTCAGGCAGAAAAAATATAGAGCTGGGACGAATCTGGAGCGCTGCTCACATTGGGCTTGGCCCGGTTGGTGGAAGAGGCCTGCTGGCATGCGGCTGGGCCTTAACGAGACTGTGACAGGCGCGGTCGACGACGAGGTCAACGCGGGCGAGGCGCTCGCTTGGCCGGATCGAGCAGGTGAAGCAGAGGGTTTGCGGGTGCGCTCCCCCGCTCGAGAAGAAGTAGAGCAGAGCAGCAGCGTCAGTGGTCTCCGGCGCGGCGGCGAAGGACGGAGGGCGGCAGATCTGGGCGACGCGGTCAACGGCACAGGCGTTGCTCGTCCTCCTCTGGAGCAGGGACAAGGCGGCCATGGCAGGTGGGCGCCGGGAGGCTCGGGCGATGGCGTTCGACGGGACCGGCGAAGCGGTGAGTTTGCACGGCGGCGGAGGGGTCGAGATCGACGGGAAACGGCACTCCGGCGAGGTCCGAGAGGTGCGAGGGGAGCTGTTGGCGTTGCTGGCGCTTGCTCGGCAGGGATGGCGCGGGCCACGACAGAGGAACCAGGGCGCGGCGGCAGGACTTAGGCGCAGGGGCGAGGCGAGCTCGAGCAGATTCGGCGGTTGGCGCTGCTCGGAGGTCACCAGACGAAGCAGGACGACGGCTGCAGTGCCATGGAGCTTGGGCGAGGTCCTGCTCGTTCCTGGGAAGGAGAGAGAGAGGACCACCATGAGAGAGATAGAGGAAAAAAATAGGAGGGGAGAGGAGCGGGACGAAGCCGGTCCTGGTCGTGGCCGCCGGCGGCGGGGTCCCCTGAGGGCGTGGCCTGCAGGGTTGGTGAGGCTCGGGCGCTAGGGCTCCTGCTCCGCTGCTGCTACGGGTTCGAGGATAAAGCAGAGGAGGAGCTTCAGGGAAGGAGGAGTGGATCTGGTTGGGTGGCTGAGAAAAACTAGGAGGATGCGGCGGCGACCGAGGGGATGGATCTCGAGGGGGATTTGGAGTGTGGCGGCGGCTGAGGGGACAAATGACCTAGTTTTTAGGGTTTGGTCTGATATATATATATATAGCAAAAGGATTTTCGGATAGAGGCATTTGGTCCCTCCGATCTTAAATGGACGGTCGAGATAAAAAGGCTAGGGAGACCAAAAGGAAAAATGAAGATGTTTTGTAGATGTTTGGGGATGATCCGGACACAACGGTGACGACTGCCCGGGTCGGGTTCGGGGAAGTTTCGGACGCGCACGTGAGGGGTTCGATGTACCGTGCAGAGAGGGTTTCGGGGTCTGGCGGTTGACAACGGACTGTGCAAAAAGCTTTGGGCTATGAGAAGAGAAGAGAGAGAGACCCGGCAACTGTTTCCAGAGACCGAAAACGTCCAACTTTTGACCGACTATAATGTCGCTATAGTTATCCGTTGGGCTATCAAACGAACTCCGAATGCGATGAAACTTGGCAGGCAGCCTACCTACAACATAACAACACCGCATGCCAACTTTCAACCCATTCCGAGAAAATTTTCCGGCCACTTATAAAATAATATTTCGGGCATGCCGCGGGCGCGTGCAAGTGTGTCTAGGCTCAGAACGGGCAACGGAAAGAACGAGGAGACCGGTTCGGATGCAAGTTTTTAAAACATAATGATGCAATGTACCTGATGACATGCTAAGATGCAACACGCAAGCAAATGACAAGGCAACAACCATGAATAACTGGAAGACACCTGGCGCATCAGTCTCGGGGCATTACAGGGGGTGCCCATACCCGATGTAATTATGTCTCCTTCTTCAGGGGTAGTGATATGATATTCTTGGTGATGATGCCCCTCAAGATACGATTCTCTTCTTCGAGCTTATTGACTTGCTACTTGAGGTCCATTATTTCCTTACGGAGCTTGCCCGTGATGGCTAAAGCTCCCTTCACCCAAGGATGTTGCATAGCTATGGGAGAACAAGTAACACTCTTTTTCATATTTTCATAAGAAAGAAATCTAACATTGGAAGGGATGACCGAGTTTGGAATAGCCGATCTCTGTAGTTCCCCCATAGTGAATCCTGCTCGGAAACGGGAAGTGACTTCTTCATCCTCCTCCATGGCATCTATCCTTTTCAAATCGGCCTCCATCTCTTCCTCAGTTGATGGCCCAAAGTGGTCAGCATTGCTGTTTGCTCTTGGCCCCGGTGTCGGATGAGACACCCGACTCTCCCCGACTGACTCTTGAGAAGACATCTTGCTCTAAATCTGCAGCAGAAACAACTTGAAACAAAAACACAGGATATTCGCGTGGTACGATGGTCAAAACCTTCGGGAGATTATATAGTGATTTTTTACCGACCAAAAGAAGTATCATGCAAGAAAACGGAGTCCGGAGAGCACACAAGGTGCCCACGAGGTAGGGGGCGCACCCTCCACCCTCGTGGAGGCCTCGTGTCCTTCCCAGTCTGCTTCTTATTTTCCTATTTTCTTAAATATTCCAAAACGGAGAAAAATTGCCATTAGAACTGTTTTGGAGTCGGTTTACTTATCGTACCACATACCTATTCCTTTTTGGAGTCTGAAACGTTCCGGAAAGTGTCTCTTATTCCTCCGGGGTTACGATTTCAATAATATTAGTTTCAACATTTATGGGATTACCTGAGATATAATGTTTGATTCTTTAACCGTTCACCACCTTCGGATTTGTGCCTTCGAAGTTGTTGATTTTTATGGCACCGGAACGATAGACCTCCTCGATAACGTAAGGACCTTCCCATTTAGAGAGAAGTTTACCTGCAAAAAATCTTAAACGAGAGTTGTATAACAATACATAATCACCTACATTGCACTCACGTTTTTGTATCCTTTTATCATGCCATCTTTTAACTTTTTCTTTAAACGGCTTGGCATTTTCATGAGCCTGGGTCCTCCATTCATCACGTGAGCTAATGTCAAAAATCCTCTTCTCACCAGCAAGTTTGAAGTCATAGTTGAGCTCTTTAATGGCCCAATATGCCTTATGTTCTAATTCAAGAGGTAAGTGACATGCTTTACCATAAACCATTTTATATGGAGACATACCCATAGGATTTTCATATGCAGTTCTATAAGCCCATAATGCATCATCAAGTTTCTTGGACCAATTCTTTCTAGATCTATTAACAGTCTTTTGCAAAATTAATTTAAGCTCTCTATTGCTAAGTTCTACTTGACCACTAGACTGCGGGTGATATGGAGATGCAATTCTATGATTAACATCATACTTAGCAAGCATTTTACGAAAGGCACCATGAATAAAATGTGAACCACCATCAGTCATTAAGTATCTAGGGACTCCAAACCTCGGAAAAATAACTTCTTTAAGCATCTTAATAGAGGTGTTATGATCAGCACTACTAGTTGGAATAGCTTCTACCCACTTAGTAACGTAATCAACATCAACTAAAATATGTGTATACCCATTAGAGGAAGGAAAAGGTCCCATATAATCAAAGCCCCAAACATCAAATGGTTCAATAACAAGTGAATAATTCATAGGCATTTCTTGATGTCTACTAATATTACCAATTCTTTGACATTCATCACAAGACAAGACAAACTTACGGGCATCCTTGAAGAGAGTAGGCCAATAAAAACCGGATTGCAATACCTTATGTGAAGTTCTGTCTGCAGCTTGGTGTCCTCCATAAGCTTCGGAGTGACACTTGCGTATGATCTGTTCATGTTCATGCTCAGGTAAACAATGTCTAATAACACCATCTACTCCTTCTTTATAAAGATGTGGGTCATCCCAGAAGTAATGTCTTAAATCATGGAAGAACTTTTTCTTTTGCTGGTATGTGAAACTAGGTGGTATAAATTTAGCAACAATGTAATTAGCATAATCAGCATACCATAGAGCAGTATGAGAAGCATTTATGACAGCTAATTGTTCGTCAAGAAAGCTATCGTCAATAGGTAGTGGGTCATCAAGAACATTATCTAACCTAGACAAGTTGTCTGCAACGAGGTTCTCAGCTCCCTTTCTATCAATAATATGCAAATCAAATTCTTGTAGCAGGAGAACCCATCTAATAAGTCTAGGTTTAGCATCTTTCTTTTCCATAAGATATTTAATAGCAGCATGATCAGTGTGAATAGTTACTTTAAAATCAACAATATAAGGTATTAACTTATCACAAGCAAATACAACTGCTAAGAATTCTTTTTCAGTGGTAGCATATTTTTTCTGGGCATTGTCTAGGGTTTTACTAACATATTGGATAACATTTAATTTCTTATCAACTCTTTGTCCTAGAACAGCCCCTACTGCATAATCACTAGCATCACATATATTTTCAAAGGGTAAATTCCAATCAGGTGGCTGAACAATAGGTGCAGAAATAAAGGCTTTCTTAAGTATTTCAAATGCTTCTACACAATATTCATCAAAGACAAAAGGAATATCTTTTTGTAATAGGTTAGTCAGAGGCCGTGAAATTTTTGAGAAGTCCTTAATGAACCTCCTATAGAAACCGGCATGACCAAGGAAACTTCTTATACCTTTGATGTCCTTGGGACACGGCATCTTTTCGATAGCATCAACTTTAGCTTTGCCAACTTCAATACCTCTTTCAGAAATTTTATGCCCCAAGAAAATACCTTCATTAACCATAAAGTGGCACTTCTCCGAATTCAAGACAAGGTTAGTTTCTTCACATCTCTGCAAAACTCGATCAAGGTTTCTCAAGTAATCATCAAAAGAGGATTCATAAACAGAGAAATCATCCATGAAAACTTCACATATCTTTTCACAAAAGTTAGAGAATATAGCCATCATGCATCTTTGAAAGGTAGCAGGTGAATTACATAAACCAAAAGGCATACGTCTATAAGCAAAGGTACCGAAAGGGCAAGTAAAGGTAGTCTTTTCTTGATCGTCAGCTGACACATGTATTTGAGAGAAACGAGAGTAACCGTCTAGAAAGCAAAAATGTGTATGTTTGGTAATCTTTCTAGCATTTGATCAATGAAAGGCAAAGGGTAATGCTCTTTTTTAGTAGCTTTATTTAATTTGTGGAAATCAATTACCATCCTATAACCTGTAGTAATTCTTTGTGGAATCAATTCATCTTTATCATTAGGAACAACAGTAATACCTCCCTTCTTAGGGACACAATGGACAGGACTTACCCACTGACTATCAGCAACGGGATAAATTATACCTACTTCAAGGAGCTTTAATATTTCCTTGCTTACCACTTCTTTCATCTTAGGATTTAGCCGTCGTTGGTGGTCAATAACTGGTTTGGCGTCTTTCTCGAAATTTATTTTGTGTTGAGATAGAGTGGGACTGATGCACTTAAGATCATCAAGAGTCCAATAGCAGCACGGTGCTTCTTCAAAGATTTCAATAATCTCTCTTCTTCATGCTCTGAAAGGCTAGCACTAATAATAACAGGATATATCTTCTTTTCATCGAGATAAGCATATTTAAAAGTATCAGGCAATGGTTTAAGCTCAAACACGGGATCACCCTTCGGTGGAGGAGGATCCCCTAGGATTTCAACAGGCAAGTTGTGTTTCAGAATAGGTCCCTATTTAAAGAACACTTCATCCATTTCCCTTCTTTCATTCATAAACATATCATTTTCATGGTCTACCAAATATTGTTCTAAAGGATCAGTAGGAGGCACGGCAATAGAAGCAAGACCAATAATTTCATATTTACTAGGAAATTCTTTGTCATGGGGTTGTCTACGAAATTTAGCAAAATTAAACTCATGTTACATATCCCCTAAACCAACATAAACAATATCCTTATTGCAGTCTATCTTAGCACTAACAGTATTCAAGAAGGGTCTACCAAATATAATGGGACAAAATTCATCTTGTGGGGAACCGAGAACAACAAAATCAGCAAGATATTTAACCTTCCCACACAAGACTTCAACATATCTAACAATCCCAGTCGGTGAAATAGTATCTCTATTGGCAAGTTTAATGGTAACATTGATATCTTCACTACAAAAAAAATACACTTCCGTGATGATTCGTGTTTGTCACAGTAGGTCGCGTTTTTTGTCATGCATGTACATCCATGACAATTTTATGATAGAATCAAGATAGTCATGCATGTGCTGTCGTAGAAGTGTTCCATGACATTACCAAAATTATCATCGCGGAAGTGTCCACTTCCATGACGATAAATCGCACGTCACAGAAGTGCTTTCGTCAAGGGTGACCGACACGTGGCATCCACCGTAACGGAATGACGTTAAGCTATCGGGTCGGATTTTGGATCCGATAACCCGTTAACAGCCCTGACCAATGGGAAATTTCCACATGTAAAATTCTGATTGGCTGAAGGGAACACCTGTCAGCTTGTCAGTGGGCCAGATGTCGCCCGTCCATTGGAGGAGACATGCCTATGATACGTCGACACGTGGCTGGGCCCAACAGAGGCCCATATAGGTTAAAAAGGCCAGCCCAGTCAAAGGCCCGTAGAACTTAATTAGGTACTAGTGGGCCAGCCCAATAGCGACCTGCTTAATAAAGGCCCATTTACGGCCCAAAGCTAGATCTGGACCGTTAATTGTTTGCCCAATATTTGGGCCCATTTATGGCCCGAAGCCAGATCTGGCCTGTTAATTGTTCGCCTAATATTTGGGCCCATTTGCGGCCCGAAGCCAGATCTGGCCCGTTAATTGTTCGCCGAATATTTGGGCCCAACTACAGCCTAGTGACTTTCGGCCTGTTAGAGGCCTCATGTAGACATGGGCCCATTTCAGCCCGGTGTGACTTTCGGTCTGGGAATGGCCCGTGCTGCCCATGGGCCATATATGGTCCGACGGGACATCAGGCCCACTAACGGCCCATGCTAAAGGTGGCAACAGTTAAGCCCAACGTGACTTTGGGCCTGTTAAAGGTCTGTAGCGTAATTCGGCCCGTTAATGCCTGTGCTAAGCTTTCGGCCTCCTAAAGGCACATGATATCAGTGGTCCAACTAAGGCCCGAGATATGTTTCGGCCTGGTAACGGCCCGTGAGCTAACTAGGCCCAAAACGGCCCGGTCTACATGTCGGCCTGCTGAAGGCCCGTCGACGACTAGTGAAAATTGAGGCCCAATGTCGGTGTCAAAACTGGCGGATCTCTGGTAGGGGGTCCCGAACTGTGCGTCTAGGATCGATGGTAACAGGAGGCAGGGGACACGATGTTTACCCAGGTTCGGGCCCTCTTGATGGAGGTAATACCCTATGTCCTGCTTGATTGATATTGATGATATGACTATTACAAGAGTTGATCTACCACGAGATCGTAGAGGCTAAAACCCTAGAAGCTAGCCTATGGTATGATTGTTGTCTATATTCTATCGACTAGCCTAGCCTCGGTTTATATAATGCACCAGAGGCCTAGGATAACAAGAGTCCTAGCCGAATACGCCGGTGGGGAGGAGTCCTTGTCTTGATCACCAAGTCTTATGGAATCTTCCTTGTATCCGGCAGCTGTCCGAACTGGCCCATGAGTATACGGCCATGGGGGTCCTCGGCCCAATCTAACAGATCGGGAGACGACATGGTGAGTACCCCCTAGTCCAAGACACCGTCAGTATCCCCCTGAATCGGTCTTCAAGTTAGGGATCTCCTCGATTCTTCCGAACTGTTCTTCATCTTCGGTTGTCGGTCTTGAAAACTGGTTCAACAAATCTTCTCATCTTGGATCTTGAGGATCGCCGAAATGCATTCGATGAGTTTACACGTCGGGTATCCGAGGAGCCCCTTTAAGTTTCCGGCCTTTATCAATGCCTTGTTATTTTTATGCCACACCTCGGGTTTGAAGTTGTTCCCGGGCGGCAGCATCCTCTTACGTCCGAGCTCCAACGCCGGACTGCATTTGAGGTATCTTTTGCAGCTGAGCACCAACGCCGGACTGCTTCCGAGCTCTAACACCGGAATGTATCCGAGCTCCAACGCCAGACTATGTATCCGAGCTCCAACGCCGGACTGTATCCAAGCTCCAACACCGGACTATATCCGAGGTGTCGTAAATCACCTTGGTTCAAAGAAGTTTGAAGGAGTTTAGCCGAGCTTAATGCCGGAAATGCCCTCTATGGAGCTAGCCACTAGCGCCCGAGCTTTATGCCGGACTGCTTCCGAGGTGGTGCACCACCCCGAATGTGGGTCAATTTTTGTCAATATTTTTTATTGGTGCAATTTATTCTTTGCCGAGATATATATAGCCGGTAGCCTCAAGGTGGGTATCAGTCTAAAACCCAAGATGCACATGAAGGATGCCATAAGACCGTTGATCCCAATAGCCGCCGAGACTCAGGTTGATTTGCAAAATCGGTCTGAGGATCATGTCCTAGCTCGGCAGAATACTTCGAAACACAAAAAGCGGCGGGCTTAGTCCTCGAGACTCAGGTTGGGTGCGGCTGACCAACCTGAGGATCAAAATCTCCTCGGAAACTATATTACACTTAAATTTTCTGCACTGGATTGCCAATGCAGTAGCCCCCGAGACACTGGTCGGGTGGCAACACCAGATCAGGGGATCGATGTGCCCCTGTAATATTTGTAAATAATAAGCCCGAAGCCCAGTAGCCCCCGAGCCTTAATGCGAGCACGGGTGGCCGAATTAAGGATCGATATCCATAGTAAAATCACAAATTATGTGTAATGACTCTATGTATCCAAGTACTTTACGTCATTAATGCTCGGATCCGCATTGTACAAAACTTTGTTGACCGACCATTGGCTTCCACCTCCTCGGCCAATAGCCGAGGAGTGTTTGTCCTACTTTATAAAGCCTTTGTGAGGGCAAAGATTTACGATAAACAAGGCAATCTGGCCACACGGTTTTATAAACAAAGGTACGCAGAGAGATATGTTATATTACTGTTTAACAGAAGAAATGTCTTCCAAAGAAAATAGTCCCGCTATCGGTTCCTTTCTTTGTGTTGTCATGCTAAGCATGATCATGAAACCTCAGCTCGAATGTAAGAGCAAAATATCGAGGATTTAGTTTGGGAGGCCAGTTAATAGCCCCCGGTAGTGTTCGGCGACAGTTGAGGTCAAGCCGTAAACACTTCGGCCAATGTTATGAACGGCCCGTCATTTAACATAGTCATCGGATCGCTGACCAGTTTACGCTTATTGTGACAGTCAGTTTTCGGCTTTCTCCACTGAGGTGCTTGACCATGCGAGTTGGAAGCACAATCGCAGTGGTTCTCCCTTTGCACCCCTAGTCGAACAAAGCGGAACGTAGGAGGAAAGCACAGGAGCCGGGCAACCCAACTATTGACCGAAGACACAATTCAAAACCGATGCATATATAGCAATATCCGAGAATTTTTTGCCGAATCCCTAAAGGCGTCCGGTGTTGCACTGCGAGACTAATGCTGGAAAAGCACAAATAGTTTAAAAGTGCCATAGGCTCGAAAAGCCAAAAAACTTATTCAAAAGTTTAATGTCCGAACTAGATCAAGTGTTCGGTGTCAATCCAAAAATTGACCTTGAAAAAAAAGTGCTTCTGCCGTGCTTTAACATGACAGATCCTATCTCAAGACTTCAAGCGGGTCAGCCTACGGCTTCAACCTCCTATCCCGAAGGCGGAGTACTTCTCATTAGGCCAGTTTAGCAAACTAAACTCTAGCGGTTTCGAGAGAGAAATTAGGCTCCTCAGCTAGTGACCTCATACTTGTGTCAAAAAAGGAATGATAAATAATAATAATAATAATAATAATAATTTGCAATGACTAAGAATAAGTACACTTATCATAAAACAGCTCATATAAATTTAAGAGCCCCCAAGTGACTTGGGTAAAAGAATGATTGCATGTACTGAAGTACTTATATCATATCTATGTTCAACCGGACTTTAAACGTGTCTTAACCGACCGTCGGCTTCTCCCTCTTCGGTCAAGGACCGAAAAGTGTTATGTACTCCATCTGTTGAGAATATCGACGGTGTTTCCAATAACCGGGCAATCAGGCCATAAGGCTGTAATAGACAAAGCGCGCTCAGAGAACTTATGCTATATTATAGCGAAGTGTAAGAAGCATCTTCGAAGAAAATAGTACCCCCACCGATACCTTTCTTCGGTGCTCATTGTTATTATGAGACTTGTGTAATAGATTTTTTGTACTCATGAGTTCCGTTGTGTGCCGACCATCATTGAAAACTATAAGAGCGCTAGCTTTCGGCTTCACCCAGTCTGAGGTCCGGCTCGGATGACCCGATCGTGACAATCGCAGAGGTGCTCCCTTTACTCCCTAGCCGAACAATCGGGAACATAGGGGTAAACACAGGAGCGAGGCAACCCAGCTTGCAAATCGCTTAAGTCAATATGGTGCATATTGTGGCGTAATACACGAACAAGGAACGAAGCCGTACAAGTATAATCATATGCAAGAGGAAAAGCTTCATGAAGGAAGCCCCCAAATGAATAGGGTATTTGAATTTATGCGTCACAAACAAAGTTTGGACAAGGAAATTTTTACAAGCAACTTTTTTCCAAAAAATTATAATGCTTGGTCGAACCGAACACAAGTTAGAAATTAAAGCTTTGAGCATGAAAGCGACTTAGCTGGTTAATGTGTTCGATATTGATGACGTGGTCCGAGCTTGATGCGGGACAAGGTTCTACCCCCCAAGCCGGTCCCAGGATGGCGGAGCGGAGAGCTCGACATGCCGAAGTGGTGACATAGCACGGTCAATGCAGACCGGCAGAGTGACGCCGAAGTCCCCGGATCATTTTCATGTGCACAAAAACTAGTGCAAACCGGAGATAATAGTAATAATGATAATTAAAAAAAATCGTTGCATAATAAATAATTTATGCAAAGTGAGTAATAAAAGAAATATGGCCTGGCGCCGAAGTCAATGTCGATGCAGGACATTGGCGTGATGCGGTAAAGGCGCGGCAAAGCCTGAATTCACAGGTCGGTCCGAGCTCCGAATGCGGCGTTTGCCGGACTATGTACGGAAACTGGCCAAACCACCATGCGACTGTCTTAATGCGGCCACCATTTGATATACCTATGTACATATGATGGACAAACCAAAGTAATAATTCCTTGGGAAAAATGAACCCAAACAAGCAAAAAATATTGGGATTAATAGCACCTGGTTTATTTGTTGTAGCAATCCGAAGGAAGGTGATTCCAAAAATTGGGACCCGGTCCGCACACCCATTGCCTGATGGGCGGTAAAACGACGGCATGGAAATGCTGGCAAAGGTTGGCTCGCCGAGGCAAAGCCCTCGGTCCAGCTAACATGATGGAGCTGGTCGGCTAGTGACGCCGAAGTGTCCGGAGTAGGTTGATGAAGAGATGGCGAATCCCCTGGTCCAGCCGAGATGTCGAAGCCTCGATGTCAGCCGATGAGTCGAAGTAGGTCGGCGTGATGGACACCATCTTGAAGAAGCAATAGTGCGGCCCTGCCGATGCAGGTCGTGACGTTGTCGATGCCGGCTTGATGAAGCGACCGTGCGGCGATGCCGGTATGCCAGCTCCGTGTAATCCGTGGGGCGGCGATGTTGGTGACGATTTATCCTTCGCAATGCCGGACTCTTGTTCGGCTTGCCGAGATGATGATCTGAAGAAGTTGAGCTCGGCTCAACAAAGTGACGACGTGTCTAGCGCAGGTTGGCAGCCATGGAGCAATATTGCCTGACTGGTTGTACACCAGCATGATGTTGAAGATCATGTTCAAAAGATCTTAAAGTTAGTGGGATGTGTTCAGAAACAAAACCCAATACCCTATACAAAACTTCCTTCAAAAGGGATGTCCAAAATCCCGTTCATAAAAAAGACGAACTCGGGTCGGATTCGTTTTCACGCAGAAAACATATCAGAAAAGTGATGCACTAATCGGAAGGTTCCCGGAGTTTGGACGGTCGGATCAAGCTGAAATTTTGAGAGCTGGTAGATATATGAATTCCACAGCCGATCAATGGTTGGATCTTCCAAAGGACGTCCGGGCTAGAAGCTGGACACCACGCCCTAAACTCATCCAGATTCCTGTCCAGATTTGACAGGGCTCTGGTATATCGTGGATTGTCAGAGATTCCTCCATCGGAACTCGACGAAATTTTCCAGGGTTGTTGTAGACTCAATTCCGCACAATTCCATCGAAGCAATCATTAAAAGACACTTGAGGAGGCGGTGGTGGCGGGCACAAGTTTGCTGTCTAGAAAAACAGCACGGTCGCCCGAGGACAATGTTGACGTTGAGCCCCAGGGCTCTCTGGATGATTCCTCCATGATCTTGATAGAGATCGGAGTTGATGTTTGTGAAGGCCCTCATCCGAACATGATGATCGGAGGTTGGGCACAGTCCTTGGTCGAACCAAGGTGACCAGTCGAGCTGGTGACGAAGATGCCGAAGTCGCAGTTGATCTGCAGGCGAGCCATCAACCTTTTGCCGAACACACAGTGGAACTCTCAATGAAAGCACCAATGTCGGTGTCAAAACCGGTGGATCTTGGGTAGGGGGTCCCGAACTGTGCGTCTAGGATCGATGGTAACAGGAGGCAGGGGACAAGATGTTTACCCAGGTTCGGGCCCTCTTGATGGAGGTAATACCCTACGTCCTGCTTGATTGATATTGATGATATGAGTATTACAAGAGTTGATCTACCATGAGATCATAGAGGCTAAAACCCTAGAAGCTAGCCTATGGTATGATTGTTGTCTATATTCTATCGACTAGCCTGGCCTCAGTTTATATAATGCACCAGAGGCCTAGGATAACAAGAGTCCTAGCCGAATACGCCGGTGGGGAGGAGTCCTTGTCTTGATCACCAAGTCTTGTGGAATCTTCGTTGTATGCGGCAGCTGACCGAACTGGCCCATGAGTATACGGCCATGGGGGTCCTCGGCCCAATCTAACAGATCGGGAGACGACGTGGTGAGTACCCCCTAGTCCAGGACACCGTCACCCAACATGCATTTTGGCCTGCTAAAGGCCCGTGGTTTCATCTCGGCCGTAACAGGCCAGTACAATATTCAGCCTGTTAATGGCCCAATGCTACCTGGGCCAAACTAAGCGCTGGGTCAACAAAAGGCCCAACTAAAATATAGGCCGGTGTAAGTTTGGGCCTGGCGCAATGTGTGAAGGCCCCAATCATTCGGGCCCAAGAAAGACACAGGTCGGCCAAATTGTGGCCTGCTAAAAACCTGGCCCGTTAGAGTCGAATGTTTCGGTCTGGTCGACTACATCTGATTTTTTTTCATATAGCAAATAATGGCAGTAACTAGTAGGAATTAAGAACAAACCTACTCTATACAATAAAGAAATTATGGCATAGTAACTAAGAATAAACCTACACTATACAGTAAATGATTTAAGGTATATTACATCCACTGGGCATCAAAGTTCGCCACCAGTGATCATAAAGCGCAACGAAGAAGCAGATTACAAAAACTGGGCACCATTGCAGCGTAACAAAATAATACTGAACCGAGACCACTTCCAAGACAGTTCAAGAAAGGTTAGCCTTGCGGGGGAACTGCTGCGCAAGCTGCTGAGCAAGGCTGTGAGACCGGCCTAGCATGTCGGTCATAGCTTCTAGGTGTAGCTATTTAGCGATGAGGTTCTCATTGGTGTTCTCCGCAATCTTTCTTAGAGATAGGACTTCAAGTCGAAGTTGAGTTGCAGAATGCCTTTCTGCTAGAACTTGG
The DNA here is from genome assembly GCF_002162155.2 of Triticum dicoccoides. Lineage (NCBI taxonomy): Eukaryota > Viridiplantae > Streptophyta > Magnoliopsida > Poales > Poaceae > Triticum > Triticum dicoccoides. The sequence goes on from NC_041388.1 coordinate 252,928,138, forward strand.
GGCTGAAGAAGTCGAACTGATTCAGAGAACGAATTCTGTGAGCTTGTCTGACTGTTAGTCTCAAGTAACTTGAACACTGCATCAAGACAAGACTTTGGGGTTGTCTCTCTATCTTCAAGATGTTTTGCCTTCTTTGCTGCAATATATGTTGGGTTTGTCTCACAGCCTTCAGTAGACTTGTGCATGCCATCAGGCATATCACCCTGAAACAAAGCAGAGAGATGACAGGTTTGCACGTGTATAAACAAAGATGATAACTGTTCTGTCAATTCTATCCAATTTCAAATTAGAAAATAAAGAGTAAGTTCAAAATATCAATAGCATAATTTGGCATTGTTCATAATGCGGGGAGCTTCACCACACTACTGGATTACCATGTCAACATAACAAGAATTGATGAAGGGCAAAGAAAATCATTGTATCTATTTTGGATAATGTGCATGGCATGTTGTTCATATCATCAGCCACATCAGTAAGATAAAATAGGAGATGACAAGGTGCAAACGTGGGCTGCTTCACCACACACTGGATTATAGATCCACAAAAACAAGCATACATATAGGGAGTATTAAGTAATGTGCATGGTATGAATAAGGAATTTGGTTTTACAAGTAAAACTTAGAACTTATGGTTCTTACGAACATGCATTTTGGTAGAAACAACAAACTAAACAGTAGTAAACAATAGGGAGTATGAGAAAATTAAACAGCAGTTGAGGATAAAGGCTTTAGAAGGACTGACTTACATTAACAGTTAACACCGGCTTTATAATGCCCTTCTCCATGTCAAGGGAAGGATAACTCAAGAATTTCAGCACAAAATCTTCTTCATAAGCATTGCCTGTACTCTACATTTTGTAGAGAGTAATTATAGATATGATAATACTGGAAGGGATATAGGATAATGAAGATAAGATGCAGATTGATGCTACATAATCAAGTACCAATCCCTGGAAGTACAAGCGTTACAGGACAAAATGTACTGACAAGAGCAATGGGCTACACTTCTGCACTGGCATTGTCTGTGTATTCTACTTGTTGGTAAGATTAAATATAGATATGATCTTTTTTAGTAAATGGTGGGCGAGGGAGATAAGATGCAGAATGCTACAAAATGAACCAATCCCTCTTCCCATAATACAAGAGTGTTTTGAACACTGGTGTACTGTACACAACATTCTTATATTATGGGACGGAGGGAGTAGCTGTTAATGTAAGTACAGTGATAGACCACGTTCAGTCCTTACAAGAGGACTGCAGAGCTAAACCTCTTCAAAAGCATTGGGTTGATTCTAAATTTATGTAAGAGTCCATACGGATCTTATAATGTCCACCAAATGGACGATTACGAGGCTAACATGTGTAGTGATGCTACATAATCAAACAGCTATGAAAGTAAGTATGGTCATACAGGGCAAGAGGTACTCACAAGAGCAATGCAGTGTGCAGTATAGTTGTGAGATTCTGTGGTCCCTTGAGAACGAATGTTCTTCTGCTAACAGTTTTCGTACAAGTGAGACATTAAGGCAAATGCAGAAATGTAGTTCAAATTGTGATGTGATATCATAGACAGTACCTTACGCTGCAGCTGAGACCAATGTGTAACAAGATTATTCCAGTCACCGTCGGATAAATGTAGCACCGGAGACTTTACAGAAATTTCGTTCAGAGGCTTGCCATCGAAGTGCGCTTGCCTCAGGTAGGAACGATACTTCATCAATGAGTGCTTGAAAAGCGCAACCAACCCTTGCTCGTCATCACAATCCAGTTTGCTCCTCGCTTATTTAAAAGAATGAAATCTTGTGTCTTCTGTCAGCAGAAACATATGTAGTAATGACCATGAATACCATTAGTACATTACTTACACGTAAGTTGCGGAGGAAGACTGGAAATTGTTCTGTGTGTGCGGTATAATCTTTCCATGAAGTAAAGATGCGCACAAAGTTCCTGACAACAACATAAGCTTCGTCTTCTAAACTGGGAAGAAATGGAACAGGGGTCCTATCTGCTGCAATTGGGGCTCTCTCTGGTTCGAAAAGGGATTTGGCAACTGGATTTGGTGTACTCTTTGCTGGAATGGGGGTTTTGTGTCGTACAGCTAGTGCTATGTCAACTGGCATAATCATACTGTTTGCTGCAGTTTGGGTCTATTGAGTTGGGGCATCAGAAATGGCCAGTGTAGTAGGGCTAGAGTCTGCTAGAGTTGGGGTATTTTGTGGGTCAGGTGATATTGTAACTACACCTAATGGGCTATTTGATTTATCAGGTGCCACTACCTTTTCCAAATATTTTGCTTGTGCTCCTCCACAATCAGCAATCGCCCTCTTCCTTTTGAACGTCTGATACACAAGAACAAGATTTGAATGGATAAATATGGTATGATGACAGATGGAATATGTACTGAAACTGGATAGGCAGGGCGTATTCACATACACGATGTGTAAACTAAGCTAATGGCAGTTCAACAAAGTAGAAGCAATGCAAAGCATCAGTTGCAAGATATGTGCGAGCAATGTAACCTTGGAAAGTTAGAGCAAGTACCTTGATGGGTGAATAAGATAGGGCATCTTCCTCTGACTCCTCCACTAGGGAGATACATTGACTTAGGTCTCCCTCTAGCTCAGAATCACTGTTAGGATCATATTCTGAGTATGAATCTGTAGGTGGAGAGCGTTTGCATTGCATTGCATCCAGACTTGATTTCAGTCCCTTAATGCCAAGTTTGACAGCCATGGCATTGTTCTGCTTTATTCTTTTCATGCGTGCAAGCTCATAATCATTATGATGCTGTTCAGAATCTAAGATTCATGAAAATATAAAAAGTAGTCAGATTATCTATGGAATGCATTGCGGATTCAACTCGGAGAGTGTCTCCCTATAAACCCCTGCATATGCAAAGTTCACCTCCCCAACCGTGCTGACCAGACCACACACAGAAATACAAACCCCTTATGTCTCTATAACAGGCAGGCACACATTTCAAAATTGAAGTAGGAACATTAGAATCATATGAAATTCGTATTTGAACAAATAAACTAAGCAATTATGAGTGGCGTAATGTTTAGCTTCAAGGGTGGAGTGTTGGTAGTGCGACACAAAGCAAGTAGGCAGATTGTATTCCATGTAAAAGATCAAAACCTATGTAAAAGCTGGAAATGACACTTTCTTTCTATACAATGCAGTGTTTGTTACCCACACATGATGGAAGAGATCACATAGAGAAATACTATTCACTCATGTCTACGGTTCTAGTATTTAGAAATAGGGTGGTCCACCCTAAAAGAATATTGACAACAAATATGACAAGGCAAGCATAGATGTAGTGAATCAATCATTTACTTGTGAGCTTACTAGGACAAGTATGCAGAATTGTAACTGTAGTAAGAGACCGTCCAAAATCTGAATGAAGAAGTTTGTCTAGCAATTATTGTTTGCAACTAATCGACGTGAATAATTGGATATTATATCGAATGAGTAAGAAAGACAAGTAAAATTGTCAACAAACCTGGCTTACAGTAGTAATCTGGGTCAATGTCACTACGACCAACAATCCAAAATGACTAGTTTCTGTTCCGAGGGCCAGAATTTTGAAAACCATGTGAACTTTAGAGGTACTAAAGATTACCGAAATACATCTGAACCATTAAGTGTAGGTAGCACTGAGCACACAACAAACCCTAATGACAGTCCTGCCTAATGAGTAATGAATCAATTAGAAAATGGGTGATGAGGAGTGGCTGCTGAGTGTTGTGGACGTATCTCAGGATAAATCGGGTTGGCTCGGTGGGTGATGCACGCCTGAGCCCTGAACGGACTGGGAAGGTAGGCACGGCGGCGCACCCAGGCAGCGGTGATGCTGTTGGGCAAGCGGCTCCTGGCCTCCTGTTAGTCCGGTGTCTCCTCCTAGAGTCATGCCGTCCGGGGACGGCAAGTCGCCGGCGAGGCAGGCGGCTGGGGGCGAGTAGAGATCGGAAGCACGCAGCAGAACAGAGGGGAATCGGGGCCTGGGACGACCCAAAATCCCAGGGTGGGCCGGCCCACCATGGGCACCCTGTAGAGATACACACCCGAGCGGTGAACATGTATTTTTGAAACTAATTTAGGAACATTTAGCTGACCAATTAAACAACTCTATTTTAATAATATCAGATTCATATTTGAACAACTAAGCTTGTTTAGCTTGATGGGTGGAGCAGTGTTATTATGACATGAAGCACGTATTATGATCGTATAGTGATCATAAAAAGGGGGAAACTCTAAGCATATTTTTTTAGCAAAAGAGGGTTTCCCCTCCGATTTCTATTAAAGAAACCACCACGGAACCAACATGATCAATTAAACCCTAAGCATGATCAATTAAACCGTATTATGGCTGTGCCATGGCAGATTTGAAGCTGCAAACCGGAGAAACGATATTTAGCATCCATTCTTTGCTTCGAACTAAGAACTAAATTATAAGAGCTGAAAAGAAAGTAGAGTAACCAAGTTAAGATCTATTTTCTGGTTGAGATCAAAAAGTTGAGGAGATATGAAGAACCACCTCTCTTGAGGTGTCGTGTAGGCATCGGGGGTGCGATGGCTGTCGGTGGCGTTGAAGCAGATCTGCGACGGTAGACGGGTGCATTGGGGGATAAGTCCCGTTGCGATGGAAGAGAAGGTCGTGTGAGAAGCCCCGGCAAAGAGGACGACGGTGCCGATGAAGCGAGAGGACGCGATGCAAGGCTATTGGTCTGTCGCCGTGGATGAGAAACGTCCATCTCTAGCAGTGGACGACGCAGTCTTGGTAGGCGCTCCGGCATGGTGGAGGACGGTGGCGATGGATGTGGTGGAGGACGGCGGTGATGGATGGGGTGGCGGACGGAGGCTGGTGTGGGGATGGGGTGTTCTAGCACGGACGGTGTATGAATGGGAAAATGGAGGGAGAGGTACGGGGAACCATGTTTTTGGGATGGGCCTGTCTGAAATATGGGAAAGTTACGAACTTAGCCCCCATTTAAAATTTGGATGTCTCGTCGGTTGGGGATAGGACGGTAATCTTGCATCTCGCCAATATTTGCCCAGAGCGATTTCGGGCGAGGAGAGGGTGGTTGGCGCCCATGGTTGGCGCCCACGGTGTATGAACGGGGCTGACGGGTAGGGCGGTTGTGTCACGTCTGAGTGAAGTTACAAACCTGCCCCTATTGAAAATATTTGCCTACATCAATTTCGGCCGAGTCGAGCTTGTTTTGCTGCCCACCGTGTATGAATGGGGAATGGGGGGAGAAACAGAGGTCTTTCGGACGAGCTTGAATCAAATGAGTTTTGCCGCCCATGTTTGACGCCCATCGTGTCGGAATGGGCTCAGAGGCGGTCGTGTCATGTCTAATTGAAGTTACTAACTTACCCCTATTTAGAGCAGTGGAGCAGAAAATCAATAGCAAATTGAGTCCGAACACCACGAAACTTTTTGGAGAATTTTTATGGACCAGACACCCAAGATGGGCCAGAGCAGCACCTAGGGGTGCCCCGAGGGGGGCACAACCCACCAGGGCGCGCCCAGGTGGGTTGTGCCCACCTCGGTGGCCTCCCGCACCCCCTCTTTACCCTATAAATTCCAAAAAATTCCAAAAACCAATCTAGACCCTTTCCGGCACCCTGCCGGAGGGGGGAATCATCTCCGGTGGCCATCTTCATCATCCCGGAGGCCACCACGATGAGGAGGGAGTAGTCCACCCTCGGGGCTAAGGGTTTGTACCAGTAGCTATGTGTTTAATCTCTCTCTCTCTCTTTCCTGTGTTCTTGAGATGGCACGATCTTGATGTATCGTGAGCTTTGTTAATATAGTTGGATCATATAGTGTTTTCCCCTCTCTATATTGCTGTGATGAATTGGGTTTTTCCCTTTGAGATTTTGTTGTTATCGGATTGAATAATTTTATGGATTTGAGAACACTTGATATATTTCTTGCAATTGAATACTCATGGTGACAATGGGGTATCATATTGATTCACTTGATATATGTTTTGGCACTCAACTGGCAGATTCCCGAGGTGACATTGGGGTAATCTATGCATAGGAGTTGATGCACGTTCTTGTCTTTCTTTCTGCGATAGAAATCTTGGGGCACTCTTTGAAGTTCTTTGTGTTGGGTTGAGTATTATGAATATGAATTTGATTTGGTGTTCTTTTAGTACGAACTCTAGGATAGATCGAATGGAAAGAATAACTTTGTGTTACTTTAGTACGAACTCTTGAATAGACCGAACGAAAAGAATAGCTTTGAGGTGGTTTAGTACCCTACAAACAATTTATTCTTATGTTCTCCGCTAGATAGGAACTTTGGAGTGATTCTTGTTGCACGTTGAGGGACGGTTATATGATCCAATTATATTAGCATTGTTGAGATATTGCACTAGTGAAAGTACGAACCCTAGGCCTCATTTTTAAGCATTGCAATAGCGTTTTGTGCACGTTTATTATTTGCTACCTTGCTATTTTTATTTATTGAAATTATAAAAATATATTTCTACCATCAATATTACACTTTTATCACCATCCACTGGTGCGCGTCAGTCCTAAACAAACGGTTTAAAACCCCTTTCCGCGACGACATTTGGAACCGTCGCCAAGTGAGTGTGGGCGGTAGGGGGTCCTTCCCACACGACCTAGAAACCGTCGGGGATAGGACCCCTACAGTCCTCCTACTCATTTCTGCTCGCATTGCCATCGCAGTCGGTATTCTGCGGTGCTACATTTACGATGCGCGGCCCATCACAAACGGTTGACTATTATAGAACGTGTATGATGCGCGGCCCATCACAAACGGTTCACCGTTAATAAGATTAGCTAATCGTCGTATGAGTTCGGACAGTATTACGAAACATCGGACCATCGTAACACCGTCGTACACAACAACTATCGCACATGCTATTCTGTGGTGCAATGTTTACGATGCATACTTCATCAGAAATAGTTCATGGTTGTGAATCGTGTACGATAAGGCAACTAACACAAACGTTTAGTTTGCCCGCACCATTTGTGATATTGTCTGACATCGCACACGCTTTGCAAATGGCAACTGTGTGCATGCTTGCACACGTTTCCTCTCTGTGAACCGTCTCCAATTATGGTGCATATCGCAAACGTTTGTGTTTTACCAACCGTGTGTGTCGTAACAACCTGGAGAGCGTAATTTTGCCGTAATTTAATTGCTGCTTTTCCAAATTGTACCGGATCCGGATTTGAATTTGAATGTATGCTACAGCTTTATTCATATCCATCAGGTTCAAACAACCAATGCATTATTCGATTCATAGGTACATGTGTTCAAGAATTACATAAGAACCATATAAAGAATGATGAACCACAGTTGTACACTTGTACTATTAAAGACGGTAAAGAAAGAGGCGAAATATATTCCGGTTGCTGAACAAGGTGAAGCGGAATGCCCATATTGTGCCCTCCTCCATGCAGAGGGCACGCACGACTCTAGTCCAACCCCTTGTGATGGCCGACCGCCCATCCTTCATGGTCTTCATGAAAACATCTAGATAATTATCGTGTTCTGGTAGAAATACTTTAACCTTTGCATGCCCACCAATCATGTAGTTTGAGAGGTAATCTTGAGTAAACTACTTTGGCAACCACTGCAAAGGAAAAAGATTCAGACATTGTCATCTAACAAAACTCATTATGGGCAGTAAAAAGAAGGTTGCAGAGTTCTTACTTACCATCGTGCAGTTCGTTGTTGTCTTGGATAAAGTGTAAACAAATAGTTTAATTGCCATCTTTGGACCCATTTTACTAACAATCTTTATCAACTTCCTCACTTGATGCTGGTTCATCGATATCTCATTGCCCCATACGCAGAAAGGGTCGAAACGTGGATATTTGCCAATGACATATGTACCTAAAAGCACCAAGTTAATATTAGAAGCTAAACAGCAATTGCACAATGATGTAGTACAACACTCTTTTATAATATGTCTATATACATCCATATGTGGTAGTCCATTTGAAATCTCTAAAAAGAAAAATATTTAGGAATGGAGGGAGTATCTTATAACATCCAATAATACTCACATATTAAATGAATTAACATCTTATATTATGGGCCGGAAGGAGTTTAGTTCATTCTTACAAATTATCTGCTACTGTATCCATGGGTTACAGTTAGTTTGAGCTAGGTCGGGCTCAAATAGACCTAAAGTATATCTAAACAAGAGGGCTAGTTTGAGCTAGTTGCATCTATAACCCACCCAAAAAAACTAGTATCCAACCCAAGAGAGGTGCTAATTGGAGCTAGTTCTCCTAGTGCATTTATTGTCACTCTAACCCTGCCATCCAAACAACTCTTTGGATGGAGTTAGTTCAGGGTTAGTAATGAGCTAGAAACTAACTCTAACCTCTAGCTAAGTTGAATATCCAAACAGGGTTGTGTTGTTGCTGTTGCTGCTGCTGCTCTTCTACGTATATCTAGACATCATTAGAACATTAATGTAACACTCTTCCTTGTTGCTATGTATCCTAGGATTGCATATTTAGACATTAAGTACAGTGCATGTTGCTATGTAGCATCAGATATATTACATATGGTCCTAGTTAACCTCAGGAAAAATGGGTTGCATATATATTCAGTTAAAAGTCCGATTCACCGATTAGTCCCTTATCAGCCGCCGGCCTATATGGTACTAGCTACCGATATCCTGAACAATGAGCAGATATAAGCCATGGGATGAAACTAACCTTGATGGAAAACAGCAGTCGTTCCCAAAATTGTCCTGTGTAGGTACATCAAGAAGCATGTTAAGCACAACAAGCTAAACATCAACCAAAATTACACATGGCAGACAAAATAATCTCCAAAAGATAGCTTCAGTGCGCAGGTTTAAGCACGCTAGTAAAGCAAAACAAGTGGAAAGGTGTGCTAACTACAACAGGCCAAACATTTAACAACAAGCAAACATGGTCATTCAAACTAGTATTGTGCCAGTCTAAGTACACTGGTTATGGTTAAATAAAAATGGAAAGGCGTGTTAACTACAAGATGCAGCAACCAAATGTAGTCATTCATAGTGGTATTGTTGAAACTGGTACTGATGAAATTGAACTGCACAGTTCATACTTGCACATATAGAACATCACGTTGTGAATAACTGGAATAAACAAGGCATACTACGAACAACCAAAGATAGCATTTGAAACTGAACATATGCTAACTACAAACAACTGAACAATCAAAAAACTTTAAAAGAGGCATATGCTAGCTATAACAGGCTTAACAACAAGCAAATATATGCATTCCTATCGGTATGTTTAAAACTGGATTGATGAAATGTATTGCACAGTAAATAATTGCACATATAGAGCATCACATTGTGAATAACTGAAATAAACAAGGCATATTGCAAACAACCAAATATAGAAATTAAAACTGGACATATTCTCACTACACTACAAAAGGGGCTCGACAAAACAAATCATGGGTTTCCCCCTGTGAAGAGGCACGACAAAACAAATCATGGGTTTCCTCACTTGTCACGGATGGGCTCGTTCCCGTGGGAAGAGCACGGACCCTGGATGCGCTCCATGTTGTCGCAGATGGGCTCCTTCCCCTTGGAAGAGCATGACTATAGGGTGCCCTCCCTGATGTCGCAGATGGGCGCTTTCCCCTTGGAAGAGCAGATGGGCTCTTCCCCCTTGGAAGAGCCGGAGAGGGTGCCCTCCTCGTGGTCGCCATCGATGAGGTCTGACTTGGAAGCTGTGGATCCCAAGCCAGCGTCGCAGAACGTGTCCTTCAGAAATGACAAAAGGGGCTCGATGGCGATGTAGAATGGCAAATTGTTGACAGCGAGCCAGAGGAGATCAGCGGCGGGTCCATGGATGAGATCGATGATGCTTGAACCCGAGGGGTTGGGGGTGGGCCACTTAACCTGTGACACAACCCGCCTCAGGGCATCGCTGTCGATGACCTCGATGTCGTAGCCGGTGGACGAGACAAGCCCGCATACTCTAGCCCACTGCTTGAGTGTCTGCCACCAGTAATGGTCGTCAGCTTCCTTAGAGATGTCGGGCAAAGAGACGGCTATACACCTCTTTTGGGATAGTCGCTCCTCGAGCTCCACGGGAAGCGTAGCCGGGCTTAGGCTGCGACGCTCTGGAGTGGGGGTGGGGATCTATGGGAAAGGGGGCGTTTGGCAGGCGTCATCTAAGAAACTCAGGGTGGCCTGGGTATGGAGATCGGTGGGTAAGCTGCGCGGGCAAACCGACAGATGTTGACAATGGAGGCCTTGCGGCGGCGTGGGGGGCTTTGCTAGGGTTTCGAGCGAGGAAGGGTGTGTGTGTGCACGCGCGCACGCCCGAGGAGGTTTTGGTGTGTGTGTGTGGAGGGGCGCGGGGTGTTTGAGGAAATGACGCGGGTACTGAAAATTTTACTACGCGGGAGTCAAAGGCGGGAGTGAAATGTCGGGCTATTGAAAATTTTGATGATAGTGCATCGCACATGGTCTGGAGATAACAATTGCGTGTTATGAAACAGAAAAACCCTCTAGGCGGGCAGATATTTTCTAGGGATGCAAGCAGGATTGGGAACAAGAAACATCGCACACGATCCGGAGATATCAACCGTGTGTTATGAAACTGAAAACCCCTCAAGGCGGGCAGATATTTTTGAGAGGAGGAACCTCGTGGAGCCCAATGTACTGTGCGGATGTATGACGCCCCAAGACCGGAGCTTCAGATGCCTTCCGTGGTTTCTGGGTTTCATCGTGTGATTTGTTTGGTTCATTCCATTCATCATTGCATCATGTGCATTGCGTCATGTATCATGTCATTTCTTTTCTTAACTCAACTAAATAAATGGCATGGATCTTTGATCCATTTAAATCGAGGGAGTTCACATGGTGAAAATCTCTTTATAACATATAAAAGTCTCCTACTATTGTTAGGGAGCTATTGTAAATATTCCATTAACTTGGAATCACCCATCACACAATTGCATTACTCTTCAACTCTTCTTGTATCCGACTTAACTTCATATATTTTCCTTGCCATCACTCTCTCAAGCCATACCCATGCATCATCACCTCTCACTTCCTTCTTCCTTCATGTCTTTGCAAGCGACCTTATTCCTCCTCCATTAATGTTCATCTCTTCCCTATAAATCTTGCCTCTTTCCTACACCCTTTCTGTCAGATTTCATCCCATTTGAAGTTGTTTTGGTCAGGTTCAAAAATGATTGAAGTTTGGGAATAATTCAAACTCTAATTATTTTTCTACCTTCTAAAAATGCCAGAGCAATTTATTCAAACCCTACATAAATCCAGGGTTCCAGATATATTTTTACATATCTCATATTCCTAACCAAAAACCCCTGGATTTTCCCCTTTGTTGGTTGTCTATTTATATAAACAATAAATTAAGAAAGGAAAGAATTTGGAAGGGAGAGGGAGCCCAGCAGCCGCACCAGTTGGCCAAGGCCCAGCTGGCTCCCTTCTCACTGGGCTGGCTCCAAGGCCCACTCCCCCGGCCCACCTACCTATAATCCTAACCTAGCCCGATCCCCACTCCCTTCTCTCGTCCTCCCACCAGCGCCGCCAGGAGAGGCCCGATCTCCATCTCCCTTCGCTCGCAGCGCCCTCTCCCTCGATCCCCTCCTTCCCTGCTTCGCCAAAGAGAGGAGCGAGGCACCACGCCCCTGCCGTCCCCGCGCCGCTCCTTCCATCCCCGCACCCGCCAGGAGACGCGCCCATCTCCCTGTGCTTTTCTCCCTCTCCTCCCTCGCAGGCTCCCTGCGCGGCCGTGCCTCCTTGCCATGGCCTTCTCCTCGCCTTGAAACCCCGGCGCCCCTGCAGTTTCTCCTCCTCTGCCAGGCGCCGCAGGCCGCCGCCCTGCACCCTCGCGCCCCAAGCTCTGCACGCCGCCTCGCTGCGCAGGAGCTCTGCCGCAGCCGCTAGCCTCCCGCGCCCTGTCCTCGCTGGGATCCGCCAGGGAGCCGCTTGAACTCTCCTGCGCCACCGCTCCTTCTTTGATTCGGCGAGGTCCAGCCATCCCAAGCATGCCGCCCGCCCGACCTCTTTTCCCTGCTCCTCCTCGTGCACCCGAGGTCCATGGCACCTCCAGCCTCCAGGAGCTTCGCCTCCCTTGCTCCACGCTAAGGGCAAGGGTAGCCATTCCGTCCTGCTGCCGCTCTTCCCGTGCAGCACCGCGCGACGCGCCCAGTCTCCATGGTCGCGCCTCCTTGCCGCCCGGACCCGTCATCCTCAATGCCGCCTCTCCTGCTCGATGACCAGCGCCATGAGCCGCAACTCTTTGTACCGGCTTCCGAACCGCAAGACCAAGAACATCCACCGACCTAAGCGTTCCCTAGACACGTCAAGGTCAACTCCATCGCAAAGAACGACTACATGTTTGACCCTGGATATCGGATTGCAAAACGCCAAGTACCTCTTCAGTTCAGCAAGACCGGCAAGTTCGTCTTCATAGAACGTTCACACGACCGCAACCGGTACCTTGATCCGCTATGTTTTGGACACGCCGAGTTCCTCGAAGGCACCGATGCCTAGTATGTCTCAAGACCCGGATCGACAAGCACCACCCCCGTCAAGTACTACTACAAACCCGGAGAATTCAGATGCATCAAGTCCCCAAGGAGACCCGTTTTTCGTCAAGTTCGACAACCGTAGCGCCGAAGACCTTGGATGCTCGAACGAGTACCGAACGAAATGCCAAGTACCACTATCGCCGAGTACGACTACTTCCACGATGATACGAGAACAACTACCGTCGACCCTCGAAGCCTCCATGGACGTCAAGTCCCTTGTCGTGATTCCGAACATCTACGGAAAATTGTGCAACTAAGAACGTGAATGACTACCGCCGCCAAGATCATGAGTACCTCTACCGTTGTCATGTACCCTTACTTCCACTACGAACGTCTACTTCCTCTACTTGGCACCCAACAAGAACCGTCCCGTTTGCACACTTCGAAGGTATAACCCCGAGACGACGTCTGTGAACGAATGCTTGCGATGTTTGAGATGCTCGTGTTTGCACCGTGTCCAAATTGTCACTCATTTCCTTGTCGCCAACTCGGGGGACACCCAGAATCCGGGATCACCCCACCATCTTTTGCATGCTCCCGTCTTTTTTTCCTTTTGCATCGGTATTTCCATGAGCTACCGAAACCGTTATCGTTGCCGTGGCACCCCTTTCTTTCCACCACGGTGACAAATGCTTCTTAATGCTCTTGTCAACTTTTAATAAATATTGCATAAAACTTGCACATGCCATCCGCATCATGATAACAACATTTAAAATGTTTACAATTGTTGTTGCATTAAATTACTAAGTCATATGGGGATTTACCGAATTTGTTGTTTGTTATATCCGGCCCCATTTAAATTGTTTAGATGGTATAATTTCTTATGCTTCTCCTCTTGCCATGTTTAACAACATTTAATATTGTTGAGTACCTAAACGAGAGAGAACTAAATAATTGATGTGGTGTTTCGTCAATATGCAGGCTCCACTTAACTTGTAGTTTTGCTTGTGCACTTTGCCATGCCATGCTTCATTAAACCGGACATGCATCATACTTGGTTGTGCATCATGCCATGATTATGTGATGGTTGTTTACCATGTTGTTTGCTTCTTTCCGGTGATGCTTCTTCGGGTTAGTTCCGATAACGTCGCATTTGTGAGGATCCGTTCGACTACATCCGTTTGTCTTCTTCCTGGACTCGTTCTTCTTCCTTGCGGGATCTCAGGCAAGATGACCATACCCTCTAAATCACTTCTATCTTTGCTTGCTAGTTGCTCGCTCTATTGCTATGCCTATGCCGCGATACCTACCACTTGCTTTATCATGCCTCCCATATTGCCATGTCAAGCCTCTAACCCACCTTGTTCTAGCAAATCGTTGTTTGGCTATGTTACCGCTTTGCTCAGCTCCTCTTATAGCATTGTTAGTTGCAGGTGAAGATTGGAGTTTGGTTCCATGTTGGAACATGGATATTTGTTGGGATATCACAATATCTCTTATTTAATTAATGCATCTATATACTTGGTAAAGGGTGGAAGGCTCGGCCTTATGCCTGGTGTTTTGTTCCACTCTTGCCGCCCTAGTTTCCGTCATACCGGTGTTATGTTCCTTGATTTTGCGTTCCTCACGCGGTTGGGTTATAATGGGAACCCCTTGACAGTTCGCCTTGAATAAAACTCCTCCAGCAAGGCCCGACCTTGGTTTTACCATTTGTCACCTAAGCCTTTTTCCCTTGGGTTCTGCAGACTCAAGGGTCATCTTTATTTAAACCCCCGGGCTAGTGCTCCTCTGAGTGTTGGTCCAAACTAGAGCACCGTGCGGGGCCATCCCTTGGCAACTTGGGTTATGTCGGTTCCTGTACGCTTAGCTTATCCGGGGTGCCCTAAGAAGAGATATGTGCATCTCCTATCGGGATTTGTCGGCACAGCGGGTGGTCTTGCTGGTCTTGTTTTACCATTGTCGAAATGTCTTGTAACCGGGATTCCAAGTCTGATCGGGTCTTCCTAGGAGAAGGAATATCCTTCATTGACCGTGAGAGCTTGTGATGGGCTAAGTTGGGACACCCCTGCAGGGTTTTGAACTTTTGAAAGCCGTGCCCACGGTTATGGGCATATGGGAATTTGTTAATGTCCGGTTGTAGAAAACTTGACACTTAACTTAATTAAAATGCATCAACCGCATGTGTAGCCGTGATGGTCTCTTCTCGGCGGAGTCTGGGAAGTGAACACGGTGTTGGAGTTATGCTTGAACGTAAGTAGATTCAGGAATCACTTCTAGTTCACGACCGTGCTTTGCCTTCTCTCCTCGCTCTCTTTTGCGTAAGTTAGCCACCATATATGCTTAGTGCTTGCTGCAGCTCTACGTCACTACCTTTCCCTACCCATAATCTTAAATATTCTTGATCGCGAGGGTGTGAGATTGCTGAGTTCCCGTGACTCACAAATTACTTCAAACAGTTGCAGGTGCCGATGATTGTTGGAAATATGCCCTAGAGGCAATAATAAATTGGTTATTATTATATTTCCTTGTTCATGATAATCGTTTATTATCCATGCTAGAATTGTATCGATAGGAAACTCAGATACATGTGTGGATACATAGACAACACCATGTCCCTAGTAAGCCTCTAGTTGACTAGCTCGTTGATAAATAGATGGTTACAGTTTCCTAACCATGGACATTGGATGTCGTTGATAACGGGATCACATCATTAGGAGAATGATGTGATGGACAAGACCCAATCCTAAGCCTAGCACAAGATCGTGTAGTTCGTTTGCTAAAGCTTTTCTAATGTTAAGTATCATTTCCTTAGACCATGAGATTGTGCAACTCCCGGATACCGTAGGAGTGCTTTGGGTATGCCAAACGTCACAACGTAACTGGGTGGCTATAAAGGTACACTACAGGTATCTCCGAAAGTGTCTGTTGGGTTGGCACGAATCGAGACTGGGATTTGTCACTCCGTGTAAACGGAGAGGTATCTCTGGGCCCACTCGGTAGGACATCATCATAATGTGCACAATGTGATCAAGGAGTTGATCACGGGATGATGTGTTACGGAACGAGTAAAGAGACTTGCCAGTAACGAGATTGAACAAGGTATCGGGATACCGATGATCGAATCTCGGGCAAGTATCATACCGCTAGACAAAGAGAATTGTATACGGTATTGATTAAGTCCTTGACATCGTGGTTCATCCGATGAGATCATCGTGGAGCATGTCGGAGCCAACATGGGTATCCAAATCCCGCTGTTGGTTATTGACCGGAGAGTTGTCTCAGCCATGTCTGCACGACTCCCAAACCCGTAGGGTCTACACACTTAAGGTTCGATGACGCTAGGGTTATAGGGAAAGTATGTACGCGGTTACCGAATGTTGTTCGGAGTCCCGGATGAGATCCCGGACGTCACGAGGAGTTCCAGAATGGTCCAGAGGTAAAGATTTATATATAGGAAGTATGGTTTTGGCCACGGGAAGTGTTCCGGGCATCACCGGTAGTGTACTGGGACCACCGAAGGGGTCCGGGGGTCCACCAAGTGGGGCCACCAGCCCCGGAGGCCTACATGGGCCAATAGTGGGAAGGGACCAGCCCCTAGGTGGGCTGGGGCGCCTCCCACCAAGGCCCAAGGCGCCTCCAAGAGGGGAAGGGGGCAAACCCTAGGGCAGATGGGCCCTAAGGCCCACCTCAGGTGCGCCTCCCCCTCTTCCCCTTGTGGCCGCCACCCTAGATGGGATCTAGGGCTGCCGCCACCCCTAGGGAGGAAACCCTAGGTGGGGGCGTAACCCTCCCTCTCCCCCTATATATATTGGAGGCAAAGGGGCAGCCCAACACATGAAGTTCCTCCCCTGTTGGCGCAGCCCTACCCCTCTCCCTCCTCGTCTCTCGTAGTGCTTGGCGAAGCCCTGCTGGAGTCCCGCACTCCTCCACCACCACCACGCCGCCGTGCTGCTGCTGTATGGAGTCTTCCCCAACCTCTCCTTCTCCCCTTGCTGGATCAAGGAGTAGGAGACGTCACCGGGCTGTACGTGTGTTGAACACGGAGGTGCCGTCCGTTCGGCACTAGGATCATCGGTGATTTGGATCACGACGAGTACGACTCCATCAACCCTGTTCACTTGAACGCTTCCGCTTAGCAATCTAAAAGGGTATGTATATGCACTCTCCTTCCACTCGTTGCTAGATTACTACATAGATTGATCTTGGTGATGCGTAGAGAATTTTAAATTCTGCTACGATCCCCAATAGTGGTATCACAGCTACGTCTATGCGTAGTTTCTATGCACGAGTAGAACACAAAGCAGTTGTGGGCGTCGATATTGTCAATTTACTTGCCGTTACTAGTCTTATCTTGAATCGGCGGCATCGTGGGATGAAGCGTCCCGGACCGACCTTACACGTACTCTTACATGAGACTGGTTCCACTGACTGACATGCACTAGTTGCATAAGGTGGCTAGCGGGTGTTTGTCTCTCCCCCTTTAGTCGGATCGGATTCGATGAAAAGGGTCCTTATGAAGGGTAAATAGAAATTGTCATATCACGTTGTGGTTTCCGCATAGGTAAGAAACGTTCTTGCTAGAAACCTATAGCAGCCACGTAAAAACTTGCAACAACAATTAGAGGACGTCTAACTTGTTTTTGCAGCATATGCCTTATGATGTGATATGGCCAAAAGGATGTGATGAATGATATATGTGATGTATGAGATTGATCATGTTCTTGTAATAGGAATCACGACTTGCATGTCGATGAGTATGACAACCGACAGGAGCCATAGGAGTTGTCTTAATTTATTTATGACCTGCGTGTCAACATAAACGTCATGTAATTACTTTACTTTATTGCTAAAGCGTTAGCCGTAGTCGTAGAAGTAATAGATGACGAGACAACTTCAAGAAGACACGATGATGGATATCATGGTGTCATGCCGGTGACAACGATGATCATGGAGCCCCGAAGATGGAGATCAAAAGGAGCAAAATGATATTGGCCATATCATGTCACTATTTGATTGCATGTGATGTTTATCATGTTTTACATCTTATTTGCTTAGAACGACGGTAGCTTAAATAAGATGATCCCTCACTAAAATTTCAAGAAAAGTGTTCCCCCTAACTGTGCACCATTGCGAAGGTTCGTTGTTTCGAAGCACCATGTGATGATCGGGTGTGATAGATTCTAACGTTCGAATACAATGGGTGTAAGCCAGATTTACACATGCAATACACTTAGGTTGACTTGACGAGCCTAGCATGTACAGACATGGCCTCGGAACACGGAAGGCCGAAAGGTTGATCATGAGTCGTATAGAAGATACGGTCAACATGAAGATGTTCACCGATGTTGACTAGTCTGTCTCACGTGATGATCGGACACGGCCTAGTTGACTCGGATCATGTTTTCACTTAGATGACTAGAGGGATGTCTATCTGAGTGGGAGTTCATTAAATAATTTGATTAGATGAACTTAATTATCATGAACATAGTCTAAATTGTATTTGCAAATATGTTGTAGATAAATAGCTCATGTTGTAGCTCCCTGTTTCAATACGTTCCTAGAGAAAGATTAAGTTGAAAGATAATGTAAGCAATGATGCGGACTAGGTCCGTAGTCCGAGGAGTGTCCTCACTGCTGCACAGAAGGCTTATGTCTTTGATGCACCGCTCGATGTGCAAACCCCTACAACGTCGTCTGTGGATGTTGTGAACACCTGACAGACACATCCCGATGACTACTTGATAGTTTAGTGCACCATACTTTACGACTTAGAATCAGATTCCAATGACGTTTTGAACGCCATAGAACATATGAGATGTTCCAAGAGCTGAAATTGGGATTTCAGGCTCATGCCCGTGTTGAGAGGTGTGAGACCTCTGACAAGTTCTTTTGCCAACAAGATGGAGGAGAATAGCTCAGCTAGTGAGCATGTGCTCAGAATGTCTGGGTGCTACAATCACTTAAATCAAGTGGGAGTTAAACTTCTAGATAAGATAGTGATTGATAGATTTATCTAGCCACTATCACTAAGATACTAGATCTTCGTGATGAACTATGACATGCAAGGGATGGAGTTGATACCGGAGCTGTTCGCGGTGCTTAAGACCGCAAAAGGTAGAAATCAAGAAGGAGCATCAAGTGTTGACGGTTTAACAAGACCACTGGTTTCAAGAAGGGCAAGGGCTAGAAGGGAAACTTCATGGATGGCAAACCTGTTGCCGCTCCAGTGAAGGAACCCAAGGTTAAACCCAAACCCGAGACTAAGTGCTTCTATTGTAAGGGGAACGGTCACTTGTAGCGGAATTACCCCAAATGCATGGTAGATAAGAAGGCTGGCAACTTATATACGTGTTATTAATGTGTACCTCACTAGTACTCCTGGTAGCACCTGGGTATTGGATACCGGTTCAGTTACTATTATTGGTGACTTGAAGCAAAAGCTACGGACTAAAACGGAGACTGGCTAAGGGCGAGGTGACGATGTGTGTTGGAAGTGTTTCCAAAGTTGATGAGATCACCATCGCACGCTCCATCTGCCTTCGGGATTAGTATTGAACCTAGATAAATGTTATCAGGTATCTACGTTGAGCATGAATATGATTAGATCATGTCCATTGCAATACGGTCATTCATTTAAGTTAGAGAATAATGGTTATTCTGTTTACATGAAGGATACCTTTCATGGTCATGCACCCTATGTGAATGGTTCATTGAATCTCGGTCGTGGTAATACACATGCTCATGCCAAAAGATGTAGAGTTAATAATGATAGTACCACTTTCTCGTGGCACTGCCGCTTAGGTCATATTGGCGTAAGATGCATGAAGAAACTCCATGTCGATGGATGTTTGGAGTCACTTGATTTTGAATCACTTGACACATGCGAGCCATGCCTCATGGGCAGGATGACTAAGACCCCGTTTTCAGGTACAATGAAACGGACAAGTGACTTGTTGGAAATCATGCATGCTGATGCGTGTGATCCAATGAGAATTGAAGCGTGCGGTGGATATCGCTATTTTCTCATCTTCACCGATGATTTGGGTAGATATAGGTATATCTACTTAATGAAGCACAACTCTGAGACGTTTGAAAAGTTCAAGCGATTTCAGAGTGAAGTTAAGAATCATCATAACAATAAGATCATGTTCCTACGATATGATCAAAAGGGGATTTTCTGAGTTATGAGTTTGGCAATCACTTAAGACATTGTGGAATTGTTTCACAGTTGAAGCCACCTGGAACACCACAAGGTAATGGTGTGTCCGGACGTCGTAATCGAACCCTATGAGATATGGTGCGATCTATGATGTCTCTTACCAATCCACCATTTTCATTTTGAGGTTATGCATTAGAGACAGCTGCATTCACTTTAGATAGGACACCATCTAAGTCCGTTGAGACGACGTCGTATGAACATTGGTTTGGCAAGAAACCAAAGTTGTCGTTTCTTAATGTTTGGGGCTGCGATGTTTAAGGCTTCAGACGGAGAAGCTCGAACCCAAAGAGGACAAACACATCTTCATAGGATACCCAAAGGTGACAGTTGGGTATACCTTCTATCTCAGATTCGAGCGCAAATTGTTTGTCGCTAAGAATGGGTCCTTTCTCGAGAAGTAGTTTCTCTCGAAAGAATTGAATGGGAGGAAGAGAGAACTTGATGAGGTTGTCGAACCTTTATTTCAATGAGAGAGTAATGCAACACAGAAAGATGTTTTCTGTGGAGCCTACATCTGTTGAATAGGAAGTTAATGATAGTGATCATAAAGCTTCGGATCAAGTTGCTATCGAACCTCGTAGGTCGACAAGGATATGTACTACTCCTAAGTGGTACGGTAATCCTGTCTTAGATATCATGTTGTTAGACAACAATAAACCTACGAGCTATGGAGAAGCAATGGTGGGCCCGTATTCCGACAAATGGTCAGAAGCCATGAAATCCGAGATGGGATCCATATATCAGAACAAAGTATGGACTTTGGTGGACTTGCCCGATGATCGGGAAGCCATTGAGATAAATGGATCTTTAAGAAGAAGAAGGACGTGGGCGGTAATGTTACCGTCTATAAAGCTCGACTTGTGGGAAAGAGTCTTTTCACAAGTTTAAGGAGTTGACTACGATGAGAATTTCTCACCCGTAGCGATGCTTAAGTCCGTCGGAATCATGTTAGCATTAGATGTATTTTTCGATTATGAAATCTTACAGATGGATGTCAAAACAAGTTTTCTTACCAGTTTTCGTAAGAAAAGTTGTATGTGATACAATAAAAGGTTTTGTCTATCCTAAGGATGCTAAAAGGTATGCTGGCTCCAGCAATCCTTCTATGGACTAGAGCAAGCATCTCGGAGTCAGAATACATGCTTTGATAGAGTGATCAAAGCTTTTAGGTTTACACAATGTTTACTAGAAACTTGTATTTACAAGAAAGTGAGTGGGAGCACTACAACATTTCTGATAAGTATATGTGGATGACATATTGTTGACCTGAAATGATGTAGAATTTCTGGAAAGCATAAACGGTTGTTTGAAGAGTGATTTTCAAAGGAAGACCTGGATAAAGCTTCTTACATATTGGGCATCAGGATCTATAGAAATAGATCAAGACGCCTGATGATACTTTCAAAATGCACACCTTGACATGTTTTTGAAGGAGTTCAAAATAGATCAGTCAAAGAAGGGGTTCTTACCTGAGTTGTAAGGTGTGAAGTTGAGTAAGACTCAAAGCTTGACCACGGCAGAAGAAAGAGGAAGGACGAAGGTCGTCCCCTATGCTTTTGTCATAGGCTCTATACGGTATGCCATGCTGAGTACCGCACCTAATGTGTGCCTTGCCACATGCCTGACAAGAGGGTACAAAGGTGATCAAGGAGTGGATCACCATATAGTAGTCAAAATTGTCCTTGGAGGAATAAGGAAATGTTTCTCGGTTATGGAGGTGATAAAGAGTTCGACATAAAGAGTTACGTCGATGCAAGCTTAACACCTATCCGGATAGCTCTGAGTAGAGATATCGGATACGTATAATGGAGCAACAATTTGGAATAGCTCCAAGTGGAACGTGGTAGCAGCATCTACGATATAAAGTTTTGCGAAATACATAGGGATCTGAATATGGCAAGACCCATTGACTACAACCTCTCTCACAAGCATAACATGATCAAACCCAGAATTCTTTGAGTGTTAATCGCATAGTGATGTGAACTAGATCATTGAGTCTAGTAGACTCTTGGATGTTGGTCACATGGCGATGTAACCTGTGAGTGTTAATCACATGGCGATGTGAACTAGATTATTGACTCTAGTGCAAGTGTGAGACTGTTGGAAATATGCCCTAGAGGCAATAATAAATTGGTTATTATTATATTTCCTTGTTCATGATAATCGTTTATTATCCATGCTAGAATTGTATCGATAGGAAACTCAGATACATGTGTGGATACATAGACAACACCATGTCCCTAGTAAGCCTCTAGTTGACTAGCTCGTTGATCAATAGATGGTTACAGTTTCCTAACCATGGACATTGGATGTTGTTGATAACGGGATCACATCATTAGGAGAATGATGTGATGGACAAGACCCAATCCTAAGCCTAGCACAAGATCGTGTAGTTCGTTTGCTAAAGCTTTTCTAACGTCAAGTATCATTTCCTTAGACCATGAGATTGTGCAACTCCCGGATACCGTAGGAGTGCTTTAGGTATGCCAAACGTCACAACGTAACTGGGTGGCTATAAAGGTACACTACAGGTATCTCCGAAAGTGTCTGTTGGGTTGGCACGAATCGAGACTGGGATTTGTCACTCCGTGTAAACGGAGAGGTATCTCTAGGCCCACTCGGTAGGACATCATCATAATGTGCACAATGTGATCAAGGAGTTGATCACGGGATGATGTGTTACGGAACGAGTAAAGAGACTTGCCGGTAACAAGATTGAACAAGGAATCGGGATACCGACGATCGAATCTCGGGCAAGTATCATACCGCTAGACAAAGGGAATTGTATACGGGATTGATTAAGTCCTTGACAACGTGGTTCATCCGATGAGATCATCGTGGAGCATGTGGGAGCCAACATGGGTATCCAGATCCCGCTGTTGGTTATTGACCGGAGAGTTGTCTCGGCCATGTCTGCATGACTCCCGAACCCGTAGGGTCTACACACTTAAGGTTCGATGACGCTAGGGTTATAGGGAAAGTATGTACGCGGTTACCAAATGTTGTTCGGAGTCTCGGATGAGATCCCGGACGTCACGAGGAGTTCCACAATGGTCCGGAGGTAAAGATTTATATATAGGAAGTATGGTTTTGGCCACTGGAAGTGTTCCGGGCATCACCGGTAGTGTATCGGGACCACCGGAGGGGTCCAGGGGTCCACCAAGTGGGGCCACCAGCCCCGGAGGCCTACATGGGCCAATAGTGGGAAGGGACCAGCCCCTAGGTGGGCTGGGGAGCCTCCCACCAAGGCCCAAGGCGCCTCCAAGAGGGGAAGGGGGCAAACCCTAGGGCAGATGGGCCCTAAGGCCCACCTCAGGTGCGCCTCCCCCTCTCCCCCTTGTGGCCGCCACCCTAGATGGGATCTAGGGCTGCCGCCACCCCTAGGGAGGAAACCCTAGGTGGGGGTGCAACCCTCCCTCTCCCCCTATATATATTGGAGGCAAAGGGGCAGCCCAACACATGAAGTTCCTCCCCTGTTGGCGCAGCCCTACCCCTCTCCCTCCTCGTCTCTCGTAGTGCTTGGCGAAGCCCTGCTGGAGTCCCGCGCTCCTCCACCACCACCACACCGTCGTGCTGCTGCTGGATGGAGTCTTCCCCAACCTCTCCTTCTCCCCTTGCTAGATCAAGGTGTAGGAGACGTCACCGGGTTGTACGTGTGTTGAACGCGGAGGTGCCGTCCGTTCGGCACTAGGATCATCGGTGATTTGGATCACGACGAGTACGACTCCATCAACCCCGTTCACTTGAACGCTTCCGCTTAGCGATCTACAAGGGTATGTAGATGCACTCTCCTTCCCCTCGTTGCTAGATTACTCCATAGATTGATCTTGGTGATGCGTAGAAAATTTTAAATTCTGCTACAATCCCCAACAATGATAACCGTGCAGGTGACACAACCGAGCTCAAGGAGGAGCTCGATGAAGCTCGTGTTCGTTGTGTTGTTTCATTTCAGTTGATCAGTAGTGGAGCCCAGTAGGGGCGATCGGGGATCTGTAGCATTAGGGGTAGTCTTTGTTTATTTTGGTTCCGTAGACGGACCTTGATTGTATTCTGGATGTTGTAATGTTATATTCATGTATTGTGTGAAGTGGCGATTATAAGCCAACTATGTACCTCTTTTCGTTATTCCTTACATGGGTTGTGTGAAGATTACCCCACTTGCGACATTGCTTACAATGCGGTTATGCCTCTAAGTCGTGCTTCGACACGTGGGAGATATAGCCGCATCATGGGCGTTATAGGATGTGTGCGTGACAGGTGCACTGGCGTGGCACACGGTTAGTTTGAGTGAACTATGTCTGTTGCGTCATCCGACTTGTCTAACGTTCATAAATTTGGCGAAAAATAACGCGGGAGAGGGTCAGAACATGAACACACTTGCATGTGGACCAAATTTATGGATCAAAAGGGTGGTTTGATGTTCAAATACCAAATGCAATTTCGATGTGGCACCTCCCTCGCAAAGCGCACGGTATTGCTTGCCCCCACCTCCCCCCTCGCGTTGGCACTAAGGGGATCCTAAGCTATGAATGCATGCCCCGCCCCCTCAACCGAGTTTTACCTATCAAAGTGCGAAGTAGCTAGCAGCCCCCCTCCTCCCTCGTTTCGGCACAAAGGGAATCCTAAGCTATGA
>NC_041388.1:252953205-252968384 GCF_002162155.2 Triticum dicoccoides
CCCCCCCACACACACACTTTTAGTCGGCGGGCCAGAGAGGCATATATCTCACCAAGATGGACCATAAAACGGACCAAGAATAACCCACCTTGGTTCTACAACCTCTCTCTTGTTGTTGGTCAAAGTGATGGCCGTCCATGCGACCACGGAGATGGGCTAGCTCGCCAATAATCACGCAAGTAGCTAGTCCCCAAAGACAACCAATGCATGTGTGTGGCCCAAACATATGTATGGAGAGGTGTGTTTTTGAGTAACAATGGAACAACTTTGATGTGGCACCTTGATTTCGAACTAGAAATCCCCACACTGAGTGAGAGTTAGCTTGACGATGCATATGTATGTTACACCACACTTCAAGCCAACGACGGGGATTCATACATATATGCATGCATGCATGTGTGCATAGTATATGCGCTCAAACTTAATTAGGTCTGAATCTCACCATGACCTATACTATGATAACACGAACCAAATGAAGAATCTGCCATGGTAACATATCTTGTTGTTGGTCAAGGTGATCATGGATGTCCACGTGGGCCCACGAATATATAGGCTTGTCGCCGATAACCACGCGAGGGGGTGCATCGTTCGAAGGCAACCATTACATGCATATGTATGGAGGTGATGCGTGCATTGTTGGCGATCGTAGCAGAAATTAAAAAATTCTACGCATCACCAAGATCAATCTATGGAGTATTCTAGCAACGAGGGGAATAGGAGTGCATCTACATACCCTTGTAGATCACGAGCGGAAGCGTTCAAGTGAACGAGGATGATGGAGTCGTACTCGCCGTGATCCAAATCACCGATGACCAAGTGCCGAACGGACAACACCTCCGCATTCAACACACGTACGGTTGGGAAGACGTCTCCTCCTTCTTGATCCAGCAAGGGGGAAGGAGAGGTTGATGAAGATCCAGCAGCACGACAGCGTGGTGGTGGATGCAGCAGGATCCCGGCAGGGCTTCGCCAAGCACAAGCGGGGACGAGAGGTGTTACAGAGGGAGAGGGAGGCGCCAAGAGCAAGGTGCGGCTGCCCTCCCTCCCTTCCATTATATATAGGGGCTAGGGGGGCATGCCCCCTTGGAGATCCCATCTAAAAGGGGGGGCGGCAGCCCCTGGGGGCAATGGCCCCCTTAGGGTTTCCAACCAGGGGGGGCGCATGCCCCCTCGGGGGGCAACGGCCCCCTAGGGTTTCCAACCCTAGGCGCCTTGGGCCCTTGGGTGGGGCGCACCAGCCCATCAGGGGCTGGTTCCCACGCCACTTCAGCCCATGGGGCCCTCCGGGATAGGTGGCCCCATCCGGTGGACCCCCGGGACCCTTCCGGTGGTCCCAATACAATACCGGTAACCCCCGAAACCTTCCCGCTGGCCGAAACTGGACTTCCTATATATAAATCTTTACCTCTGGACCATTCTGGAACTCCTTGTGACGTCCGGGATCTCATCCGGGACTTCGAACAACTTTCGGGTTACTGCATACTAATATCTCTACAACCCTAGCGTCACCGAACCTTAAGTGTGTAGACCCTACGGGTTCGGAAGACACGCAGACATGACCGAGATGCCTCTCCGGTCAATAACCAACAGCGGGATCTAGATACCCATGTTGGCTCCCACATGCTCCTCGATGATCTCATCGGATGAACCGCGATGTCGAGGACTCAATCAATCTCGCATTCAATTCCCTTTGTCAATCGGTATGTTACTTGCCCGAGACTCGATCGTCGGTATCCCAATACCTTGTTCAATCTAGTTATCGGCAAGTCACTTTACTCATACGGTAATGCATGATCCCGTGATCAATCACTTGATCACTTTGAGCTCATTATGATGATGCATTACCGAGTGGGCCCAGAGATACCTCTCCGTCATACGGAGTGACAAATCCCAGTCTCGATTCGTGCCAACCCAACAGACACTTTCGGAGATACCTGTAATGTACCTGTATAGTCACCCAGTTACGTTGTGACGTTTGGCACACCCAAGGCACTCCTACGGTATCCGGGAGTTGCACAATCTCATGGTCCAAGGAAATGATACTTGACATTCAGAAAAGCTACAGCAAACAAACTACACGATCTTTGAGCTAAGCTTAGGATTGGGTCTTGTCCATCACATCATTCTCCTAATGATGTGATCCCGTTATCAATGACATCAATGTCCATAGTCAGGAAACTATGACTATCTTTTGATCAATGAGCTAGTCAACTAGAGGCTCACTAGGGACGTGTTGTGGTCTATGTGTTCACACATGTATTACGATTTCCGGATAACACAATTATAGCATGAACAATAGACAATTATCATGAACAAAGAAATATAATAATAACCATTTTATTATTGCCTCTAGGGCATATTTCTAACAGTCTCCCACTTGCACTAGAGTCAATATTCTAGTTACATTGTGATGAATCGAACACCCATGCAGTTCTGGTGTTGATCATGTTTTGCTCTAGGGAGAGGTTTAGTCAATGGATCTGCTACATTCAGGTCCGTATGTACTTTACAAATCTCTATGTCTCCATTTTGAACACTTTCACGAATGGAGTTGAAGCGACGCTTGATATGCCTGGTCTGCCTGTGAAACCTGGGCTCCTTGGCAAGGGCAATAGCTCCAGTGTTGTCACAGAAGAGAGTCATCGGGCCCGACGCATTGGGTATGACTCCTAGGTCGGTAATGAACTCCTTCACCCAGACTGCTTCTTGTGCTGCCTCCGAGGCTGCCATGTACTCCGCTTCACATGTAGATCCCGCCACAACGCTTTGCTTGCAACTGCACCAGCTTACTGCCCCACCATTCAAAATATACACGTATCCGGTTTGTGACTTAGAGTCGTCCAGATCTGTGTCGAAGCTAGCATCGACGTAACCCTTTACGACGAGCTCTTCGTCACCTCCATAAACGAGAAACATTTCCTTAGTCCTTTTCAGGTACTTCAGGATATTCTTAGACCGTTGTCTAGTGTTCCATGCCGGGATTACTTTGGTACCTTCCTACCAAACTTACGACAAGGTTTACATCAGGTCTCGTACACAGCATAGCATGATAGACCCTATGGCCGAGGCATAGGGGACGACACTCATCTTTTCTCTATCTTCTGCCGTGGTCGGGCATTGAGCCGTGCTCAATCTCGTACCTTGCAATACAGGCAAGAACCCCTTCTTTGACTGATCCATTTTGAACTTCTTCAATATCTTTTCAAGGTACGTACTCTGTGAAAGACCAATGAGGCGTCTCGATCTATCTCTATAGATCTTGATGCCTAATATATAAGCAGCTTCTCCAAGGTCCTTCATTGAAAAACACTTGTTCAAGTAGGCCTTTATGCTTTCCAAGAATTCTATATCATTTCCCATCAACAGTATGTCATCCACATACAATATGAGAAATGCTACAGAGCTCCCACTCACTTTCTTGTAAATGCAGGCTTCTCCATAAGTCTGCATAAACCCAAACGCTTTGATCATCTCATCAAAGCGAATGTTCCAACTCCGAGATGCTTGCACCAGCCCATAAATCGAGCGTTGGAGCTTGCACACCTTGTCAGCATTCTTAGGATCGACAAAACCTTCCGGCTGCATCATATACAATTCTTCCTTGAGGAAACCATTAAGGAATGCCATTTTGACGTCCATTTGCCATATCTCATAATCATAGAATGCGGCAATTGCTAACATGATTCGGACGGACTTCAGCTTCGCTACGGGTGAGAAAGTCTCATCGTAGTCAACCCCTTGAACTTGTCGATAACCCTTAGACAAGCCGAGCTTTATAGATGGTCACATTACCATCCGCGTCTGTCTTCTTCTTAAAGATCCATTTATTTTCTATGGCTCGCCGATCAACGGGCAAGTCAGTCAAAGTCCATACTTCGTTTTCATACATGGATCCTATCTCGGATTTCATGGCTTCCAGCCATTTGTCAGAATCCGAGCCCGCCATCGCTTCTTCATAATTCGAAGGTTCACCATTGTCTAACAACATGATTTCCAAGACAGGGTTGCCGTACCACTCTGGTGCGGAACATGTCCTTGTGGACCTACGAAGTTCAGTAGCAACTTGATGTGCAGTTTCATGATCATCATCATCAACTTCCTATCTAGTCGGTGCAGGCACCTCAGGAACATTTTCTTGAGCTGCGCCACTTACCGGTTCAAGAGGTAATACTTCATCAAGTTCTAACTTCCTCCCACTTATTTCTTTCGAGAGAAACTCTTTCTCTAGAAAGGACCCATTCTTAGCAACAAAGATCTTGCCTTCGGATCTGAGGTAGAAGGTATACCCAACAGTTTCTTTAGGGTATCCAATGAAGACGCATTTTTCTGACTTGGGTTCGAGCTTTTCAGGTTGAAGTTTCTTGACATAAGCATCGCATCCCCAAACTTTTAGAAACGACAGCTTAGGTTTATTCCCAAACCATAATTCATACGGTATCGTCTCAACGGATTTCGACGGAGCCCTATTTAAAGTGAATGCGGCAGTCTCTAAAGCATAGCCCCAAAATGATAGCGGTAAATCGGTAAGAGACATCATAGATCGCACCATATCTAATAGAGTGCGATTACGACGTTCGGACACACCATTACGCTGAGGTGTTCCAGGCAGCGTGAGTTGTGAAACTATTCCACATTTTCTTAAGTGTGTGCCAAATTCGTGACTCAAGTATTCTCCCCCACGATCTGATCGCAAGAACTTGATTTTCCTGTCATGTTGATTCTCGACCTCACTCTGAAATTCCTTGAACTTTTCGAAGGTCTCAGACTTGTGTTTCATTAAGTAGACATACCCATATCTACTCAAGTCATCAGTGAGAGTGAGAACATAATGATAGCCACCGCGAGCCTCAACACTCATTGGACCGCACACATCAGTATGTATGATTTCGAATAAGTTGGTTGCTCGCTCCATTGTTCCTGAGAACGGAGTCTTGGTCATCTTACCCATGAGGCATGGTTCGCACGTGTCAAATGATTCGTAATCAAGAGACTCTAAAAGTCCATCTGCATGGAGCTTCTTCATGCGTTTGACACCTATGTGACCAAGGCGGCAGTGCCACAAGTATGTGGGACTATCATTATCAACCTTACATCTTTTGGTATTCACACTATGAATATGTGTAGCATTACGCTCGAGATTCATTAAGAATAAACCATTCACCATCGGAGCATGACCATAAAACATATCTCTCATATAAATAGAACAACCATTATTCTCGGATTTAAATGAGTATCCATCTCATATTAAACGAGATCCTGATACAATGTTCATGCTCAAAGCTGGTACTAAATAACAATTATTGAGGTTTAAAACTAATCCAGTAGGTAAATGTAGAGGTAGCGTGCCGACGGCGATCACATCAACCTTGGAACCATTCCCGACGCGCATCGTCACCTCGTCCTTCGACGGTCTCCGTTTATTACGCAGCTCCTGCTTTGAGTTACAAATGTGAGCAACCGCACCGGTATCAAATACCCAGGAGCTACTATGAGTACTGGTAAGGTACACATCAATTACATGTATATCACATATACCTTTCGTGATGCCGGCCTTCTTGTCCGCTAAGTATTTGGGGCAGTTCCGCTTCCAGTGACCACTTCCCTTGCAATAAAAACACTCAGTCTCGGGCTTGGGTCCATTCTTTGGCTTCTTCCCGATAGCTTGCTTACCGGGCACGGCAACTCCCTTGCTGTCCTTCTTGAAGTTCTTCTTACCCTTGCCTTTCTTGAACTTAGTGGTTTTATTCACCATCAACACTTGATGTTCCTTGTTGACTTCTACCTCTGCTGATTTCAGCATTGCAAATACTTCAGGAATGGTCTTTTCCATCCCCTGCATATTGAAGTTCATCACAAAGCTCTTGTAGCTCGGTGGAAGCGACTGAAGGATTCTGTCAATGACCGCGTCATCCGGGAGATTAACTCCCAGCTGAGTCAAGCGGTTATGCAACCCAGACATTTTGAGTATGTGCTCACTGACAGAACTATTTTCCTCCATCTTACAGCTGAAGAACTTGTCGGAGACTTCATATCTCTCGACCCGGTCATGAGCTTGAAAAACCATTTTCAGCTCTTCGAACATCTCATATGCTCCGTGTCTCTCAAAACGCTTTTGGAGCCCCGGTTCTAAGCTGTAAAGCATGCCGCATTGAACGAGGGAGTAATCATCAGCATGTGTCTACCAAGCGTTCATAACGTCTTGGTTCTGTGGGACGGGTGCGTCACCTAGCGGTGCTTCTAGGACATAATCTTTCTTGGCAGCTATGAGGATGATCCTTAGGTTCCGGACCCAGTCCGTATAGTTGCTGCCATCGTCTTTCAGCTTGGTTTTCTCTAGGAACACGTTGAAGTTGAGGACAAGGTGGGCCATTTGATCTGCAAGACATATTGTAAAGATTTTAGACTAAGTTCATGATAATTAAGTTCATCTAATCAAATTATTAAATGAACTCCCACTCAGATAGACATCCCTCCAGTCATCTAAGTATAACATGATCGAAGTTAACTAGGCCGTGTCCGATCATCACGTGAGACGGACTAGTCAACATCGGTGAACATCTTCATGTTGATCGTATCTTCTATACGACTCATGCTCGACCTTTCGGTTTTCTGTGTTCCGAGGCCATGTCTGTACATGCTAGGCTCGTCAAGTCAACCTAAGTGTATTGCATGTGTAAATCTGTCTTACACCCGTTGTATTCGAACGTTAGAATCTATCACACCCGATCATCACGTGGTGCTTCGAAACAACGAACCTTCGCAACGGTGCACAGTTAGGGGGAACACTTTCTTGAAATTATTACGAGGGATCATCTTATTTAAGCTACCGTCGTTCTAAGCAAATAAGATGTAAAACATGATAAACATCACATGCAATCAAATAGTGACATGATATGGCCAATATCATTTGCTCCTTTGATCTCCATCTTCGGGGCTCCATGATCATCGTTATCACCGGCATGACACCATGATCTCCATCATCGTGTCTTCTTGAAGTTGTCTCGTCATCTATTACTTCTACTACTATGGCTAACGCTTTAGCAATAAAGTAAAGTAATTACATGACGTTTATGTTGACACGCAGGTCATAAATAAATATAGACAACTCCTATGGCTCCTGCCGGTTGTCATACTCATCGACATGCAAGTCGTGATTCCTATTACAAGAACATGATCAATCTCATACATCACATATATCATTCATCATTCATCACAACCTTTGGCCATATCACATCACAAAACACTTGCTGCAAAAACAAGTTAGACGTCCTCTAATTGTTGTTGCAAGTTTTTACGTGGCTGCTATAGGTTTCTAGCAAGAACGTTTCTTACCTATGCCAAAACCACAACGTGAATTGCCAATTTCTATTTACCCTTCATAAGGACCCTGTTCATCAAATCCGATCCGACTAAAGTGGGAGAGACAGACACCCGCCAACCACCTTATGCAACTAGTGCATGTTAGTCGGTGGAACCGGTCTCACGTAAGTGTACGTGTAAGGTTGGTCCGGGCCGCTTCATCCCACGATGCCGCCGAATCAAGATAAGACTAGTAACGGCAAGCAAATTAACAATATCGACGCCCACAACTACTTTGTGTTCTACTCGTGCATAGTAACTATGCATAGACCTAGCTCTGATACCACTGTTGGGGATCGTAGCAGAAATTAAAAAATTTCTACGCATCACCAAGATCAATCTATGGAGTATTCTAGCAACGAGGGGAATAGGAGTGCATTTACATACCCTTGTAGATTGCGAGCGGAAGCATTCAAGTGAACGGGGATGATGGAGTCGTACTCGCGGTGATCCAAATCACCGATGACCAAGTGCCGAACGGACAGCACCTCCGCGTTCAACACACGTACAGTTGGGAAGACGTCTCCTCCTTCTTGATCCAGCAAGGGGGAAGGAGAGGTAGATGAAGATCCAGCAGCATGACGGCGTGGTGGTGGATGCAGCAGGATCCCGGCAGGGCTTCGCCAAGCACAAGCGGGGAGGAGAGGTGTTACAGAGGGAGAGGGAGGCGCCAAGAGCAAGGTGCGGCTGCCCTCCCTCCCTTCCACTATATATAGGGGCTAGGGGGGTGCATGCCCCCTTGGAGATCCCATCTAAAAGGGGGGGGGCGGCGGCCCCTGGGGGCAACGGCCCCCTTAGGGTTTCCAACCAGGGGGGCGCATGCCCCCTAGGGGGGCAACGGCCCCCTAGGGTTTCCAAACCTAGGCGCCTTGGGCCCTTGGGTGGGGCGCACCACCCATCAGGGGCTGGTTCCCACGCCACTTCAGCCCATGGGGCCCTCCGGGATAGGTGGCCCCATCCGGTGGACCCCCGGGACCCTTCCGGTGGTTCCTGTACAATATCGGTAACCCCCGAAACCTTCCCGCTGGCCGAAACTGGACTTCCTATATATAAATCTTTACCTCCGGACCATTCTGGAACTCCTCGTGACGTCCGGGATCTCATCCGGGACTTCGAACAACTTTCGGGTTACTGCATACTAATATCTCTACAACCCTAGCGTCACCGAACCTTAAGTGTGTAGACCCTACGGGTTCGGAAGACACGCAGACATGACCGAGATGCCTCTCCGGTCAATAACCAACAGCGGGATCTAGATACCCATGTTGGCTCCCACATGCTCCTCGATGATCTCATCGGATGAACCGCGATGTCGAGGACTCAATCAATCCCGCATTCAATTCTCTTTGTCAATCGGTATGTTACTTGCCCGAGACTCGATCGTCGGTATCCCAATACCTTGTTCAATCTCGTTATCGGCAAGTCACTTTACTCATACGGTAATGCATGATCCCGTGATCAATCACTTGATCACTTTGAGCTCATTATGATGATGCATTACCGAGTGGGCCCAGAGATACCTCTCCGTCATACGGAGTGACAAATCCCAGTCTCGATTCGTGCCAACCCAACAGACACTTTCGGAGATACCTGTAATGTACCTTTATAGTCACCCAGTTACGTTGTGACGTTTGGCACACCCAAGGCACTCCTACGGTATCCGGGAGTTGCACAATCTCATGGTCTAAGGAAATGATACTTGACATTCAGAAAAGCTACAACAAACGAACTACATGATCTTGTGCTAGGCTTAGGATTGGGTCTTGTCCATCACATCATTCTCCTAATGATGTGATCCCGTTATCAATGACATCCAATGTCCATAGTCAGGAAACCATGACTATCTTTTGATCAACAAGCTAGTCAACTAGAGGCTCACTAGTGACGTGTTGTGGTCTATGTGTTCACACATGTATTACGATTTCTGGATAACACAATTATAGCATGAACAATAAACAATTATCATGAACAAAGAAATATAATAATAACCATTTTATTATTGCCTCTAGGGCATATTTCCAACATGCATGCATGTTTGAATACACAACATTGATCTGGCGCGTGTGTCAAAAATCATACAGTAGCTCTCCACATAGAGCGAGATCGGTTCATGATGGTGTCATTGTACTAGCCACTTCGACTCGATGGGAGGGATTCATGCGTACACATGCATGTGTGTGTTCTCAAAGTGTATCATGCATGTCATCCTAGAGCAAAAATAATAATCCCCTCCTAAGTCAAATTAACCTCTCTTGTTGTCAGGCAAAAAGAAGTGATGGACCAAGCAGGCCCACAGATGGAAAGCATCGATATCGCTGATAATCGCTTAAGTGGGTGCGAGAGGACAACCACCACCGCTTTGCATGTGGGCCAAACATATATATGTTGAATACCCAAAATGCACAACTTTGATGTGTCACATGCCTCAAAACCGTAAACCATGCACCCACACAGAGCGAGGTTCATATCAAGCGTACTACATATGATGGTCCCCTTCCCCCCTCTTCACCGCATACTATATGCTCCTGCCATAATATATGTACAACCCAAAAGAATCATCATCGATGGTGAAATTAATTAACCTCTCCCGATGTAGGTCAAAGTGATGCATGCATGCATGCATGCATCGACGATGGCCTCGTGGGCCCACAGATGGAAGCGTCACACGTGAGTGTCCTAGCTAGGATATATATGCATGTGGCCCAAAAATGTGTTATGTGATGTTTGAATAACCAATTTCACAATTTTGATGTGGCACGTGCCTCGGTAACCAAAAAGTCCTGACACTGAGTGAGGTGTACTTGTTCACGGACGCATACGTATAGTATATATGCTAGTCCCCTCCCACCTCTTCGACGCGTACTATATACCACCATAACACAAACAAAAAATATTCTACCTTGCTGGTCAAATTAACCTCACTGCCGGCTGTTCGTCAAAATGATGGACGACGACCTCGCGGGCCCACAGAAAGTGTCACACGCGAGTGTCGAGTGTCGTGTAGGACAACCATCGACTGCATGTGGCAAAACATTTATTTATGAAAGGGTTGTGTAATGTTTTAAATAACGATTTCACGACTCTGATGTGGCACCAGCCTGCCTAACAAAACGGCCAACCCACACGGTGGCTCACAACACGTAGTGTACTGCGAGCCACCCGCCATCTCCAGACGCACACCCCCCCACACACACCACGAATCCACCGCAACTGCGATGCATGTTAAATTAATTATCCCGCGGTGAACATAAATGTTACCAAAGGAGGGACGTTTTAATTTAAAAAATCACAGCAATCATTAAGACATTTTAGTACATTGATTGATTGATTTTCTATGGGTATAATGTGCAAAAATCAAATTTGAGCTACATGCACACGTGATAGTGCACCTAAATGGATTGCAAAAACACATGTGTCTCACTAGGTGCATGTTTACTCCCCGTGCAACAAATTACAAACATTGAGAATCTTGATTTTTAAATTCTAGTACATCCAAAACTTATTTGAAGTTCAGGAAACTTATCGTGTTGTCATATGGACACCAATACAAAGTGGCATTGTACTTTTTTGTCAAATTTGAGACCAGTTTTGATGAATCTTTATCTAATTACAGACGGGAGATTATTAATAATTGGGAACCAATATCCCAACCGGATTATTTATTCGAACCGTAAGCGTTAGACCAACAATGGATACGTGCCATGCTTCGGTTAAGCAATAAAGCGGCATCATTAATCATCCAAATAGAAAAACAATATATGTGCCGCCACGCGACCCGTGTGGCGTGCGAGTAGGCGTGAGTTGACGGGACGCATGCGAGCAGTCTGCCGCGCAGGTAGACGGGGAGGCGTGCGTGCAGGTGTGTGAATTGACGGAGGCGTGCTCGCTACGCAGTGTCATCGGGAGGTGTGCGAGTAGCTGTGTGAAACTTTGATCGGCATACCAGCATTCCGGTGCGTAGGCTCACTGGGAGGCGAGCCATCAGTTTGACCGCCGCCCGCCTCCCTCCCACAACTCCCACTACTCCATATTAATGGTGCGCCCTCCCCCATCCTCGCTACGCACACACAATCCTCCCTCTCTGCTTGCATCCTCGACACCGCTCTCAGTCCTCGAAGCCGTCAGTGTATGAGGATGCCGCCGAAGCGCCCCATTGGAGGGAGTGGTGACGTCGGGGCTGCTAAAGCACCGGAGCACGGCTTGGAGATGGAGACAAAGGTTGTCGTCACCGCCGGCGAGTTATCGCTGCACCCTGATGTCGTCGAGCTTCCATAGCCGGAGACAGAGTTCCACACCAACTCCGACAACCACTCCAGCGACGACTCCGACGACCACTCCGGCGACGACTCCGACGACCACTCCGGTGACGACTCCGACGACGACGGACAGCTGGTTAGTCATCTATACCCATTTATGTGTCAAATAGATCATAGGGTTTCTCTGGTTACTCCTGCATCCCCCTTTTTGGAATAGAAATCATATGGTTATGCTCTCCCAATCCATGAAATCTGAGTAAGTTTCGTTAGATCCGTGTAGTGTATTGATTGTTTGAATGGTACATGAGATAAGTGATTAGTTGTTTCATCTGTGCAAATGATTTCTGCTAGTAATCCGACTAGGGTTAGTGTTCATGCTAATAATTCCTAGCCAGGACTTGACAATTGATTTTGAATGACCTACCTATGTTTGTGCCATTGTTTTCTTCAAGATTGGTATGTACATAGACGACTGTGCTTAAAAATCGAACCATAATCTCTGAATATGTATAAATAAATAGCCATAAATTCCTAATCCTACTTCACGGCATGTAATCAGTGATTTGATGCCAAATTTGTTTTACTATTTGTATAGGCGCTGTCTGACGATGTGGACAGCGAGGATGAAGATGCCCAAAGGAGGTACAAGAGGCGAATCCTAAGGGAGCTTTATGTGGGAATGCATAACAGGCGTATTAGGACATGGAACGAAGGCTATGGATGCCCATTTTGCCACCACAAGATTCATGACGCGTATTTAAGTGTTCTGGCGCATGCAAGAGGATGAGCCGTTGGCTCCTTCAAGCAGAAGTATTCTCGCAGGGTGGCACACGGCGCGTACGCCGAGTACCTGGAGAAGCTTCCGGATCGTGTCGGCCGCATGTGAGATGACATGTGGGATGGATCGAACTATGTACGCTTGAGTATGCTTAATGATGGTTGAACTATGTACTTATGGTTGAATTATGCTTATGTATGTGTACGCTTATTATCTATGTCTGAGTATGTTAAATATTTCACCAAATTTTGGTAAAAATTACAACGGGGGACCAATAAACCAGGACGGAGGTAGTACGTCAATCACACACGGTTCCCAAAATTGGAACCGTGTGCAATGACTTTCATTTTTCCTGCTACGTCAATCACACACGGTTCGCTTTAGCAAACCGTCGCCCCCAAAATTCTTTGTGGAACAGAAAACCCTCACCACCCAATTCGAAAAAGAAAAAAAGAAAACCCTCACCATTCCCACGTCACAAAAACCCTCACCCCACCCGCCACCCCCTCGGCCCCTCCTGCACGTTCCCCATTCACACCTGCACAAGCTCCTTCACGTCTATGCCATGGCACCACCTATTGCGGTGGTAAACACTTAGCTCGACGCGTGCCGCCGCCAGGCTGCTGGCAAAGCCCACCGCATTTTGCCACTTCTGCTTGCCGCCGCCTATCGCCATCGACTTTCTCGTCGCTGCTCGCGATCGACCTAGCTCCGCTCGGTTAGGGAATCTGCCGTACTGAGGGTTCTTTCTCATGGACCACAAGGTAACTAATTTAACGAGATATTATCTCATCTCTTATCCCAGTTCATCTGCCTCCTTTAATCACCCGACAGAAATCACTGTGAATTCATTTTTATTCGAGCTGATTTGAGGGTTCTCTTTCATTCATAGAATATACAGTGCGCCGACACTTCAGGACTTGGCGACCGCCACCAGAGGTTCCATATCATCATACCAGATAACTTGAGGACGCGTGTGGTATGTTCAATCTCACCTTAAATCGGTTGGCATGGCCTACTTTCCTGAACATATTCTAAATATTGATACATTTGGATAAAAGATACCACATGCACCATATACGTCAAAGAGGATCCCCCCCTCTTC
Source organism: Triticum dicoccoides (assembly GCF_002162155.2). Lineage (NCBI taxonomy): Eukaryota > Viridiplantae > Streptophyta > Magnoliopsida > Poales > Poaceae > Triticum > Triticum dicoccoides. The sequence continues at coordinate 252,966,704 of NC_041388.1, forward strand.
TTTCTATATTAGGCAAATTAATGATGTATTGTTCTTTCGATTACTCTCATATTTCCATGACATCATGTTTATCCTATCTGTTTAATTATAGACTTTTGTTCTTCGATTTCAACTGTTGTACAGTTCTTTCAATTTGGGCCCATATTTGCATGTTACCATATTTTCTTTAACAATCCTATCATTTTCTGCAGGACATCCCTCGCTATGCAACAGATTATGTAATGCACAATTTTTCCCTTTACATACATCAAGGCTCCACAAATGTCATACTACACATAAACCATGGATTTACAATCGTTGCTACTATAAGACTTGGTGAATGTGGTGACTCCTATTTTGGCACTGGCTTTTGGAATAAAATTGCAAAGTTTTATGTACTGAAAGCTGGCACTAAAATTGCACTGCACATAGAAGGGCCTGGTCATGAGATATATGCTAACTTCCCCGACAAAATCATCCATCCAGACTTTGCTTGAAATAAGTTTTCTTTTCAACTATCTGCATATGTCGACTTACCCAGCAATGTCAAATGAATTGTGTAGTATTTAAGCAACCAATTGTTATTCCCTTTTCTTACTATATCCTTACCTAATAATTTCTGATTACCAATACACTTTTCTATTGCCCTGTTTTAACTAAATATTCCGTGTACTCCCATTTCTATCAGAAAGCGCCGCTGATAAGGAGACTCCAGAGGTGGAGAACGGGGCTGCCAACAAGCAGAGACGGGGCGAGCTAGAACCGCAAGCGACTCCAGTAGGCCTAGACTTAATCAGCAGCCTCCCCGATGATATGTTGAGAGTCATCATCTCCCTCCTCCCAATCAAATATGGGGTGCGGACAACCCTCCTTTCCCGGCGGTGGCGCCCCATATGGAACTCCAGCCCTCTCGACCTCATCGACATCCACGAGCTCTGCCATGGCTATCGCAAAAGCTTGGGTGCGTTCTCCAAGATCCTTGGCAGTCACCTTGGCCCAACCAAAGGCCTTAGAATGGGCAAGTTCCGTTCCAACGGCAAGGATCCGAGCCAAGCTTGATGATTGGTTCCGATCCCCCACCCTAGATCAGCTCAGGAGCTCACTTTTGATGATGGGCATATGCGGTCGCTGCCAACGTCCACACTCCGCCTCGCGCCCACGCTGCGCGTTGCGAAGTTCAGGAACTGCCATTTCCCACCCCTTAATGACGCGCCTGCTCTTATTCTACCACGACTGAAGCACCTCGAGCTCGTCGCCATCTGCCTCTCAAAGGGTGACATGGAACGCTTGCTTCGTGGCTGTACTGCACTCGAGTACCTTCGTCTTCAGGCGATCAATGGGTTGAGTACCTTCCACGTCACCTCCGTGACTCTTCGAACTATTTATGTATGTTGCTGGTTGATACGTCTCCAACATATCTATAATTTTTGATTGCTCCATGCTATATTATCTACTGTTTTGGACATTATTGGGCTTTATTATCCACTTTTATATTATTTTTGGGACTAACCTATTAACCGGAGGCCCAGCCAAGAATTGTTGTTTTTTGCCTGTTTTAGGGTTTCGAAGAAAAGGAATATCGAACGAAGTCCAAACGGAATGAAACCTTCGGGAACGTGATTTTCTCAACGAACAAGACCCAGGAGACTTGGACCCTACGTCAAGACACAAAAGAGGAGTCCACGAGGTAGGGGGCGCGCCT
>NC_041388.1:252968840-253038026 GCF_002162155.2 Triticum dicoccoides
CCACCGATGTACTCCTTCCTCCTATATATACCTACGTACCCCCAAACGATCAGATACGGAGCCAAAACCCTAATTCCACCGCCGCAACTTTCTGTATCCACGAGATCCCATCTTGGGGCTTGTTCCAGAGCTCCGCCGGAGGGGGCATCGATCATGGAGGGCTTCTACATCAACACCATAGCCTCTCCGATGAAGTGTGAGTAGTTCACAACAGACCTACGGGTCCATAGTTATTAGCTAGATGGCTTCTTCTCTCTTTTTGGATCTCAATACAATGTTCTCCCCCTCTCTTGTGGAGAACTATTCGATGTAATCTTCTTTTTGCGGTGTGTTTGTTGAGATCGATGAATTGTGGGTTTATGATCAAGTCTATCTATGAATAATATTTGAATCTTCTCTGAATTATTTTATGTATGATTGGTTATCTTTGCAAGTCTCTTCGAATTATCAGTTTGGTTTGGCCTAATAGATTGATCTTTCTTGCAATGGGAGAAGTGCTTAGCTTTGGGTTCAATCGTGCGGTGTCCTTTCCCAGTGACAGTAGGGGCAGCAAGGCACGTATTGTATTGTTGCCATCGAGGATAACAAGATGGGGTTTTCATCATATTGCATGAGTCTATCCCTCTACATCATGTCATATTGCTTAAGGCGTTACTCTATTTTTAACTTAATACTCTAGATGCATGCTGGATAACGGTCGATGAGTGGAGTAATAGTAGTAGATGCAGGCAGGAGTCGGTCTACTTGTCTCGGATGTGATGCCTATATACATGATCATACCTAGATATTCTCATAACTATGCTCAATTCTGTCAATTGCTCAATAGTAATTTGTTCACCCACCGTAGAATACTTATGCTCCCAAGAGAAGCCACTAGTGAAACCTATGGCCCCCGGGCCTATCTTTATCATATTAGTCTCCTACTACTTAGTTATTTCCTTTGCTTTTTTCCTTTGCCTTTATTTTACCTTGCATCTTTATCACAAAAATACCAAAAATATTATCTTTATCATATCTATCAGATCTCACTCTCGTAAGTGGCCGTGTAGGGATTGACAACCCCTATACGCATTGGTTACGAGGATTTATTTGTTTTGTGCAGGTACGAGGGACTCGCGCGTAGCCTCCTACTGGATTGATACCTTGGTTCTCAAAAATCGAGGGAAATACTTACGCTACTTTGCTGCATCATCCCTTCCTCTTCGGGGAAAACTAACGCAGTGCTCAAGAGGTAGCACTGGTGCGGCAAGAAGACATCACAAAAGGTGGACCACGGTATGGTCATCCACAACACACTTGCACTTGAGAGATTACTTGTAGTTGATCAAGAAGGTCCAACAAGAATCAATGTCATTTATGTGCCAAAATTGACAGTGATGGGCTACTCGTCTGACAAATACTCCAAACTTGTTATTGGATCCACACCCGTTCAGGTACAACAGCCGCCTTCTACCTCTCGTTCTACAAATTAACATTATTTCCAATTTTGAAGATGTTTGTTCATTTGTCATTCAGAAAATGATTCCGACAAGCTTGACCCCGAAACTGCGCACAGTGAAGGTCTTGGCACTAGAATCTATCGGGCCCGACCTGGAGCAAGTTGTCAGTTTCCTGAGATGCTTTCCGTGCCTGGAGAAGCTATATATCGAGGTGATGTTCCTTTCCTGTTAAATGTTAACCATAAGGGAGTTCAATTTGTGACACCTTTTTCCAAGTTTACAATGACAATGTACTACAATTTCTCAAGGTTCTTTTGGAGGATTTCAGTACATACATGCCCCCCCCCATATTGGTTGCTTGATCCATATGGTTATATTCAATAAGCATTTCTCCTTTGGATTCATCTGTACTAGTTTTCTTAGGGAACTTCTCATCCACTCCAACCTCTTGTGAAGAAGGCTACATTTTTCTAGAATGTAATCAAATGCCCAAGTTAATCATGTCAGATCGAAGATGGCATGTTAGTGCATTTTACAAATCCTGCAAACCAAATAGCTAGTCCTATAGTAATGTTCAAAACTGCATGTAGGCACTAACACATTTTCTTCTTTTGCAAATAAGATTAGGCCCAGTGATGGATAATGTGATACAATATAACAATCACGTCGAATGCCTAGATCTGCATCTCTCAGAAATTACTTTGAACTCCTACCGAGGGACCTTACCGGAGATTATATTCGTCAGGTTTTTTGTTCTTAGAGCAAGGGTGCTAAAGGAAATGAGGTTTACCCTACATTTATTTCGCAAAAATGAATGGTTTGTTGATCAGCGTCGGCGCGTGCGGCAGAATGGAGTAGGCTCCAAAAATGCTGAATTTCATTTTGGAACTTCAGATGACAGAGTAATCGGAAGTCATCAGGTCAACCCCATACATGATTTCTCAGTGGCTGACCCCTTTGCAAAAATTGTGAGGTTTCGAAGCCAGACTTAGAAGCGGTGATATTAGTTTGAACCTCTCTGATATCCATGTTCAACGCATCAGCACGAGCATTTGCAGCTGATGAGCTGAATTTCATTTCTAATATCAATTTGAACCTTGTAATCTTTGAATTTGAGCCATATAACTTTGGAATTTGAACCTTGTAACATTTCGAGGTTTTGTGGTACAATCATTGAAATGGCATCGTATGAGACTCGTATATTGCTAGCACTATTTTGACCTAAATATGCAATGGTCTTAGATTTTATTAACCATTCTTGAATCAGTTTACCTTGTCGATCTCAGAGCACACGATCTGTATAGCTAACTCGACTGCGATCTTCGACAATATTGCACACAGTTGAGCGCAGAATTAATTATCGCACTCGAGTTTCCATCATCACCCTTCTGTGTAACTTTGACCACGCCTGGGGTGCGGTATTGTCAAGCATGCACTGGATTCAGGAATCCTCCGCTATGAATGATGCGACAAGACGTGACGATTACAGGCCGGACGGCCCCTATTTATTACAGCGGCCATTTAACCCTTGTGTCTCTTCAACCTTTCGATCGCGCCCCACCGTTGCAAGAAGCACACCCACCACGAGAAGTTCTTAGAGGGTATCCTGCGCGGCTCCAATGGCGCTCCGAGCGGCTGCCGACGACGAGCAGCAGTTCACCATGCGTGCCGTGGTGGACACCCACAAAAGGTTCATGGACCTCTCGGTGGTGTACACCAACGACCCGGTCTGGGTGGAGCACTCCATCCACATCATGGAGTTGTTGCTTGCCGCGGAGAAATACAAGGTGGTCGGGTTTGACCTCGAGTACACCTGCACTCGTGCCGGGTCTCGTCCCAAGGTCGCCGTCGCCCAGATATGCGTGCGCCACCACGTCCTCGTCTACCACTACTGCCTAGCCACAAGGCCTTGCGAGCGTTTTACCAGGTTTGTTAACAACCCTCACTACATGTTTGCTACGGTGGACATCACCAACGATGTAAAGGCGCTTGAGAATTCGGGCATCGCCTACCAAAATCTTGTCGACATCTAGGGCCAATACAAGATCTGGGGCAACAAGGAGCATGAGAAGGACTCACTGGTTCACCTCGCCGAGGCCATCATCGACCCCTACTACAGAGACATGAAGGATTCGTGCAACAAGGACAAGCGTGCCTGGCACTCGGCCTGGATGGAGAAACTCGACAAAGCTCACGTCGTGTACGCGGCCAAGGAGGCATACACGAGCTACGACATGTATAGGCGGATCGTTGACATGAGGAAGTCTCTCCTTTCCCAAAACGGCCAGGGATCCAGCCGGAAGCAGAGCAATGGCAAGCGTCGTCGCAACAATAAGTAGATGATTAGATCCTCGTTTCTCCTACTTTAGTATGCATGTAATTGCTTTCTTTGATGTGTGGAAATGTTATGTGTGTAGTCACTTGTGTAATTGTATGCTTAATTTGGTTATGCAATGCTGTCTTTTTAAGTATATATGTTGATGCTGTAGACAGAGCATAGATGTTGTGCGGACAAAGAAAATCACATCGCACACGGACTAAACAATGGAACCCGCCGGTGATGTTTTCATCAATCACTCACAATTGTATACCAGCAATCGTTTGCTCACCACACACACGGCTTGTTAGCAGTAATCGTCCGTGTTGTTATCGTTCTTCGCACACATCTCCGATTACATACCTGATTGCCTCGTATCACACACATCTTGTTCATTTGAACCGTTTATGTTCTCATGCCTCAACGCAAACAGTTCATCCGAGTGAACCGCATGCCGTATATCGCCTTGATCTGGCTGACCATTTCTTTTGTGTTGACTAATCACAAATAGTTCGTCCGAGTGAACCATATGATGTGTATCGCACAGGCCTTCATCTGGCTTCCTGTTTATTTTGTTCCTCCTCATCGCAAACAGTTCATTGAACTGAACCGTATGCCCTTCATCGCACACGCAAATAAAACCTGAACCGTATTTGATGCATCCTTCATCGCAAATGTTTTATACATTTCTGACGGTTTTCATACAACACCGTTTGCGATTATTGCATCGCACACAGTTTCTCGAAGGGTCTCTGATCGTAGTGTCCCGTTAGCAGCATCCTGCAGTAGTGATCTCTTCGCCGAACTAGTGCACCTATATAATTTGCCATTGTATTGGGTGTGTTGGGGACACAAGAGATTTCTTGTACTTGGTTGTAGGGTTGTTTGAGAGAGTCCATCTTCATCCTACACCTCCCACGGATTGATAAACCTTAGGTCATCCACTTGAGGGAAAATTGCTACTGTCCTACAAAACTCTGCGCTTGGAGGCCTAACACGAGTCTATAAGAATAAAGTTGCGTAGTAGCCATCACTCCTGTCGCAAACACTCGCCCTCGCCATGAAATTGGCGAGCTCCTCTTTCATGCCAGGAATTTCACCCGTTTCCAGCTCCTACTCGACGAGTCGGACGGACTAGACTTCCAAAATGCAATCTGGAACTCGCTCAGATCGACGGTGTCCTCGTTAGTGCCCTCCTCCCTTCGCATCAGCAAGATGCTCATCTTCTTCCACTCACACAAACTCTTGCTCGAGAAACTCTCACAGCCACCTTACTCTTCCATTTTGGTGGACATGCACCCGATTTCCGCGTTCGTTGCTTGACTGTAGCGGTTTTCGCTTTTGATGCCGCATCCACTCCCGTCGCAACTCTTCTTGCGGCATGCTCGCCAATCTCCTCACGACACTACTACACCAACATCTCCGACAAGCACCCATCCTTCAGTCGTGCCTCGCCTCAATAAAGAAACAACTATCATGACGGCATTCTTGGCGCCGCCCTCTGTATATGCATATATACTTGTACTTTGATCTCCGTCCATCTATTCTCTAGTCTTTAGGGTTTTAGTCTTGAACGTGACGGTCTCCCTCTACATCTATATATTGGCACTGGATGCCTGTGAATATATGCCTGTTGTATCCTATCATCTCTCTACACACAAGACATGGTCAGCATTGCCACTGCCACCGAGATAGGCCGAAGCAATGGAGTACAATCAAACGGATCGACAACCACGATCCGTCGGACGAAAAAACCATAAGTGATGGTCATATCGTCCATGGTAACCACACCATGACAGAGATATGAGCGATATAGATATCAAGATTTTGACATCGAGAACACGTATCTAAAAAGATAAAACAAAAAAAATTCTGAAAAAGTAATTGAATTACTCTTTCCATCCCAAAATGTGTCTTTGACTTTATTACGACATTGTACTAAAATTAAAGTTAGTACAAAATTGAGACATGTATTTTGGGTTCCTACTTGACAACTTGACGGGTCATCAACGTTTTTGTTTTCCTTGTCGACTAGGCCTCGTGTTCTCTCGCCGGCGGCTTGGTTGGATATCCATCCGTCCGCTGCCCACGTAGACGTCGGAGCACCAGCATGGCGAGAGAGACAGCGGGCCGTCTGAATTCGCAGCCCCTGGTACCGGCAGATCACCAGGAAGGAAAGACGAGAAGAAATGAAACCGCGTGCCTGCCCACCTGGACGCTTCCTGCCTGCCCACTGTACGTTACTTAACCCGGGACGTGTTTCCCAACCCGCCCAAAAAAACAAAAACTTACCGGAACGTGTCAGGGACGACGCGCCTGGCGCCGCGGTCACGCAATCCAAGATACGCATGGCCTGCGCGTGGTGACTTGTCGAGAGTCACCAAATCCACGCTGCCCGCTGCCCCGATCCCCCATCCTCATCGCATAAAAACTGGTGCGACCCGCACCTGCTGCCAGCCAGCCAGCCTTCACCGTTCGAAAAGCTTCCCCAAGGAATACCACCTCGCCGCGATTCCCCGCACCCACCCAATTCCCCGAGCCCCGCCGTCGCGCGATCGACCGGCCATGTCCGGCTACCCCTACGGCGGCGCCGCAGGAGGAGGAGGAGGCTACGGGGCCCCTCCGCCCTACGGCTCCTCCCCCGCCCCCTCGGCCCCGCCCTACGGCGACAAGCCCCCCAAGGAAGGCAAGGCCTCCTCCCCCTACTACGCCTCCCCGCCCCAGACCTACGGCGCCAGCGGCGGCGGAGGCGGCTACGGGGCCCCGCCCTCGTCCCAGCCCCAGTCCTACGGGGGCGGTTACGGGGCCCCGCCCTCCTCCCAGCCCCAGTCCTACGGCGGCGGCGGCTACGGGGCCCCGCCCGCCGGCCAGCCCCAGTCCTACGGCGGCGGCGGAGGCTACGGTGCTCCGCCCGCGGGCCAGTCCTACGGCGCCCCGCCTCCCTCGTCGGCGCCCTACGGGGCCCCGCCCCCCGCGGCAGCGCCGTATGGGGCCGCTGGCGGCTACGGGAGCCCGTTCGCCGCGCTCGTGCCGTCGGCGTTCCCGCCGGGGACGGACCCCAACGTGGTGGCCTGCTTCCAGGCCGCCGACCGCGACGGCAGCGGGACCATCGACGACAAGGAGCTGCAGTCCGCGCTCTCCGGCTACAACCAGAGCTTCAGCCTCCGCACCGTCCACCTCCTCATGTACCTCTTCACCAACACCAACGTCCGCAGGATCGGTAATCACACTCCCCTCTACGCGCATCCTTCTTCCATTCTAGCACCCCCTCCGCTTTCCGTGTAGCTGCGATCTTGCGACTATTATTGTTTTTTTTTTCCTGTGGAGAAAGATTTCGGTACAACAGTGCACAACTTGGGCTCGTCTGGTATTTCAGTCTGTGAGCATGTGCCCTGCTGTTTGATACAGTTTGATCAAATAATGAGGCTCCTTCTGGGAAATCAATGATTGAGTTTATCACAAGGAAAACCACAATCATTTCCTTCCCTTAAGAAAAAAGAGAGCTGCATTTCCTAATACAAGTTCCTGTGAAATGTGAATTCTCTACATGCTATTTGAGACAGTAAATTCCCTATATCCTGTTTAACCTTGTTCATCATGGGAATGCTATTTTATGGTGATATAAGGGCACAACACTACACTCTAGGCAACAAGCTATCATGTGGCATCAAAAGGCTGGTCTTGTATGCAAGATAGAATGAGCACTTCTTGTTCATAAATTCGATATGTATTTTGTGTGATAGCCGATGTTCTAGTTGTAACACTAACAAGTTTGCAGTCACTGCTTTGGCCTTTACTCAAACTCTTAACGTATACATATATTCATAATAGTTTATAGACTACTAGATTTGAAAATATTTTCTCCGTGGCTATGGTGTTTAGACTTCACCAGCATGCATATGAAGAATAAAATACTATTAAGAATCATTACCAGATGATACTTATATCCGATGACACTTGAAATAGTATGAGCTACTGCATATTATGCTGCCAGTAGTAAAAAAAATGGATGTTGATTAAAAAGGACCAGTAGGAATCCCTGAGAAAAATATATATTATGTATAACATCTAAGTGAAAGTTTAATTTATCTTGGGATGCCTTTCAAGTTAGACCTGTGCAAATGTTGTCCTACCCGTCAAGCCTTTTTTTTCTGTTTGCGATGAAACTCCGATGTGTCGGCAATTTATTGCAGGATGGATCCACTTGGTATGTAAGTCAACTGGGGTTTAGAGTTGACCTAACTTTGGCACAGTTTGAATTTGTGGCCTGATGCTCTCCCTTTACGCTTGATTTTGGTAGCAAGTTTTTTTAGATTCCTGTTGAGTTAGAAAAATCTTATCTCGTGTTTTTTTTCTTTGGGTGTTTTCCTTTTCTGTGTGGAGCTTCCACAATTACTTCTTAACTACTTGATCGATCTGAACTCTAATATCAGTACCGTCTTTCACATTCCAGTAGTAGAATTGATCTGATTTTTTTGGGCTGAAACTTCGAATTCAGCATTGTCCATCTATTTCAGCTCTTTCTCGTTGACCTCTCTCAGTTTTTAATTTGTGCCTCTGATTCTTGCAGGGCCCAAGGAGTTTACTTCTGTTTTTTACAGTCTTCAGAATTGGAGGGTGAGTGGCTATGGCTTCAAGTTTTCTTTACTTATTTGTGCGGACTAATCAGCTGATCTAATGAAATACTTACTAACCATGCCTGTCCATTTCCTATTGTTTTTGTGCAGTCCATATTCGAGAGGTTTGACCGTGACCGAAGTGGTAAAATTGATGCATCGGAGCTGCGTGATGCTCTTCTCAGTCTGGGTTATTCAGTTTCTCCAACTGTGCTAGACTTGCTCGTGTCTAAATTCGACAAGACTGGGGGCATGACCAAAGCAGTTGAATATGATAACTTTATTGAGTAAGATTACTCTCCTTCAATTTAATTTGGCTAATTATTCCAGATAAACAGTACAAGCTTTTATAATATCCAATCTCTGATAACATCTAGGGACTTCAACTTTATTTGTTCATATAATGGTGGAATCACATATCTCTATGGTGCAATTATTAGTCAATTGTCTGTAACTTGCTGGCACTTCTATTATGTCATGAACTCAAATTGTTGAGTTGGTTTCTTCTGTTTTATGAATTAAAGATGCGCCCAACTGTTCTGAAGCTTCAAAAATGAAAAAAATGGCTGTCCATCTGTTGGGCTCTATTTCTGCTTGGTTTTGTGAAATACATTTTGATAAGTTCAGTTTGGTTTATAACAGTCCTAACTCTTTTGTTTGTTTGTTTGTTTGTTTGTCTATGCAGGTGTTGCCTTACAGTCAAGGTATTTCCCATCATCATTGTATATACTACACAAACAAACACATTAATGTTCTGTACTTCACCGCACTAATTGGTTTCATACTTCTGTAGGGTCTGACTGAGAAGTTCAAGGAGAAGGACACAGCTTATTCCGGGTCTGCAACTTTCAGTTACGAGGCATTCATGTTGACTGTGCTCCCTTTCATCATTGCATGATGACTCCGCAGTTCAATACAAAGACTGAGCTTTGAGTGTGTTGTTCCATGTGTCGAAACGTTTTTCCATCGGAGGTGTAGTTTGTCTGAATTCGAGTGATGTTGCTGCGTTCCTGATAAGGTGATACCCTGGAGACTGGAAACTGCCTATGGATGGTTTGGAACTCTGAAAATGCTGCCGCATATGCTTGCTCTCTTTCTTCGCTGAAAGTTGTCATTTTCAGTGAGATTGGGTTCTGATCATATTTTATTTCCCTTTGATGAGGCTTAGTTCAAAATTTGTTTACACCAATCAAACCTAAATTAACCTGAAATTGTTTTATTATTTTTGCTAGCATATTACTGCTAAAATCGTAGACAAAAAAAAGTCTTACACTGCATTCAAATGCAAATAAATCCAAATGCAGCAATAGGATTCTCAAGCCGGAGTTGACTTCCAAACAAATGCAGCACCAAAAAGCAATCTTGCAGGGCACACTTGCACTACAAATGAATTCAAGAAAATTAGCAGAGCCAAAATAGCAAATGCAACCTGGATCCATCCTGAAATCACCCTCCAGCTATATGTCATCAGGGCCGTTGGCGAGCGGCTTGTAACCATTCGGACTTCCAGAGATCTCACCCGATTTAACCGGAATGCACTTCAAGATAGCTCCAATAATCAAGCTGATGGATCCAAGACCCACGCTCACCAACCAGAATTGCCAGCTGAGTGGAACAGTACTTGCAAAAGTGCCCAGAAACTCGATGATCACCACCTGGAATACCACCGTCACGCTTATTACCCCGAGGAAGACCCAATTGCCAATGAGACCGCGGAAAATGTTGATCTTCTCCATTTCCCTGCTGTTCACTTCGTTGAATACCTAGCACAACATCGTCGAAAGTACATTGACATTAGTTCGCCAGTTTCGAACAAGGATGTAAATGACTACAAGGTGTTTCACAATGCATCACTCACCTGGCAAAACACAAAGGAGTTGAATATAAGCGTGTTGAGAACGGTCTTGGAATCTGGGCCCTTGATGTTCAGAAGATTTTCCCCGGCGAACATGAGAACGCCAAGCACAACCAGCTGGTATATACTTTGCCCAATGATGTTTCTCCACATGACCTTGGTGATGAAGCTTTCCCCTCGCCCAGTAGGCGGCCTCTTCATCATTTCATCATTTGGAGGCTCAGTTGCCAGAGCTAAAGCCCCTAATGTGTCCATAATCATGTTCACCCACAGCAGCTGCACAGCAGTGAGAGGAGCACTCCCTGCGATGTAAGAATGAGAACATGAATACCATGAGCCATTCGATGAAGAAAAAACCAAGATGTCAAATGAATACATCAATAATGTCTGTCACACCTGTGATGCACGCTGAGACAAAGTTGATCACCAAAGCAACAATGTTCACGGTCAACTGAAACTGCACGAACTTCTGGATGTTTATGTAAACCGCACGACCCCACCTTGCGACGTTTATTATAGTTGTGAAGTTGTCGTCAAGTACTATGACATCAGCACTCTCCTTCGCAACCTGCACAAAATCGAAGATAGTGTCACCAATGTTCATGGAAAAATGAAATGATGATGGATTTGTTAGACGTTTATTTCTGTCGTGAGAGCAAAATATTACTCCAACCACAGATGACGAAAGAGAATTATAGGTTACGTAAATAAATAGGTTGTCATTGCCAACGGCCATTCTGTTATCTTACTTCTGTCAGAATCAATATCAAAATATATTCAGCGTAAGCATCTAACTTTGCAATTTTCTACTGATGCTATACTATATGATCAAAACTGCATAAGAAAATAGTACCTCTGTGCCTGCAATGCCCATAGCAAGCCCAATATCTGCTTCGTGTAATGCAGGAGCATCATTTGTACCATCACCTGTCACAGCAACCACCTCTTGGAACATACCTCTCAAGTTTGTCACGAGCAAATGTTTGTCCAATGGTAACGAACGGGCCATGACCTGCCAAAGGTTGATGAGATGTTAATCTTTCAAGGTTTTTAGTGCACTTAATAGAATAAGAAAGACGAAATAAACCTGAATCTTAGGTATCAAGTCCCTCATTTCTTCTGGGCTTTTGTTACGAAAATCTGGTCCTTCTATTGCTATGCCATCATCAGTCAATATGCCACATTCTTTGGCAATAGCTTTAGCTGTATTGATATTATCACCAGTCACCATTCTCACAATGATGCCAGCAGTTATGCAGCTCTGAACAGCTTCCTTCACTCCAGGGCGCACAGGATCCTTAATGCCAAATATGATTATCAGAGTAAAACCATTAGGAGGGCTATCTGCATTCTCATCAAATTCATCCACATCCTTAAATGCTAAGCACAATGTCCTTAAAGCATCTGAAGCAAATGAGTTGATAGTATCCGTGATGTTCTTTCTCCGATCGTCTGATAAGGGAATAACATCTCCATCTTGATCAATCACTTTGTCACACATCTCAACAATAATTTCTGATGCACCTTTGCAAAACCAACGGTGTCCCCCACCAGGTAAAGAAACCAATACTGCCATCTTCTTCTTGACCGAATTGAAAGGCTCAACCTTAACCTTGGTGCAGCTCCTATCCTCAGCATCACGATATCCTTGCAAGCTCAAGCCATATTCAAATATTGCTATTTCTGTTGGAGTGCCCAAAACAGTTTGTTTATCATCATTTCCTTTGACAACCTCTGCACTAGTGTTCTCAAAAATGCCCTGCAAAAGTAGGCTCCATGCGCTTGAAGAAATCGCAGAATTCAGTTCTTCCAAACTACTGTTACTTGTAACCGACTTTGAAACCTCGGCTATCCAGATTTTGTCAACCACCATATGGTTAGTAGTCAAAGTTCCTGTCTTGTCTGTGCATATGGTACCAGCAGATCCCATTGTTTCACATGCTGCAAGGTGTCTAACAAGCGCTTTGTCATTCATTAGCTTCTTCATTGCAAATGCAAGGCTCAAAGTAACAGCCAACGGCAACCCTTCGGGAACAGCAACAACAATAATAGTGACCGCTGTTGCAAAGTAGTTCACTATAGTCAAGGCATCAGTTGAATACCAGTTGGACAAACCAACTGTCAAACCTTTGTCAATAAGGAATCTAGTCATCAGGACTACAAATGTTAATGTGGCAAATACCAGGCCAATCTTTCCTATGATGGTCGCAACTCCATTTAGCTTAACCTGCAATGGTGTCTCATCCTCTCCTCCCTCACTCAAAGTGCTCATCAGCCTTCCCCATTCAGTGCGCATACCGACAGCTGTTACTATCATCTTAGCAGAACCATCTTGCACTTTAGTTCCTGCCAATATGAATGGTTTATCTTGAGAAGTATACACTGGCTCACTCTCACCTGATAAGCTGGATTCATCAATCAGAAGGGAGTACCCATGTATAAACAGTCCATCAGCAGGCACTTGGTCCCCAATTGATAAATGCACAATATCACCAACTACCAAGTCAAATATCGAGATCTTCTGTCGACCGCCATCTCTGGTTACATGGATAAATATGTTTTTCTTTTCATTATCTAGCTCCTTAAACTGGAGCGATTGCTTATAGTCACTGGCAGCAGTAACCATCACAACTAAGAGAATGCTGAGTATTATCCCCAAGCCATCATACATGCCCTTGGGCCAACCTTCAGATGCCAGGCCAACTACAACAGATAACAAAGCACATACCATCAGAATGATAAGAGTCGTGTCTTGCAATGCATCCCAAACAAACATCCAGAAACTTCTTGAAGGCTTTTCAGCGTAGCGATTGACACCATATATGCTTTGTCTTGTATCCAAGTCAGTAGCACATACACCACGGTCGAATGTTGTGCGAACTTTTTTGGATATCCCATCTACCCCACCATGCATCTTTAAAGCTTTCAAGTCATGCTTGCTTGTTATTGATGCCAGTTCTTCGGGATTGATGGAAAACCCAGCTTTGATTATATAATCTGTTAGCTGGTACTCATTCTTCTTGGCGCCTTGAGCATAGAAAGGTACACAAGTCAAGTAGAGTTACTGGTGCAACACAAGGAACGATAACATAAAAGGTTATCAGGTAGATTTATACCACCAATGAAAGTGATTGCAGCCTGCTGCACATAGAGGGCAACCCGAATTTTTTCCTGGAAAAGAGAACACGAACAAGGGAAACGTTTTTACATACAAAAGTTAGGTTATTTTCTTGCAATGGCAAGATACAATCACAAAGTGTAGAAGAAAGCAGATAAACTGATTGACTGAATGTGAGCCTGCAATTTTCCTGTCAACATTGTGAAAAAATGGTTTAAGTTCACCTGTTAAACAAAGGAGTTACATCCACATCAAGACTATTTGCCAAGACAAATAATCGCGAAGCATCTGGGTTTGAAAAAGAATGCCAAGCATCTCGAAGAAGAATTAGACAACCAAAGTAGTTGGCAGGCTGATTGGCATAAGAAATGAACTTCTTTCAAGACTTGATGGTCTCTAAGAAAAAGTAGCCCGCCAAAAGATTCAGTAATCTCTGCCTAAATTATTCTCCATCTCTGGGAAGTGGAAACCAAGCCGCCTATTGACTAGAAAGATTCCCAACTTTGTAGTTACATGGTTTAGAATGCATGTGCCTATTGTCAAAAGGCAGTCCAGATCCAGCATAGGAGTGCATGACACACAGGCCCTCCACCTTTATGATTGTACATGTTTAAATTATATCAACCAACCATCCTTTCATTCATATGTCTTAATCAAGTATCCATCGTCAGCTAATTTCAAATAGCTCTCCTCTAGCAACCACCTAGTGCATGATAATATGGTCAAAACATAAGAACGCCATTCCTTTGACTTTGATGATGATGAATGGTTTTAGATGGTCTTTGTTCAAGACGTTGATGTTGTTCTTTCTGTCTTGATGTTTTACTTCCCGGTGTTTACCGGCCTAGTACATACTACCCCTGTTCCTAAGTATACAATGGTGGCATATGAATACAGATGCCCCATGACAAAAAGTAGTTTGAGACATTTACATTTATTTTTTCTCTCCAATGCAAGCTATCATTAGTAGGTCTCATTAAGAAATAGAAAATAAAGACTTTAGTACACATGCATCTCTACTTTTCACTCTAACCTTTTCAGCTTTTGACCCCGGACCACACTTTTTCTCTCCAAGCACCCGCCTTCTGGAGAGGATCCCGCTTCCCTATCCGAACCTACTTTACTCATATCTGATCCTACATGGCATGCGAGGCATCACCATAAGGCTATGCATTGTACATGCCCTAAGACGCTTTTGCAGTTTCACGGAGGCATGGAGTCATTTAGCTTGTCGTGCTTCCCTCGTAGTACTCCTTTCCCAAATACACCCTCTTGAATATTTTATTCGTTGCCCATCCAGGTATGGTGTTTACAAGTTTAAAAACTGCAAACCAGCTAGGGTGGGGTTGGTTATGGAGCGATGTATGAACTCAGGACATGATGCTAGATTCTCAAAGCAAAAAAGAAAAGAAAACAGTGAAGCCGGTGTAAATGCTGGATAAGATAGGATGTGCTCTTCAATTCGGTGCTTGCACGAGATGGTGACAAGAAGGGAAGAGGGCCCTCATCGACAGGAGATGGCGATGAGGCTCGCCTTTTGGACTCCTCCAGGCTGCTTCGCGGAAACTTCGTGGAGGGAGGGAGGGACGGTCGCCATCAGCTTGGCCGCCCAGGGAAGGGAGATCATTGGGCGGTCCCTCCGCCCTCTCCTCCTCCTCCATGGCCGGACTAGGGGGTCAAGTCAACACGACACGGACGCATGGTGCCCACCAGGCCACCACCAAACAGGCTTGCCATAACCGCAGGATCTCTCTCTCTCTCTAAGTCTTCGTTTGCGACAGAGTCAATGGTGCGTTGCAGTACGGAAATGCAGATTAAACTATTAGTAATTTTGGAAAGCGATCTGATGGCAAGAAACAAGAATGGATCGCAGGCAGCAATCGATCAGGCAACTGTTCTTGGGCCATTCCCATAGATAGATAAATACTTTGAAGAAACTGTAGTGCAGAAAACAACCGATCGGTCACCGAGATTTGAAACGGTGGAAAGAAATAGGAGTAGTAAGAGATGTTGAGATGCAGGGGAGAGATGATGCGTGGTTCAAGCCGCAAGCAAGCAAGTCATACTGCCAGGTTATGGGACAAAGTGAAGCGAGCAGTCGTCGTACCTGGACGGAGCGGCGCTTGGCGTGGTCCTGGTGACGCTGGTCGAGGTCGGGCACGTGGCGGAAGCGGCGGCGGCGGTTCTTGACGACGAGACTCCCGACGGCGGAGCGCCACCGCCGCTGCGCCTCCTCGGAGGGGTTCTTGGCCGGCAGGTCGAAGTTGTCCAGCAGGTACTGCTCCATGGCTGCACCTGCACGCGCTCACTCGGCCGGAGCGGAGCGAGATAGGGAGGGCTGGCGGATGGGGCGGGTGTTCGTGAGCACCACCACTTGCCCCTGCCTCCGCCGCGATGGGTTCGAGGAGTACTGCTAATATACTAAAGAAACAAAGGAGCGAATGGCAGGTCTGCCGCCCTTGTTTATTCACACTCGGATCGCAGATTCAGGGAGGAAGGATATGAAAGATTTGAAAAACCCTGACCTGCTCGTTTACATTTCTTTTATACTTGGGTTGGGTGGCTATTTCTATTTCTATGGAGAAAATGGAGGGACGAACATGGGGGCGGCGATCGCCGCCTTTATGTCTTTCCTTATTACTTCGGCCTCTTCTGTTACTTTCTCCCCCTTTTGAAAGCCAAGGCGTTTGGGTCCCCATCGCCCATTTGTACGGCAGATGGTTCGTTCCACTTGCGTGGCCACGCCGAATCAAACCCGGGTTGCCCACTAGTGGTTCAACTTCTGTTCAAATAACTTTCAAAAAAAAACTTCTGTTCAAATATATGGGTGGCTCCCGCTGCAGGGAGGAAAAATCAGTCGCCTCCCAAACCGTCGGATGTGACGGATGTTAGTACTCCCTCCGTAAACTAATATAAGAGCGTATTAGTTTACAGAGGGAGTATTACTTATCCGCGCCTTCGATCACGTAAAGCAGCGATGTTTATCTCATCTTGCCGCTCGCAACATTCCTCGCATCACCTCTCGTCCAGCTCACAACATTCGTCGCCGTCTCGCGGCACCGCCGCTCTCGTTGCAGCATCATTTTGGTTCCCGCTCGCAATAGTCGCACAGGCATCGCGGCAAGCCACCGCCGCTCGCAGCATTGTCGGGCACCGTAACAACACTGCTCGCGGGACACTTGCAGCAACACCAAGATATCCTTGAAGCACCACTGTCTGGCATAGCTCACTCTCACAGCACCGTCATCCGATGAGTCCATACTCGCAGCAACAACCACTCTGCCCCACTATTCTTTACAGCAACTCGCATTGTTGCGAAGAGCGGCAAGTAATACACGCGTTGTTGTGAACGTCGAGATCAGTGTACAAAGGGCACTGGTTCTAGTGGGCTAAAGACTCACCGGCTTGCACAATTTGCATCATCACTCGCGGCATCAGCCACGATGGCCATCATCCTTGTAGCATCGATGGGCTCATGGTGGGGCCACTTCCCCGGCTTGCATCATCCATCATCGTCGATCACAACATCAACTAGGCGGCCATCGGGGGTGGGGGGCTCGCATCAGTCCATGGGCATCGCCATGGTGAGCTTTTCGTAGGGAAAGGTAGGGACAGAGAGGAAGAGGCTTACGGGAAAGAGCAACTCGTGTGAGGAAGGTGGCAGTTGGAAGGAAGGAGAAGATATTTAGAGCAGGTCAATTTGAATGAAAAAGACCGACTGATATAATGGGATGCAAGGTGGGCAACATGTAGGGATCATGGCGTAGATTAAAAAACCCAAATCGATGACCAAATCGGCAAGGCCGTCGGTCTAGGTCTTTACTGGTAGGACCGCTGGTTCACCAGTTCGATGTCAGCTTTCTATATCATAATCAATTTGTAATACAATCATTTACTTAAATCTAACTAGTTACTAGGCCGAAGTTGCAACTTACGCGCCTATATCAAGCATCCTAAGTTTGAATCCCCTTCAACGCAAGTTATTTATAAATTTATTGTGTGTGGCATTGATTCAACCGCCGGTTTTATACTTTCAATTCATGCAAAAAATGTTCGGGTTACATAGTTTTTATCGGTCTAATTGTAGGTCGGTCTTTTTAGCTTAAAAAGTGGCAATGGCGCCGGTTCCGTGTTTTTTGTTTTGGACTCCGGCCCGGTTTTTTAAACCATGGACCATGGGCACGTGGCAAGCATAGGAAGCGGAGCGAGCCAACATGTGTATATGAACGCTTGCGTTTGTACTGTGTTAAAAAAAAGCATAGGAGGCGGAAGTGTCCACAGTAATTAGTCGGGCAATTTTAATCAATTCCCCAAATATATACGAGCAGCTTGGTTCTTGTGATTACTTTTATGAAATTCGTGGACTATTTTTTTTAGGGGAATTCGTGGACTTTTTATCTACGTGTGATACCGCGTGCTACGCGTCATACTTTTCCCAACAGGAAAAAGAAGCCGACTTTTTCTTTGGTACGGAGGAGGAGAGGCCTAAAAAAACACATGGGCATGGTTGATTGGCCCCACGTGACGTGCGTTCCGGGATGGATCCGCGTGTGGACTTTCGCGTGCGCGACGGTGCGGGGGTCGTGGCCTCGTGGTCTCGTGGTCGTGGGGCGGCGCTGTTTCGCCCGTCCGCTAGCCAAGGGCCAGCGACCAGGTCTCCATTTAAAAACGGTCGTGCCAGGGTAGTACCAGTACTACAAATCTGGCACCTTGGGAGCGTCCGCCTGTCCGTCCAACTGGCGTGCGGGTCGAAACGGGAGCACGCACGCCCACGTACTTGTCGTGCAGTACGTGGAGCGTCGGTGTCCCCAACAGTGGCAGGACGACCGGCCTAATCTATTCCTTTTTTTGTGTGCAAAAAGTAGCCGGCGAAGACGTTTCCTCACGCCAACTTCAGCGCGCGATCCCAACCGGACGTCCGTTTTATCCGGATTCTGTCCGTTTGAGTAGGGCAATGGAATCGTGTCCGGGTCTGTTCTGAGATGCAGTGGCCGTGCATCCAGCGCGCGGATGCATCCCGGCTGCATCCTGTCCGCGTACATTTTTCTTTGTAACTCATTAACTTTTTTTCATCATTTATTTTCAGTACATGAAAATTACATCATCATATTTTGACTAGTAAAGTAAGACAAAAAAAATAAGAACAACAAAAATACATTTTAGAAGATACCCCACTTCCATAACTGCTTCCTTGAGTTGGTTAGGGCCTTCTCGATGCACTCATTGTTGATCTATGGAGAAGGCTCGATCTCCCATCCTCCTTTTTTCTTCAAGCCAGATATAAATGTTGCTTCCTTACATCTAGTCTCGTGTCTAGCCTCTAATCTAGCAACAAGTGCACTTGTCTCATCTACAGCCTCTATGGTAGCTAAAAGTGCACGAACATGTACTAAATTTTGCTTTATCAATATATCGATGTACTCTTCTTCCCAATACCAAAACTTACATCCGTGCTACACGATAAAATTTATAGTTAGCACAATTAGTTAAAATAGAGCACAAACCGAAACTAAAAAGAGCACATACCCCATCGTTTAAGCACTTGATGAACACTCATCCGAGATGTTCCGGCGTTGTAGACACGCGGCGCACGACCATCCTCGGTCAGTGGTCGCACTTAATGAGTGGCAACGGTGCGCCGGCGAGCTTTTGGGCAAGCACCGAGCCCGGCCGACCGCCATTCGTGTATCTGCCGGTGGATCACCGACGGTGCAGATCCGAGCAGCTAGAGGAGGAGCCACTGCCTGCATGTGGCCTTGCGGCCCTGCCAGGGCCATCCGGCGAGGTGCCTAGCCAGTCCATGGCGCGGCCCGGCCTCCCACAGCCCGGCGAGCTCAAGACCGACCGGATCTGCCCCAAATTCGGCCGGCGGGTGCGCAAACCAGGTGGTCGTGGTTGGGTAGCTCGGCGGCGCCGAGGGGAAGGGGTTGGGCGAGCGCGTGTCCGAACTGTTGTAGCGGCGGCAACGGCGACAGCGAGGGGAAGAGTGGAGGGGGGTGCGGCCGGAGGGAGGGAGGGGGCGGATAGAAAAAGGCCCGCCCTGTGTCACCGACGGGCGGGCCAGGGAAGGACACGCGCAGATGGCCCACGCGTCCGCGTGGTGTCCATTTCACCTCAAAAACAGCGCAAACTTGGGCCGCGAATGCATCAAAAGCGGACACAAAACGGACAAAAATCCGTTTGCTCCTGCGCGCTGGGCAGCCTCATTTATTTGTTTTACCCCAAACAGACAGGGATGGATCTAATAGGGTCGTGCAGTGAAGTTGGCCTCGAAAGACAGAATTCTCCGTCCGGTAGTGGACAGCAGCGATACGGTGCGGTCGCAGTAGACGAGCTGGGGCATGGTCAGAAAAGGAGAGCACCGATCGGTAAACACGGAGTCGGTCCGGTTCGGCGGCAAGAGGAACGGTTTGGCCACCGGCCGGTCTGATGACAAAGTCCGGCAGCGAGACTCCGGGGTTGATTCGCTCTGCATCAACAATGGGACTTTACAGATTTGGCTCTATGTATGTGTGTTGATGCGTCCCTGGACAATGGTGGGTCAGGCCTTATTTCTCCATGTTCGTATTCGTTTGTTTCTCTTAGAGCAACTTCAACGCGTCGATTCAAACGGATGATAGATTTGTCCGTTTTTTGTTGGTTTGGATCGGCCGCCCGCTCGACATCCACCCTTTTTAAGATTTAGGTCGGCAATGCATCCAACGGCGGTGATCCATTTCATGTTCACACACAGATTTTGAAAAAGGCCCATAGCCATAGATCATGTCAGCGGTCATGTCATCGCCCAAAGTTCATGCCAGCACCATGACAGCGCCGGAATACAATGCCAGCTTTAGAAAAAACAGCACGCAGTTCAGCTGGCGCATTTGCCAGCGGCCGGCACACATACCAGCACATAAAAAAAGGGCGGGAGAGTTCGACCACGCCACCGTGGACTGGTCATGCCAGCACACTTGCCGGCATACAAAAAAGGATGACGCTCGCCGCCATAGATCACTCGTCGTCAAACTTGAACATGTCTCCTGCATCTTCTCGAACCATGGCCTCTTCCCTGGCGACACGGTGTTGAGATCCACCTTCATGATCTCCACCCCATCATCATGCTCGCAAGACCCACTTCTTTCGCCTTGGTCTTGGCGTTGGCGGCCTCGATCTCTAGCTTTTTGGTTTGCTTCTCCGTCTCCATCTCAAGCATCTTGGCTTTCTTCTCCGCCTCCATGTCAAGCCTCCTTCTTTGGATCTTCATGAAGGCGTTCATTTGTTCTTCCTTGTATCGTCGGCGCTCCTCCTTCCTCGAGTCCTTGGTCATCATGCCCTCCACACTTGCGGTCAAGGCATTCAACGCCGCATCCCGCTTGTCCTACTTCTTGAAGTTGGTCTTCCCCCTCAGTTGTGGCTTCTCGCCATCTTCCTCCTTCACGGCCTTCTTCCCCCCACGCGACTTGAGGGCGGCATATTGCGCCTTGAACTTCTCCTCGTCTTTGATGACCCTCCAACAATGGGAGAGGTTGAAGCACTTGCCATCGTGTTGGATTGAATACCTCCAAAGCTTGGAATGCCTACAGATGAATTGCATGCAAGCATATTGGCAAATGGATATAGAAATGGACATGCAAGCATAAACGAAATGACACAAAAGAGGGCCGCTTGCTAGCATACCATGTCTTGCATGCCGATGCCGCTCACGGGGCGTGCCTTGATGCTCTCAATAGTGTCACAAAACTTGTTGCATTCTTGTTGGATCACCCTCCATCGCTTCGAAATAGACACCCACCCGTACATGCTTTGCATTTGGTACGGCGGAAACTTCTTGCGCTCATTTAACTCATGGTGGACACAAATCCAAAAGGTTGATGCCTTTTGTTCGGCGCCGACCTTGGGGTCTTGCCCAATGTCCCTCCAACACTTAGAAAGGAGCTTGTCCTCGACCGCCGTGTATGGCTTCGTCCGCTTGCTCTTGCGGTTCCGCTTCGCCCCGACGGCTTGGTTGGCAAGCTCGTCCTTGAACAAAGGCTCCCCTTCGATGTCCAAGTCATCCTCTCCCTCTTGTCCGTAGTCCTTCGGAAACTCGTGATCGAGCGGGAAGCCATCCAGGTCGAGGCCGACCTGATCATGCATGAAGGCGACCTGATTTTGATCAAAGGTGGATAGCGTGAACGTGTTGGGGAACGTAGCATGCAATTTCAAATAATTTCCTACGATCACGCAAGATCTATCTAGGAGATGCATAGCAACGAGAGGGGGAGAGTGTGTCCACGTACCCTTGTAGACCGAAAGTGGAAGCATTAGGTTAACGCGGGTGATGTAGTCGAACGTCTTCACGATCCAACCGATCTAGTACCGAACGTACGACACCTCCGAGTTCAGCACACGTTCAGCTCGATGACGTCCCTCGAACTCTTGATCCAGCAGAGAGTCGAGGGAGAGTTTCGTCAGCATGACGGTGTGGTGACGGTGATGGTGATGTGATCCGCGCAGGGCTTCGCCTAAGCACTATGACACTATGACCGGAGGAGTAAACTGTGGAGGGGGGCACCGCACATGGCTAAGAGAACAATTGATGTCCTATGGGGTGCCCCTGCCCCCGTATATAAAGGAGGGAAGGCGGCGGCCGGCTAGGAGGCGCGTTCCATGGGGGGGAGTCCTACTAGGACTCCACTCCTAGTAGGATTCGGCCCCCCTTTTTTCCTTTCTTACTGGAGGGAAAAAGGAAGGAGAGGGAGAGGGAGAGGGAAAGGGGGGCGCCGCCCCCTCCCCTAGTCCAATTCGGACTCCTATGGGGGGGGGGGCGGCCACCCCTTGCGGGCTCCCCTCTCTCTCCACTAAGGCCCATGTTGGCCCAATAATTTCCCGAGGGGTTCCGGTAACCCCTCGGTACTCCGTTAAAATACCCGAACCACTCGAAGCCTTTCCGATGTCCGAATACTACCTTCCAATATATGAATCTTTACCTCTTGAGCATTTCGAGACTCCTTGTCATGTCCGTGATCTCATCCGGGACTCCGAACAAACTTCGGTCACCAAAACACATAACTCATAATACAAACCGTCATCGAACCTTAAGCGTGTGGACCCTACGGGTTCGAGAACTATGTAGACATGACTGAGACACATCTCCGGCCAATAACCAATAGCGGAACCTGGATGCTCATATTGGATTCTACATATTCTACGAAGATCTTTATCGGTTAAACCACAATAACAACTTACGTTATTCCCTTTGTCATCGGTATGTTACTTGCGTGAGATTCGATCGTCGGTATCGTCATACCTAGTTCAATCTCGTTACTGGCAAGTCTCTTTACTCGTTCTGTAATGCATCATCCCGTAACTAACTCATTAGTCACATTGCTTGCAAGGCTTATAGTGATGTGCATTACTGAGAGGGCCCAGAGATACCTCTCCGATACTCGGAGTGACAAATCCTAATCTTGATCTATGACAACCCAACAAACACCTTCGGAGACACCTGTAGAGCATCTTTATAATCACCCAGTTACATTGTGACGTTTGATAGCACACAAGGTGTTCCTCCGGTATTTGAGAGTTGCATAATCTCATAGGTAGAGGAATATGTATAAGCCATGAAGAAAGCAATAGCAATAAAACTTAACGATCATTATGCTAATCTAACGGGTGGGTCTTGTCCATCACATCATTCTCTAATGATGTGATCCCGTTCATCAAATGACAACACATGTCTATGGTTAGGAAACTTAACCATCTTTGATTAACAAGCTAGTCAAGTAGAGGCATACTAGGGACACTTTGTTTTGTCTATGTATTCACACATGTATCAAGTTTCCGGTTAATACAATTCTAGCATGAATAATAAACATTTATCATGATATAAGGAAATATAAATAACAACTTTATTATTGCCTCTAGGGCATATTTCCTTCAGAGCGGCCCTCGACTGTCCTGGCTTTGTGTCTCTTCGGGATCGTAGCCGGCCGGCATTCCGTCGAACAGGTTGCGTGCACCCAACAGCACGTCGGCTGGCATGTGCCGCGCGTATTTCCTCGCCCCTCCGGATGACGAGCCACTGACCACTGGTGTGACGTTGAGGTCGATGGGCGCGGGCGTGGAAAGCGCTGATGACCCACAAGTATAGGGGATCTATTGTAGTCCTTTCAATAAGTAAGAGTGTCGAACCCAACAAGGAGCAGAAGGAAATGGCAAGCAGTTTTCAGTAAGGTATTCTCTGCAAGCACTGAAATTATCGGTAACAGTTAGTTTTGTGATAAGGTAATTCGTACCGGGTAACGAGTAACAAAAGTAAACAAGGTGCAGCAAGGTGGCCCAATCTTTTTTGTAGCAAAGGACAAGCCTGGACAAACTCTTATATAAAGGAAAGCACTCCCGAGGACACATGAGAATTATCGTCAAGCTAGTTTTCATCATGCTCATATGATTCGCGTTCATTGCTTTGATAATTTGATATGTGGGTGGACCGGTTCTTGGGTACTGCCCTTCCTTGGACAAGCATCCCACTTATGATTAACCCCCCTCGCAAGCATCCGCAACTACGAAAGAAAAATTAAGGTAAACCTAACCATAGCATGAAACATATGGATCCAAATCAGCCCCTTACAAAGCAACACATAAACTAGGGTTTCAGCTTCTGTCACTCTAGCAACCCATCATCTACTTATTACTTCCCAATGCCTTCCCCTAGGCCCAAACAATGGTGAAGTATCATGTAGTCGACGTTCACATAACACCACTAGAGGAAAGACACCATACATCTCATCAAAATATCGAACGAATACCAAATTCACATGACTACTTATAACGAGACTTCTCCCATGTCCTCAGGAACAAAGTAACTACTCACAAATCATATTCATGTTCATAATCAGAGGGGTATTAATGTGCATAAAGGATCTGAACATATAATCTTCCACCGAATAAACCAACTAGCATCAACTACAAGGAGTAATCAATACTACTAGCAACCCACTGGTACCAATCTGAGGTTTTGAGACAAAGATCGGATACAAGAGATGAACTAGGGTTTGAGAGGAGATGGTGCTGGTGAAGATGTTGATGGAGATTGACCCCCTCCCGATGAGAGGATTGATGGTGATGACGATGGTGACGATTCCCCCCTCCCGGGGGGATGTTTCCCCGTCAGAACAGCTTCGCCCGAGCCCTGGATTGGTTCCTCCAAGGTTCCGCCTCGAGACGGCGGCGCTTCGTCCCGAAAGCTTCCTTATGATTTTTTCCAGGGCAAAAGACACCTTATACCAGAAGATGGGCATCAGAGGGCTTCCAAGTGGCCCATGAGGCAGGGGGCGCGCCCTCCACCCTCGTGGACAGCGGGTGGCCCCCCTCTGGTGTTTTCTTCACCCAATATTTTTAATATATTCCAAAACTGACTTTCATGAAGTTTCAGGACTTTTGGAGTTGTGCAGAATATGTCTCTAATATTTGCTCCTTTTCCAACCCAGGATTCCAGCTACCGGCATTCTATCTCTTCATGTAAACCTTGTAAAATAAGAGAGAAAAGGCATAAGTATTGTGACATAATGTATAATAATAGCCCATAATGCAATAAATATTGATATAAAAGCATGATGCAAAATGGACGTATCAACCCCTGCTACCTCTTGAGCACTGCATTGGTTTTCCCTTGAAGAGGAAAGGGTGATGCAGCAAAGTAGCGTACGTATTTCCCTCAGTTTTTGAGAACTAAGGTATCAATCCAGTAGGAGACTACACGCAAGTCCCTCATAGCATTCTCCAGTAAAAAGTTGTAGCTAATCTCGTGAGCGCTAAAGTTTCTGTTTTTTTATAGCAAGATCGCAAAGACTTTCCCCAAGTCTTCCCAAAGGTTCTACTTGGCACAAATACTAATTAAAATCATAAAACCACATCTAAACAGAGGCTAGATGAATTATTTATTAGTAAACAGAATCAAAAAGCAAGGAACAAAAATAAAATTGGGTTGCCTCCCAACAAGCGCTATCGTTTAACGCCCCTAGCTAGCCATAAAGGCAAGGATAGATCTAGGTATTGCCATCTTTGGTATGCAATCCATAAGTGGCTCTCATAATAGATTCATAAGGTAATTTAATTTTCTTTCTAGGAAAGTGTTCCATGCCTTTCCTTAACGGAAATTGGAATCTAATATTCCCTTCTTTCATATCAATAATTGCACCACTCATTCTAAAGAAAGGTCTACCAAGAATAATAGGACATGAAGGATTGCAATCTATATCAAGGAAAATGAAATCTATGGGCACATAATTCCTATTTGCAACAATAAGAACATCATTAATTCTTCCCATAGGTTTCTTATGTTGGGGATCGTTGTAGAAATTAAAATTTTCTAAGCATCACCAAGATCAATCTATGGAGAGACCAGCAACGAGAGAGAGAGGGGAGTGTATCTTCGTACCCTTGATATCGCGATGCGGAAGCATTACTAAAATGCGGATGAGGGGGTCATACTCGCGGCGATTCAAATCACGGAAGATCCGATCTAACGCCGAACGGACGGCGCCTCCGCGTTCAACACACGTACAGCCCGAGGACGTCTCCTCCTTTTTGATCCAACAAGGGGGAAGGAGAAGTTGGGGAAGAACTCCGGCAGCACGACGGCGTGGTGGTGGAGCTTGCAGTTCTCCGGCAGGGCTTCACCAAGCTCAACGGAGGAGGAGAGGGTGTTGGAGAGGGGGAGGGCTGCGCCTTGGATGAGGTCCTTCTACCCTCCCTCCTCCCCTCTATTTATAGGGAGAATGGGGGAAGGGGCCGGCCCCTCTAGATGAGATCTAGAGGGGGGGCGACCAAGGGGAGGGGGCTTGCCCCCCAAGCCAAGGGGGCGCCCCCCTTAGGGTTTCCCCAAAACCCTAGGCGCATGGGCCCTAGGGGGGATGGCGCCCAACCCACTTAGGGGCTGGTTCCCTTCCACATACAGCCCATAGGGCCCTCCGGGGTAGGTGGACCCTCCCGGTGGACCCCCGGAACCCCTTCGGTGGTCCCGGTACAATACCGGCAAAACCCCGAATACTTTCGGTGACCGTATGATGACTTCCCATATATAAATCTTCACCTCCGGACCATTCCGGAATTCCTCGTGACGTCCGGGATCTCATTTGGGACTCCGAACAACATTCGGTAACCACATACTATTTCCCATAACAACTCTAGCGTCACCCAACCTTAAGTGTGTAGACCCTACGCGTTCGGGAACCATGTAGACATGACCGAGACATCTCTCCGGCCAATAACCAACAACGGGATCTGGATATCCATGTTGGCTCCCACATGTTCCACAATGATCTCATCGGATGAACCACGATGTCGGGGATTCAATCAGTCCCGTATGCAATTCCCTTTGTCCATCGGTATGCTACTTGCCCGAGATTCGATCGTCGGTATCCCAATACCTTGTTCAATCTCGTTATCGGCAAGTCTCTTTACTCGTTACGTAATCCATGATCCCGTGACTAACTCCTTAGTCACTCTGAACTCATTATGATGATGCATTACCGAGTGGGCCCAGAGATACTTCTCGGTCATACGGAGTGACAAATCCCAGTCTCGATTTGTGCCAACCCAATAGACACTTTCGGAGATACCCGTAGTGCACCTTTATAGCCACCCAGTTACGTTGTGATGTTTGGCACACCCAAAGCATTCCTACAGTATCCGGGAGTTGCACAATCTCATGATCTAAGGAAAGGGTACTTGACATTAGAAAAGCTTTAGCAGACGAACTACACGATCTTGTGATATGCCTAGGATTGGGTCTTGTCCATCACATCATTCTCCTAATGATGTGATCCCGTTATCAACGACATCCAATGTCCATGGTCAGGAAACTGTAACCATCTATTGATCAACGAGCTATTCAATTAGAGGCTCACTAGGGACATGTTGTGGTCTATGTATTCACACATGTATTAAGATTTCCGGATAACACAATTATAGCATGAACAATAGACAATTATCATGAAAAAGGAAATATAATAATAACCACTTTATTATTGCCTCTAGGGCACATTTCCAACAGTCTCCCACTTGCACTAGAGTCAATAATCTAGTTACATTGTGATAAATCGAACACCCATAGAGTTCTGGTGTTGATCATGTTTTGCTCGTGGAAGAGGTTTAGTCAGCGGATCTGCGACATTCAGATCCGTATGCACTTAACAAATATCTATGTCTCCATCTTGAACATTTCCACGAATGGAATTGAAGCGACGCTTGACATGCCTGGTCTTCTTGTGAAACCTGGGCTCCTTGGCAAGGGCAATAGCTCTAGTGTTGTCACAGAAGAGAGTCATCAAGCCCGACGCATTGGGAATAACTCCAAGGTCGGCACTGAACTCCTTCATCCAGATTGCTTCACGTGCTGCCTCCGAGGCTGCCATGTACTCCGCTTCACATGTAGATTCCGTCACGACACTTTGCTTGCAACTACACCAGCTGACTGCCCCACCATTCAAAATATACATGTATCTGGTTTGTGACTTGGAGTCATCCAGATCTGTGTCGAAGCTAGCATCGACGTAACCCTTTACGACGAGCTCTTCGTCACCTCCATAAACGAGAAACATATCCTTAGTCCTTTTCAGGTACTTCAGGATGTTCTTGACAGCTGTCCAGTGTTCCATGTCGGGATTACTTTGGTACCTTCCTACCAAACTTACGGCAAGGAGCACATGAGGTCTGGTACACAACATGGCATACATAATAGATCATATGGCCCAGGCATAGGGGATGGCACTCATCTTTTCTCTATCTTCTGCCGTGGTCGGGCATTGAGCCATGCTCAATCTCACACCTTGCAATACAGGCAAGAACCCCTTCTTGGACTAATCCATATTGAACTTCTTCAATATCTTGTCAAGGTATGTGCTTTGTGAAAGACCAATGAGGCATCTCGATCTATCTCTATAGATCTTGATGCCTAATATGTAAGCAGCTTCTCCAAGGTCCTCCATTGAAAAACACTTATTCAAGTAGGCCTTTATGCTTTCCAAGAATTCTATATCATTTCCCATCAATAGTATGTCATCCACATATAATATGAGAAATGCTACAGAGCTCCCACTCACTTTCTTGTAAACACAGGTTTCTCCATAAGTCTGTGTAAACCCAAACGCTTTGATCATCTCATCAAAGCGAATGTTCCAACTCCGAGATGCTTGCACCAGCCCATAGATTGAGCGCTGGAGCTTGCATACCTTGTCTGCATTCTTAGGATCGACAAAACCTTCCGGTTGCATCATATACAATTCTTCCTTAAGGAAACCATTAAGGAATGCCGTTTTGACGTCCATCTGCCATATCTCATAATCATAGAATGCGACAATTGCTAACATGATTTGGACGGAATTCAGCTTCGCTGCGGGTGAGAAGGTATCATCGTAGTCAACCCCTTGAACTTGTCGATAACCCTTAGCGACAAGCCGAGCCTTATAGATGGTCACATTACCATCCGCGTCTGTCTTCTTCTTAAAGATCCATTTATTCTCTATGGCTTGCCGATCATCAGGCAAGTCTGTCAAAGTCCATACTTCGTTTTCATACATGGATCCTATCTCAGATTTCATGGCTTTAAGCCATTTGTTGGAATCTGGGCCCACCATCACTTCTTCATGGTTCGAAGGTTCACCGTTGTCTAACAACATGATTTCCAGGACAGGGTTGCCGTACCACTCTGGTGCGGAACGTGTCTTGGTGGACCTACGAAGTTCAGTAGTACCTTGATTTGAAGTTTCATGATCATTATTATTAACTTCCTCTCTAATCGGTGCAGGCACCACAGAAACATTTTCCTGAGCTGCGCTACTTTCCGGTTCAAGAGGGAGTACCTCATCAAGTTCTAGTTTCCTCCCACTTACTTCTTTCAAGAGAAACTCTTTCTACAGAAAGGGTCCATTCTTGGAAACAAAGATCTTGCCTTCAGATCTGAGGTAGAAGGTATACCAATAGTTTCCTTAGGGTATCCTATGAAGATGCATTTTTCCGACTTGGGTTCGAGCTTTTCAAGATGAAGTTTCTTGACATAAGCATCGCATCCCCAAACTTTTAGAAATGACAGCTTAGGTTTCTTCCCAAACCATAATTCACACGGTGTCGTCTCAACGGATTTCGACGAAGCCCTATTTAAAGTGAATGCGGCAGTCTCTAAAGCATAACCCCAAAATGATAGCGGTAGATCAGTAAGAGACATCATATACACTACAAAAACACATCCGTGACATTTTGGGC
Organism: Triticum dicoccoides; assembly: GCF_002162155.2. NCBI lineage: Eukaryota > Viridiplantae > Streptophyta > Magnoliopsida > Poales > Poaceae > Triticum > Triticum dicoccoides. Next base: position 252,998,413 of record NC_041388.1, read on the forward strand.
CGAACAATTTTTTTTCTGTCATACATATGACACTTGTATGATGATAATTGTGACAAAACCCGGTATCATCATAGATGTGGTGGGCTCCTACTTCTATGACAAAAAATTATGACAGAAAATGGGCTTTTCATCCTGGGCGGGCCGGAGACGCAGCTGCATGACATTCTTTGGGTCGTCCATGACGGAAAAAACCGTGGTAGAAGCGAGGGCGAGGAAAATTTCGGGGAGTTGCCGGTTACGGTGGGAGGTCGGGGGCCGAGCGATGCTCGTTTCTCTCATACACGTACGCGCGCGTGTGCGAGGCGTTGGCTCTAACTGAACCCGAGCGAGGCGTTGGGCTCTAACTGAAACCGAGCGATTGCACTGCAGGCTACGCGTTACTGAACCCGAGCGATCGATCAATGGCTGTTAACTGAACCCGATCGAGCGATTCCTTCGCTACTGCTGCTAACTGAAGCCGATCGATGCAGCCTCTGGGATGAACAGTGAGCGTTGCAGGGGGGGTTGGATGAATAGTGAGCGGTGGCGTTGCCTCTGGATGAACAGGACCCCGTGGTGTGGTGGAGGGCTGGATGAACAGTAGACGGTGGAGGGGTGCCCGTGGAGGGGTGGTTGAATAGGACCTCGTGGTGTGGAGGGCTAGATGAACAGTAGACGATGGAGGGGTGCCCGTGGAGGGGTGGTTGAACAATAGCCGGTGGAGTAGCGCGTGGTGGAGGCTGGATGAACAGGAGCCCGTGGAGGCTGGAGGAGGTCGATGGTGGAGATGAACAATATCCCGTGGAGTCCCGTTTTGCGGTACGCCACACCCCTCCCGATGAACAGGACCCCCGTTTCGACCGTAGCGCTCCAAGACAAGTCCGTTTCGTCCGTTTTGCGGTACGCCACACCCCTCCCAATGAACAGGACCTCCGTTTCGACCGTAGGAGGTCCGTTTCGTCCGTTTTGCGGTACGCCACACCCCTCCCGATCAACATGACCCCCGTTTCGACCGTAGGAGGTCCGTTTCCTCCGTTTTGCGGTACGCCAGACCCCTCCCGATCAACAGGACCCCGTTCTGAACATAGGAGGTCCGTTTCCTCCGTTGTGCGGTACGCTAGGCCTCGTTTCCATCACCTATTCCGTCCAAGCCCTCCCGATGAACACAACCACGCATTCCGTTCCGACCTAGCCGGTTGGCTCACACGCGTTCCGTTGCCTCCCGATGAACACGACGCATTCCGTTGCCTCCCCATGAACACGACGCATTCCGTTGCCTCCCCATGAACACGACGCATTCCGTTGCCTCCCCATGAACACGACAACGATGCTGTTTCTCCGTTCCGACCCAGCCATGTACACGAGCCCTGGACGTACGTATGCGCGAGTAGGTGTTCGAGCCCCCACCCGCATGTACACTACGTGGCCGTATTTTCTTTCTCGCACCCTTGCCGCTGTACATACGTGTACATGCTATGTGCGCGCCTCTACTACGACACGTACGCGCCTCTACTATGACACGTGCACGCCTCTACATCCACCAGTATATATGTACGTACACGTTCACGACCAGAGTGACAACGCTACGTACGCTTCCACCAGGTGGGTCCCGACTGTCAGGCACTTCCTTGCCTGCGAAGATGTAGCTGGTGGGTCCCAGCAGTCAGGGGGGCAAATCTTTTTTTGTTGCCTGGACGCACTTCCTTGCGTGCGAAGATGTAGCTGGTGGGTCCCAGCAGTCATGGGCAAACGTTTTTTTCGTGAAATACGGTGGCCCGTCCGATGGGTCTCCGCTGTCAGGTGGAGGAATAATTATTTTGTACGTAATAAGAAGGCACTTCCTTGTTGCGGCCGTGGACCCAGCTGTCAGCCTCTCCATATATAGTCCATGTCCGATGGAAGCCGTTCCTTGACCACGTTGACCACACCGCGCCGAGAGCACCAGGGCGGTGGACGACGGCGAGGCCTAGGAAGGGGACGACGTGGAGCCGGGGAAGACGCGACAGTGGATGCCCACGCGTAGAGGAGTACGAGGGTTCACTGGTTCGCTGCGGTGTGAGGCTGCCGTCATCGCAGAATAACATGGGTTGTGGGTGAGTAGAGGGATGGCCTGGCCAGCGGTGGGAGTAGTAGGGGCGGTGAGGCCTCCGCCGCATCGCAGCCGGCCACGGGAGGCAGGGGCACGAGGCACGACCAGCGCTGGTTTGGGCGGCTGGAGCAAGAAGACCAGAGGTTGAAGAAGCACTACGGCTGTTGGATGGACATTGTACGGTCACTAGAGCTAGAATCATGCATATTGACTTAGTTAACAAAGCCCTCCGTCCCCGTCAACTTAGTAGGCCCACAAGTCAGCCTGCCACTATACCGGGTCCTAGCTAACAGGGGGAGTATTCATTTTTTTGTGCGTAATAAGGAGGCACTTCCTTGTGTGCGAAGATATAGCTGGTGGGTCCGAGCTGTCAGCGGCGATAACGTTTTTTTCGCGAAATACAGAGGCCCTTTCGGTGGGTCCCTGATGTTAGGTGGAGGAATCATTATTTTGCATGTAATAAGGAGGCATTTCCTTGCATGCGGCCGTGGACCCAGTTGTCGGCCTCTCCACGTACAGTCCACTTCAGATGCATGTCGGTCGTTGACCACGTTGACCAGGCCGCACCGAGAGCACCAGGGCGATGGATGACGGCGAGGCCTAGGAAGGGAATGACACAGAGGCAGGGAAGACTCAACAGTTGTTTCCCACACGGAGGGGAGTATGACTGTACAAGGGTTTACTGGTTCGTCTGCCGTCGCCGGAGAATAACAGCAGGTGTGGGTGAGTAGAGGGATGGCTAGGCCAGCGATGGGAGTACGGTGGGGCGGTGAGGCCTGCGCGGCAGCAGAGTCGGTTGTGGGGAGGAGGGAGCAGGCAGTCCCGCCGGCGCTTGTTTGAGCGGCTGGAGCAGGAAGAGCAGAGATTGAAGAAGCATGACGACCGTTCGATGGACATCCAATAGTCACTGCTTGTGCGTCAACCTTTTTTTTAGGAAAGCCTTAAATCTATGGGAAATAGCATACATCCCATCTGCCATTATTTCTAATAATTTACGACCCATTTGCTAATTCTTAAGGTTTTTTTTGGAGCCCATATTCTTTTTATTAGCATTACAGCCCATATTGTGGCCACGGTTAAAAAATTATACGAAATTTTGCATATTTCGATGCGGTCCGAACTGTTTTTAATCCCAACATTTCGACTCACATTCAAACTGATTTAAAAATAAATGTATATCAATATAAAATCCAACAAATTCTCCATGCATAAAAATTAATGTAATTTAAAATCTCAAAATGAAAAAAAGATATTTGAAACCAATTGCCGGTTTGATGTGTTTTAAAAATGTACAACCCATTTCTCATTACTGATGGGCCATTTTCTCGGCCAGCCGAATGAAAACTCTCCTCGTCTTGAAAGATTTGCAGCCCAATAGGCTTGCCAAAGCGACTTACTTGGCAAATCACAAAAACACTGGGCTATGGCCGTGGACCCAGCTGTCAGCCTCTCCACGTACAGTACTCTTCCGATGGAAGTCATTTCTTGACCATGTTGACCACGCCGCGCGGAGAGCACCATGGCGGTGGACGACGGCGAGGCCTAGGAAGGGGACGACGCGGAGCTGGGGAAGACGCGGCAGTGGAAGCCCGCGCGGAGAGGAGTACGAGGGTTCACTGGTTCGGCTGTGGTGTGAGGCTGCCGTCGCCGTAGGGCCTGGCCAGCGGTGGGAATAGTAGGGGGCGGTGAGGCCTCCGCGGCAGCATAGCCGGCCACGGGAGGCAGGAGCATGCGGCACAACCGGCGCTGCTTTGGGCGGCTGGAGCAAGAAGACCAGAGGTTGAAGAAGCACTACGGCTATTGGACGGACATCGTACGGTCACTGGAGCTAGAATCTTTCATATTGACTAAGTTGACAAAGCCCTTCGTCCCCGTCAACTTAGTAGGCCCACAAGTTAGCCTCCCACCAAGGTGGGTCCTAGCTAGCCGGGGGAGTATTCATTTTTTGTGCGTAATAAGGAGGCACTTCCGGTGGGTCCGAGCTGACAGGGGGGAACGTTTTTTTCGCGAAATACGGTGGCCCGTTAGGTGGGTCCCAGCAGTCAGGGGAAAACGTTTTTTTCACAAAATACGGTGGCCCATCTAGTGGGTCCCTGCTGTCAGTTAGAGGAATCATTATTTTCCGCGTAATAAGGAGGCACTTACTTGCTGCGGCCGTGGACCCAGCTGAGTGATAACCCACAAGTATAGGGGATCGCAACAGCTTTCGAGGGTAGAGTATTCAACCCAAATTTATTGATTCGACACAAGGGGAGCCAAAGAATATTCTCAAGTATTAGCAGCCGAGTTGTCAATTCAACCACACCTGGAAACTTAGTATCTACAGCAAAGTGTTTACTAGCAAAGTAATATGATAGTGGTGGTAATGGTAACAAAAGAGTAATGCAAGCAAAAGTAAATATTTTTGGTATTTTGTAGTGATTGTAACAGTAGCAGCGGGAAAGTAAATAAGCGTAAACCAGTATATGGAAAGCTCGTAGGCACCGGATCAGTGATGGATAATTATGCTGGATGCGGTTCATCATGTAACAGTCATAACATAGGGTGACACAGAACTAGCTCCAGTTCGTCAATGTAATGTAGGCATGTATTCCGTATATAGTCATACGTGCTTATGGAAAAGAACTTGCATGACATCTTTTGTCCTACCCTCCCATGGCAGCTGAGTCCTATTGGAAACTTAGGGATATTAAGGCCTCCTTTTAATAGAGAACCGGAACAAAGCATTAGCACATAGTGAATACATGAACTCCTCAAACTATGGTCATCACCGGGAGTGGTCCCGATTATTGTCACTTCGGGGTTGCCGGATCATAACACATAGTAGGTGACTATAGACTTGCAAGATAGGATTTAGAACTCTCATATATTGATGAAAACATAATAGGTTCAGATCTGAAATCATGGCACTCGGGCCCTAGTGACAAGCATTAAGCATAGCAAAGTCATAGCAACATCAATCTCAGAACATAATGGATACTAGGGATCAAACCCTAACAAAACTAACTCGATTACATGATAAATCTCATCCAACCCATCACCGTCCAGCAAGCCTACGATGGAATTACTCATGCACGACGGTGAGCATCATGAAATTGGTGATGGAGGATGGTTGATGATGACGACGGTGATGAATCCCCTCTCCGGAGCCTCGAACGGACTCTAGATCAGCCCTCCCGAGGGGTTTTAGGGCTTGGCGGCGGCTCCGTATCATAAAACGTGATGATTTCTTCTCTCTGGTTTTTTTCTCATCGAAACTCAATATATGGAGGTGGAGTTGGAGTCGGAGACGCAACAGGGGGCCCACGAGGTAGGGGGCGCGCCCTAGGGGGGGGGGGCCCACCCTCGTGAGAAGGGTGTGGGCCCCCTGGTCTTCATATTTGGCGAGGATTTTTTATTATTTTTTCTAAGACCTCCCGTGGAGTTTCAGGTCATTCCGAGAATATTTGTTTTCTGCACATAAAACAACATCATGGCAATTCTGCTGAAAACATCGTCAGTCTGGGTTAGTTCCATTCAAATCTTACAAATTAGAGTCCAAGACAAGGGCAAAAGTGTTTGGAAAAGTAGATACGACGGAGACATATCAACTCCCCCAAGCTTAAACCCTTGCTTGTCCTCAAGCAATTCAGTTGACAAACTGAAAGAAAGAAAGAAAGAAAAACTTTTATAAACTCTGTTTGCTGTTGTTGTTGTAACTATGTCAAGCCAGCATTCAAGTTTTCAGCATAAATCATAACTAACCACATTTGCAATAATTCTCAGGTCTCATAATTACTCATATCAATAGCATAATCAACTAGCAAGTCATAATAATAAATCTCGGATGACAACACTTTCTCAAAACAATCATAATATGATATAACAAGATGGTATCTCGCTAGCCCTTTCTGAGACCGCAAAACATAAATGCAGAGCACCTTTAAAGATCAAGGACTGACTAGACATTGTAATTCATGGTAAAAGAGATCCAATCATAGTCATACCCAACATAAATTAATAGTGATGAAAGCAAATGACAGCTGTGCTCTCCAGCTAGTGCTTTTTAATAAGAGGGTGATGACTCAACATAAAAGTAAATGGATAGGCCCTTCGCATAGGGAAGCAGGGATTTGTAGAGGTGCCAGAGCTCGGTTTTGAAATAGAGATAAATTGTATTTTGAGCGGTATACTTTCATTGTCAACGTAACAACTAAGAGATGGCGATATCTTCCATGCTAACCACATTATAGGCGGTTCCCAAACAGAATGGTAAAGTTTATACTCCCCCTCCACCAACAAACATCAATCCATGGCTTGCTCGAAACAACGAGTGCCTCCAACATACATCAGGTCCCAAGGGGAGTTTTGTTTGCAATTAATTTTGATTTAGTTTGCATAAAGTATGGGACTGGGCATCCCGGTGACCAGCCATTTTCTCGTGAGTGAGGAGCGGAGTCCACTCCTCTTGAGAATAACCCGCCTAACATGGAAGATAAGGACGGCCTTTGTTGATACATGAGCTATTCGAGCATACAAACAGAATGTTTATTTGAAGGTTTAGAGTTTGGCACATACAAATTTACTTGGAACGGCAGGTAGATACCGCATATAGGAAGGTATAGTGGACTCATCTGGAATAACTTTGGGGTTTAGGGGATTGGATGCACAAGCAGTATTCCCGCTTAGTACAAGTGAAGGCTAGCAAAAGACTGGGAAGCGACCAACTAGAGAGCGACAACAACCATGTGCATGCATTAAAATTAATAAACATTGGATGCAAGCATGAGTAGGATATAATCCACCATGAACATAAATATCGTGAAGGCTATGTTGATTTGTTTCAACTACATGCGTGAACATGTGCCAAGTCAAGTCACTTAAATCATTCAAAGGAGGATACCACCCCATCATACCACATCATAACCATCTCAATAGCTTGTTGGCACACAAGGTAAATCATTTTAACTCATAGCTAATCAAGCATGGCACAAGCAACTACGATCTCCAGTTGTCATTGCAAACATGTTTATTCATAATAAGCTGAATCAAGAACGCGGGACTCATCATATTTACAAAAACAAAAGAGGTCGAGTTCATACCAGCTTTTCTCCTCTCAGTCACTTCATCATATATCATCATAATTGCCTTTCACTTGCACAACCGAACGGTGTGAATAATAATAAGAGCGCACGTGCATTGGATTAAGCTGGAATTTGCGAGCATTCAATAAACAGGAGAATGCAAGGCAATATGGGCTCTTTGGTTAATTCAACAATAATGCATATAAGAGCCATTTCAACAATTTAATTATGGTCTTCTCCTACTGACCCCCAAAGAAAAGAAAAGAAATAAAGCTATTTACACGGGAAAGCTCCCAACAAGCAAAAGAAGAACATGAAATATTTTTGGGTTTTCTTTTTAATTATTACTACTACAGCAGAAAAATAAACTATTACTATTTTTTGGTTTTTCTTAAGGTCTAACAAACACACAAGAAGAAAGCAGGAAAAAGAAAATAAACTAGCATGGATATTACAGTGAAAAAGTATGAGCACCGACATCTAGCAATGAGTGTGTGTGAACATAAATGTAATGTCGGTGAGAAATATGTACTCCCCAAGCTTAGGCTTTTGGCCTAAGTTGGTTTATGGCCATGGCTGGCCTGGCGGATATCCATAATAATAGTTGTTGGGGTCGTACTGTGATGAGGAAGGATAGTTGGGATCATACTGATGTGCAGCGGTTATCGCCTGTTGAGCTGCAGCGTGGAGTCGAGCTGCCTCCGCTCTCCTCTCGTACTCTTCTGCCTCCTCTCTGGTAATAACATATCTTCCTTTTGCCTGTGAATCAAAGAAGGCAGGAGCAGGGAGAGTAATACGGAAAACACGTCGTTTATAAAAAATTAAGCGGTATAAGAGAGGTGATTCAGACCTCTCGACAAACTGGTGTGAAGCCATAGAGTCATAGTCTAAATATGCAGGGGGCAATTCCGTATCACCATCACGAATGTCTATTTCAAGAAAATGAGCTAAGCGGGTTGCAAAAATTCCTCCAAAGAAATCTCCATTATGTCTACTATGATGCAACCTACGAGCTACAATGGCTCCCATATGATAAGATTGGTCTCCTAACACAGCACTCCTAAGAATTCTAAGATCAGGGACATACATGTGACAAACTTCATCCTTAGCATTTATGCATCTGCCGATGAAAAGAGCAAAATAATGTATAGCAGGAAAGTGAATGCTCCCTATGGTAGCCTGCGTTATATCTCTAGATTCTCCCACAGTTATACTAGTAAGAAAGTTTCTAAATTCAGATTTAGGGGGATCCCTAACACTACCCCATGATGGAAGTTTACAAGCAGAAGTGAAATCCTCTAAGTCCATGGTATAAGATTTGTCATAAAGATCAAACATGACTAAAGGAGAATTACGCGAAGATGAATACTCAAACCTCCTCACAAATGAACTTGTGAGATCATGATATTGGGGGCATTTGTTAGCCTCAAAATCCTCAAGACCGGCATTGCGCAAATATTCTTTGAATTCTTCTTTAATTCCCGCATGGTCCATAAAATTTTCCGATGGCCATTCGCAAGGCCGTACTGGAGCGTCTCTTGGTGGATCCTCGTCAGCATCGCGCATAGCAATCATGTGTCCTTGCTTCTTAGAGAAACCACCTTGGAACATCTTCCTAAGCATATTGTTTTTCTCTGAAAAATTCTGAAATTTTTAGTAACTTCAAAATAAAAGTAACCAAACTCAATAAAACTGATAGCAACTACTCCTACAAGTGCCTAGAGCCTATATCAAGCATTAGAACTACTTGGAACCATATAAATTTGACATGCAAGCTCAAGAACATGGTCACCTATGCAGCACAAATTTGCAATGAATAAAGCACTAGAAAAAAAAACTAATTGGACCAATGGAGGAGTCACATACCAAGGAACAATCTCCCCAAGCAGTTTTGCAAGAGGTGCTTTGAGCAAGGAGATCGAAAATCACAGCAAAAGTGGCTGGAACTCGTGCTTGAGTTGGTTTTTCCGGTTTGTGTGAGATAGAGGAAGAAGATGGGTGCTGGGATAAGTGGAGGAGGGCCGCTGTGGACCCACGAGGCAGGGGGCGCGCCCTATAGGGGGGCGCCCACCACCCTCGTGGCCAGGTGGCAGCTCCTCCCACGGTGATTTTTGCATAGTAAATCCTCAAATATTCCCGAAAAAATCATATTAAATTGGCATGGCATTCTGAGGACTTTTATTTTCGGGATATTTTTATATTGCACGGATAATCAGATAACAGATAGAAAAAATACTATTTTTACTTTATTTAGTATAAATAACAGAAAATATAAAGAGGGTACAGAAGTTTGTGCTTCTAGTTTCATCCATCTCATGCTCATCAAAAAGAATCCACTAACAAGGTTGATCAAGTCTTGTTAACAAACTCATTCCGATAATCATGAAACTAGAGAAATTTCGAATAACACTAAGTTACCTCGACGGGGGTATGCACATCCCCTATAATAAGTATATCATATTTCTTCTTGACAGTAGGAAGAGGAAATTCAAAACCTTCAATTATAATCGATGGAATTTTTCCAATGGAGTTGATACTATGAACTTGAGGTTGTTTCCTTGGAAAGTGTACCGTATTCTCATTACCATTAACATGAAAAGTGACATTGCCTTTGTTGCAATCAATAACAACCCCTGCAGTATTAAGAAAAGGTCTTCCAAGAATAATAGACATACTATCATCCTCGGGAATATCAAGAATAACAAAGTCTGTTAAAATAGTAACGTTTGCAACTACAATAGGCACATCTTCACAAATACCAACAGGTATAGGAGTTGATTTATCAGCCATTTGCAAAGATATTTCAGTAGGTGTCAACTTTTTCAAGTCAAGTCTACGATATAAAGAGAGAGGCATAACACTAACACCGGCTGCAAGATCACATAAAGCAGTTTTAATATAATTTCTTTTAATGGAGCAAGGTATAGTAGGTACTCCGGGGTCTCCAAGGTTCTTTGGTATTCCATACTTAAAAGTATAATTAGCAAGCATGGTGGAAATTTCAGCTTCCAGTATCTTTCTTTTATTAGTAATGATATCTTTCATATATTTAGCATAAGGATTTGGTTTGAGCACATCAGTCAATCGCATACGTAAAAAGATAGGCCTAATCATTTCAGCAAAGCGCTCAAAATCCTCATCATCCTTCTTCTTGGATGGTTTCGGAGGAAAAGGCATGGGTTTCTGAACCCAGGGTTCCCTTTCTTTACCATGTTTCCTAGCAACAAAGTCTCTTTTATCATAACGTTGATTCTTTGATTGTGGGTTATCAAGATCAACAACAGGTTCAATTTCTACATCATTATCATTACTAGGTTGAGCATCATCATGAACATCATCATTAACATTTTCACTAGGTTCATGTTCATTACCAGATTGTGTTTCAGCATCAGACATAGAGATATCATTTGGATTATCAGGTGGTTCAGCAATAGGTTCACTAGAAGTTTGAACAGTTCTATCATTTTTCTTTTTCTTCTTCTTAGAAGAACTAGGAACATCAATATTATTTCTCTGAGAATCTTGCTCGATTCTCTTAGGGTGGCCTTCAGGATACAAAGGTTCCTGAGTCATTCTACCAGTTCTAGTAGCCACTCTAACAGCATAATCATTTTTCTTACTATTCATTTCATCAAGCACTTCTTTTTGAGCTTTAAGTACTTGTTCTACTTGAGTGGTAACCATAGAAGCATGTTTGCTACTAAGTTTAAGTTCTCCTTTAATATCAGCCATGTAATCACCCAAGCATCTAATCATATAAGCATTTTGAAGGAAATATGCCCTAGAGGCAATAGTAAAGTTATTATTTATTTCCTTATATCATGATAAATGTTTATTATTCATGCTAGAATTGTATTAACCGGAAACATAATACATGTGTGAATACATAGACAAACAAAGTGTCACTAGTATGCCTCTACTTGACTAGCTCGTTAATCAAAGATGGTTATGTTTCCTAACCATAAACAAGTAGTTGTTATTTGATTAACGGGATCACATCATTAAGTGAATGATCTGATTGACATGACCCATTCCACTAGCTTAGCACCCGATCGTTTAGTATGTTGCTATTGCTTTCTTCATGACTTATACATGTTCCTATGACTATGAGATTATGCAACTCCCGTTTACCAGAGGAACACTTTGTGTGCTACCAAACGTCACAACATAACTGGATGATTATAAAGGAGCTCTACAGGTGTCTCCAAAGGTACATGTTGGGTTGGCGTATTTCGAGATTAGGATTTGTCACTCCGATTTTCGGAGAGGTATCTCTGGGCCCTCTCGGTAATGCACATCACTTAAGCCTTGCAAGCACTGCAACCAATGAGTTAGTTGCGGGATGATGTATTACGGAACGAGTAAAGAGACTTGCCGGTAACGAGATTGAACTAGGTATTTGGAATACCGACGATCGAATCTCGGGCAAGTAACATACCGATGACAAAGGGAACAACGTATGTTGTTATGCGGTCTGACCGATAAAGATCTTCGTAGAATATGTAGGAGCCAATATGAGCATCCAGGTTCCGCTATTGGTTATTGACTGGAGACATGTCTCGGTCATGTCTACATTGTTCTCGAACCCGTAGGGTCCGCACGCTTAAGGTTACGATGACAGTTATATTATGAGTTTATACATTTTGATGTACCGAAGTTCGTTCGGAGTCCCGGATGTGATCACGGACATGACGAGGAGTCTCTAAATGGTCGAGACATAAAGATTGATATATTGGAAGCCTATGTTTGGATACCGGAAGTGTTCCGGGTGAAATCGGGATTTTACCGGAGTACCGGGAGGTTACCGGAACCCCCCGGGAGCTAAATGGGCCATGATGGGCCTTAGTGGAAAAGAGAAGAGGCAGCCCTACATGGGCCGCGCGCCCCTCCCCTCCCTTGGTCCGAATAGGACAAGGAGAGGGGGCCGGCCCCTCTCTCTCTTCCCCCCCTCTGCGAATCCTATTCCAACTAGGATTGGGGGGGGGGGGGAATCCTACTCCCAGAGGGAGTAGGACTCTCCTGGAGCGCCCTCCTTGGCCGGCCGCCTCCCCCCTTTAGTCCTTTATATACGGAGGCAGGGGCACCCCAGAGACACAAGTTGATCCACGTGATCTATTCCTTAGCCGTGTGCGGCGCCCCCAACCACCATAGTCCTCGATAATATTGTAGCGGTGCTTAGGCGAAGCCCTGCAGCAGTAGTACGTCAAGATCGTCACCACGCTGTCGTGCTGACGGAACTCTTCCCCGACACTTTGCTGGATCAGAGTCCGGGGACCGTCATCGAGCTGAACGTGTGCTAGAACTCGGAGGTGCCGTAGTTTCGGTGCTTGATCGGTCGGATCGTGGAGACGTACGACTACATCAACCAAACGCTTCCGTTGTCGATCTACTAGGTATGTAGATCATACTCCCCCTCTCGTTGCTATGCATCACCATGATCTTGCGTGTGCGTAGGAATATTTTTGAAATTACTACGAAACCCAACAGTGGCATCCGAGCCTAGGTTTTATATGTTGATGTTATATGCACGAGTAGAACACAAGTAAGTTGTGGGCGATATAAGTCATACTGCTTACCAGCATGTCATACTTTGGTTCAGCGGTATTGTTGGACGAAGCGGCCCGGACCGACATTACGCGTACGCTTATGCGAGACCGGTTCTCCCGACGTGCTTTGCACATAGGTGGCTTGCGGGTGACAGTTTCTCCAACTTTAGTTGAATCGAGTGTGGCTACGCCCGGTCCTTGCGAAGGTTAAAACATCACCAACTTGACAAACTATCGTTGTGGTTTTGATGCGTAGGTAAGATTGGTTCTTGCTTAAGCCCGTAGCAGCCACGTAAAAACTTGCAACAACAAAGTAGAGGACGTCTAACTTGTTTTTGCAGGGCATGTTGTGATGTGATATGGTCAAGACATGATGCTAAATTTTATTGTATGAGATGATCATGTTTTGTAACCGAGTTATCGGCAACTGGCAGGAGCCATATGGTTGTCGCTTTATTGTATGCAATGCAATCGCGCTGTAATGCTTTACTTTATCACTAAACGGTAGCGATAGTCGTGGAAGCACAAGCTCGGCGAGACGACAACAATGCTACGATGGAGATCAAGGTGTCGCGCCGGTGACGATGGTGATCACGACGGTGCTTCGGAGATGGAGATCACAAGCACAAGATGATGATGGCCATATCATATCACTTATATTGATTGCATGTGATGTTTATCTTTTATGCATCTTATCTTGCTTTGATTGACGGTAGCATTATAAGATGATCTCTCACTAAATTATCAAGTAGTGTTCTCCCTGAGTATGCACCGTTGTGAAAGTTCTTCGTGCTGAGACACCACGTGATGATCGGGTGTGATAGGCTCTACGTTCAAATACAACGGGTGCAAAACAGTTGCACACGCGGAATACTCAGGTTAAACTTGACGAGCCAAGCATATACAGATATGGCCTCGAAACACGGAGACCGAAAGGTCGAGCGTGAATCATATAGTAGATATGATCAACATAAAGATGTTCACCAATGAAACTACTCCATCTCACGTGATGATCGGACATGGTTTAGTTGATTTAGATCACGTAATCACTTAGAGGATTAGAGGGATGTCTATCTAAGTGGGAGTTCTTTAAGTAAATTAACTGAACTTAAATTTATCATGAAACTTAGTACCTGATTAGTATCTTGCTTGTTTATGTTTGATTGTAGATAGATGGCTCGTGCTGTTGTTCCGTTGAATTTTAATGCGTTGCTTGAGAAAGCAAAGTTGAAAGATGATGGTAGCAATTACATGGACTGGGTCCGTAACTTGAGGATTATCCTCATTGCTGCACAGAAGAATTACATCCTGGAAGCACCGCTGGGTGCCAGGCCTGCTGCAGGAGCAACGCCGGATGTTATGAACGTCTGGCAGAGAAAAGCTGATGACTACTCAATAGTTCAGTGTGCCATGCTTTACGGCTTAGAATCGGGACTTCAACGACGTTTTGAACGTCATGGAGCATATGAGATGTTCCAGGAGTTGAAGTTAATATTTCAAGCAAATGCCCGGATTGAGAGATACGAAGTCTCCAATAAGTTCTATAGCTACAAGATGGAGGAGAACAGTTATGTCAGTGAGCATATACTCAAAATGTCTGGGTATAATAATCACTTGATTCAGTTGGGAGTTAATCTTCCAGATGACTGCGTCATTGACAGAATTCTCCAATCACTACCACCAAGCTACAAGAGCTTCGTGATGAACTATAATATGCAAGGGATGAATAAGACTATTCCCGAGCTCTTCGCGATGCTGAAAGCTGCGGAGAAGGAGCATCAAGTGTTGATGGTCAACAAGACCACTAGTTTCAAGAAAAAGGGCAAAGGGAAGAAGAAGGGGAACTTCAAAAAGAACGGCAAGCAAGTTGCTACTCAAGAGAAGAAACCCAAACCTGGACCTAAGCCTGAAACTGAGTGCTTCTATTGCAAGCAGACTGGTCACTGGAAGCGAAACTGCCCCAAGTATTTGGCGGATAAGAAGGATGGCAAGGTGAACAAAGGTATATGTGATATACATGTTATTGATGTGTACCTTACTAATGCTCGCAGTAGCACCTGGGTATTTGATACTGGTTCTTTTGCTAATATTTGCAACTCGAAACAGGGACTACGGATTAAGCGAAGATTGGCTAAGGACGAGGTGACGATGCGCGTGGGAAACGGTTCGAGTCGATGTGATCGCAGTCGGCACGCTACCTCTACATCTACCTTCGGGATTAATATTAGACCTAAATAATTGTTATTTGGTGCCAGCGTTAAGCATGAACATTATATCTGGATCTTGTTTGATGTGAGACGGTTATTCATTTAAATCAGAGAATAATGGTTGTTCTATTTATATGAGTAATATCTTTTATGGTCATGCACCCTTGAAGAGTGGTCTATTCTTGTTAAATCTCGATAGTAGTAATACACATATTCATAATGTTGAAGCCAAAAGCTGAAGAGTTGATAATGATAGTGCAACTTATTTGTGGCACTGCCGTTTAGGTCATATCGGTGTAAAGCGCATGAAGAAACTCCATACTGATGGACTTTTGGAACCACTTGATTATGAATCACTTGGTACTTGCGAACCGTGCCTCATGGGCAAGATGACTAATGCCGTTCTCCGGTACTATGGAGAGAGCAACAGATTTGTTGGAAATCATACATACAGATGTATGTGGTCCGATGAATATTGAGGCTCGTGGTGGATATCGTTATTTTCTCATCTTCACAGATGATTTAAGCAGATATGGGTATATCTACTTAATGAAACATAAGTCTGAAACGTTTGAAAAGTTCAAGGAATTTCAGAGTGAAGTTGAAAATCATCGTAACAAGAAAATAAAGTTTCTACGATCTGATCATGGAGGAGAATATTTGAGTTACGAGTTTGGTGTACATTTGAAAAATTGTGGAATAGTTTCGCAACTCACGCCACCCGGAACACCACAGCGTAATGGTGTGTCCGAACATCATAATCGTACTTTACTGGATATGGTGCGATCTATGATGTCTCTTACTGATTTACCGCTATCGTTTTGGGGATACGCTCTAGAGACGGCCGCATTCACGTTAAATAGGGCACCATCAAAATCCGTTGAGACGACGCCTTATGAACTGTGGTTTGGCAAGAAACCAAAGTTGTCGTTTCTAAAAGTTTGGGGCTGCGATGCTTATGTGAAAAAGCTTCAACCTGATAAGCTCGAACCCAAATCGGAGAAATGTGTCTTCATAGGATATCCAAAGGAGACTATTGGATACACCTTCTATCACAGATCCGAAGGCAAGACTTTTGTTGCTAAATTCGGAAACTTTCTGGAGAAGGAGTTTCTCTCGAAAGAAGTGAGTGGGAGGAAAGTAGAACTTGACGAGGTAACTGTACCTGCTCCCTTATTGGAAAGTAGTGCATCACAGAAAACTGTTTCTGTGACACCTACACCAGTTAGTGAGGAAGCTAATGGTGATGATCATGAAACTTCAGAACAAGATACTACTGAACCTCGTAGATCAACCAGAGTAAGATCCGCACCAGAGTGGTACGGTAATCCCGTTCTGGAAGTCATGCTACTAGATCATGATGAACCTACGAACTATGAAGAAGCGATGGTGAGACCAGATTCCGCAAAGTGGCTTGAAGCCATGAAATCTGAGATGGGATCCATGTATGAGAACAAAGTATGGACTTTGGTTGACTTGCCCGATGATCGGCAAGCAATTGAGAATAAATGGATCTTCAATAAGAAGACTGACACTGACGGTAATATTACTATCTACAAAGCTCGACTTGTCGCAAAAGGTTTTCGGCAAGTTCAAGGGATTGACTACGATGAGAACTTCTCACCCGTAGCGATGCTTAAGTCTGTCCGAATCATGTTAGCAATTGCCGCATTTTATGATTATGAAATTTGGCAGATGGATGTCAAAACTGCATTCCTGAATGTATTTCTGGAAGAAGAGTTGTATATGATGCAACCAGAAGGTTTTGTCGATCCAAAGGGAGCTAACAAAGTGTGCAAGCTCCAGCGATCCATTTATGGACTGGTGCAAGCCTCTCAGAGTTGGAATAAACGCTTTGATAGTGTGATCAAAGCATTTGGTTTTATACAGACTTTTGGAGAAGCCTGTATTTACAAGAAAGTGAGTGGGAGCTCTGTAGCATTTCTGATATTATATGTGGATGACATATTGTTGATCGGAAATGATACTGAATTTCTGAATAGCATAAAAGGATACTTGAATAAGAATTTTTCAATGAAAGACCTCAGTGAAGCTGCTTATATATTGGACTTTCACAAATGAAGGAGTCTGGATGAAGGAGTTCATATCCGATCTAGGTGTCATACCTAGTGCATCGGGTCCAATGAAAATCTTTTGTGACACTATTGGTGCAATTGCCTTGGCAAAGGAATCCAGATTTCACAAGAGAACCAAGCACATCAAGAGACACTTCAATTCCATCCGGGATCTAGTCCAGGTGGGAGACATAGAGATTTGCAAGATACATACGGATCTGAATGTTGCAGACCCGTTGACTAAGCCTCTTCCACAAGCAAAACATGATCAACACCAGGGCTCCATGGGTGTTAGAATCATTACTGTGTAATCTAGATTATTGACTCTAGTGCAAGTGGGGGACTGAAGGAAATATGCCCTAGAGGCAATAATAAAGTTATTATTTATTTCCTTATATCATGATAAATGTTTATTATTCATGCTAGAATTGTATTAACCGGAAACATCATACATGTGTTAATACATAGACAAACAAAGTGTCACTAGTATGCCTCTACTTGACTAGCTCGTTAATCAAAGATGGTTATGTTTCCTAACCATAAACAAGTAGTTGTTATTTGATTAACGGGATCACATCATTAAGTGAATGATCTGATTGACATGACCCATTCCACTAGCTTAGCACCCGATCGTTTAATATGTTGCTATTGCTTTCTTCATGACTTATACATGTTCCTATGACTATGAGATTATGCAACTCCCGTTTACCAGAGGAACACTTTGTGTGCTACCAAACGTCACAACATAGCTGGGTGATTATAAAGGAGCTCTACAGGTGTCTCCAAAGGTACATGTTGGGTTGGCGTATTTCGAGATTAGGATTTGTCACTCCGATTTTCGGAGAGGTATCTCTGGGCCCTCTCGGTAATGCACATCACTTAAGCCTTGCAAGCACTGCAACCAATGAGTTAGTTGCGGGATGATGTATTACGGAACGAGTAAAGAGACTTGCCGGTAACGAGATTGAACTAGGTATTTGGAATACCGACGACCGAATCTCGGGCAAGTAACATACCGATGACAAAGGGAACAATGTATGTTGTTATGCGGTCTGACCGATAAAGATCTTCATAGAATATGTAGGAGCCAATATGAGCATCCAGGTTCCACTATTGGTTATTGACCGGAGACATGTCTCGGTCATGTCTACATTGTTCTCGAACCCGTAGGGTCCGCACGCTTAAGGTTACGATGACAGTTATATTATGAGTTTATACATTTTGATGTACCAAAGTTTGTTCAGAGTCCCGGATGTGATCACGGACATGACGAGGAGTCTCGAAATGGTCGAGACATAAAGATTGATATATTGGAAGCCTATGTTTGGATACCGGAAGTGTTCCGGGTGAAATCGGGATTTTACCGGAGTACCGGGAGGTTACCGGAACCCCCCGGGAGCTAAATGGGCCATGATGGGCCTTAGTGGAAAAGAGAAGAGGCAGCCCTACATGGGCCGCGCGCCCCTCCCCTCCCTTGGTCCGAATAGGACAAGGAGAGGGGGCCGGCCCCTCTCTCTCTTCCCCCCCTCTGCGAATCCTATTCCAACTAGGATTGGGGGGGGGGAATCGTACTCCGAGAGGGAGTAGGACTCTCCTGGCGCGCCCTCCTTGGCCGGCCGCCTCGCCCCTTTAGTCCTTTATATACGGAGGCAGGGGCACCCCAGAGACACAAGTTGATCCACGTGATCTATTCCTTAGCCGTGTGCGGCGCCCCCAACCACCATAGTCCTCGATAATATTGTAGCGGTGCTTAGGCGAAGCCCTGCAGCAGTAGTACGTCAAGATCGTCACCACGCCGTCGTGCTTACGGAACTCTTCCCCGACACTTTGCTGGATCAGAGTCCGGGGATCGTCATCGAGCTGAACGTGTGCTAGAACTCGGAGGTGCCGTAGTTTCGGTGCTTGATCGGTCGGATCGTGGAGACGTATGACTACATCAACCAAACGCTTCCGTTGTCGATCTACTAGGTATGTAGATCATACTCCCCCTCTCGTTGCTATGCATCACCATGATCTTGCGTGTGCGTAGGAATTTTTTTGAAATTACTACGAAACCCAACACATTTTCTTTTAATTGTCTACCAAAATAAGCATTGAAGTCGTCTTGCTTATACATAAAGTTATCAAACTCATCCAAGCACTGACTAGCAATTTTAGTAGGAGGAACTTCAGCTGTATCATATCTATAGAGAGAATTTACCTTTACTACCTGTGTCGGGATATCGGGATCAGGAGGTTCTTTAACAAATAAATATTGAGATCATAAGTTTCTTCAACAGGCAGTGAATTAAGACCATGTATTTCTTCAATAGGGGGTAAATTCTTAACGTCTTCAGCTTTAATACCTTTCTCTTTCATAGATTTCTTTGCCTCTTGCATATCTTCGGGACTGAGAAATAGAACACCTCTCTTCTTCGGAGTTGGTTTGGGAATAGGCTCAGTAATTGGAGCGGAAGCTGGCTTAGGAGCTGGCTCAGGAGGTGCCCAATTATTTTCATTTGTCAACATATTATTCAATAGAATTTCAGCTTCATCCGGTGTTCTTTCCCTGAAAAGAGAACCAGCACAACTATCCAGGTAATCTCTGGAAGCATCGGTTAGTCCATTATAAAAGATATCAAGTATTTCAGGTTTCTTAAGAGGATGATCAGGCAAAGCATTAAGTAACTTGAGAAGCCTCCCCCAAGCTTGTGGGAGACTCTCTTCTTTAATTTGCACAAAGTTGTATATTTCCCTCAAAGCAGCTTGTTTCTTATGAGCAGGGAAATATTTAGCAGAGAAGTAATAAATCATATCCTGGGGACTATGCACACAACCAGGATCAAGAGAATTAAACCATATCTTAGTATCACCCTTTAATGAGAACGGAAATATTTTGAGTAAATAGAGGTAACGTGATCTCTCATTATTAGTGAACAGGGCAGCTATATCATTTAACTTAGTAAGATGTGCCACAACAGTTTCAGATTCATAGCCATAAAACGGATCAGATTCAACCAAAGTAATTATATCAGGATCAACAGAGAATTCATAATCTTTATCAGGAACACATATAGGTGAAGTAGCAAAAGCAGGGTCGGGTCTCATTTTATCTCTAAGTGATTCTTTGTTCCCTTTAATTAATAACCTCTTAAGCTCATATCTATCCTTGCAAGCGAAAATAGCGGCATAAGATTCCTTATCAAAAAGACAACCTTTAGGAATAACAGTCATATTTTCATCACCACTATCATCATCGTATTCAGATTCAATAATTTCTTTTTCTCTACCCCTAGCAATTTGTTCATCAAGAAATTCACTAAGAGGCACAGTAGTATCAGACATAGAAGCAGTTTCATCATAAGTATCATGCATAGCAGAAGTGGCATCATCAATAACATGCGACATATCTGAACGAATAGCAGAAGCAGGTGTAGGTGTCGCAAACTTACTCATAACAGAAGGTGAATCAAGTGCAGAGCTAGATGGCAGTTCCTTACCTCCCCTCATAGTTGAGGGATAGATCTTGGTTTTTGGATCTCTCAAGTTCTTCATAATGATAAGCAGATATAAATCCCAAGTGACTCAAAGAATAGAGCTATGCTCCCCGGCAACGGTGCCAGAAATTAGTCTTGATAACCCACAAGTATAGGGGATCGCAACAACTTTCGAGGGTAGAGTATTCAACCCAAATTTATTGATTCGACACAAGGGGAGCCAAAGAATATTCTCAAGTATTAGCAGCCGAGTTGTCAATTCAACCACACCTGGAAACTTAGTATCTACAGCAAAGTGTTTACTAGCAAAGTAATATGATAGTGGTGGTAATGGTAACAAAAGAGTAATGCAAGCAAAAGTAAATATTTTTGGTATTTTGTAGTGATTGTAACAGTAGCAGCGGGAAAGTAAATAAGCGTAAACCAGTATATGGAAAACTCGTAGGCACCGGATCAGTGATGGATAATTATGCTGGATGCGGTTCATCATGTAACAGTCATAACATAGGGTGACACAGAACTAGCTCCAGTTCGTCAATGTAATGTAGGCATGTATTCCGTATATAGTCATACGTGCTTATGGAAAAGAACTTGCATGACATCTTTTGTCCTACCCTCCCGTGGCAGCTGAGTCCTATTGGAAACTTAGGGATATTAAGGCCTCCTTTTAATAGAGAACCGGAACAAAGCATTAGCACATAGTGAATACATGAACTCCTCAAACTATGGTCATCACCGGGAGTGGTCCCGATTATTGTCACTTCGGGGTTGCCGGATCATAACACATAGTAGGTGACTATAGACTTGCAAGATAGGATTTAGAACTCTCATATATTGATGAAAACATAATAGGTTCAGATCTGAAATCATGGCACTCGGGCCCTAGTGACAAGCATTAAGCATAGCAAAGTCATAGCAACATCAATCTCAGAACATAATGGATACTAGGGATCAAACCCTAACAAAACTAACTCGATTACATGATAAATCTCATCCAACCCATCACCGTCCAGCAAGCCTACGATGGAATTACTCACGCACGGCGGTGAGCATCATGAAATTGGTGATGGAGGATGGTTGATGATGACGACGGCGATGAATCCCCCTCTCCGGAGCCTCGAACGGACTCCAGATCAGCCCTCCCGAGGGGTTTTAGGGCTTGGCGGCGGCTCCGTATCATAAAACGCGATGATTTCTTCTCTCTGGTTTTTTTCTCATCGAAACTCAATATATGGAGGTGGAGTTGGAGTCGGAGACGCAACAGGGGGCCCACGAGGTAGGGGGCGCGCCCTAGGGGGGCACCCTCATGAGAAGGGTGTGGGCCCCCTGGTCTTCATATTTGGCGAGGATTTTTTATTATTTTTTCTAAGACCTCCCGTGGAGTTTCAGGTCATTCCGAGAATATTTGTTTTCTGCACATAAAACAACATGAGACAATTCTACTGAAAACAGCGTCAGCCCGGGTTAGTTCCATTCAAATCATACAAATTAGAGTCCAAGACAAGGGCAAAAGTGTTTGGAAAAGTAGATACGACGGAGACGTATCACTAAGACTCTCCACGTATAGTATACTTCCGATGGAAGTCGTTCCTTGACCACGTTGACCTCACCGCATTCCGTTGTATGCATGCGTCCCCATTGTCAGCCTCTCACGTACAGTCATCTTCCGATGCTCTCGGTTGTTGACCATGTTGACCACACCGTGCCGAGCGCACCCAGACTAGAATGACCTGGAGATGGGGAAGACGGGGCAGTGGAGTCGCAGATGGAGAGGACTGGGAAACTTCACTGGTTCGGGTGCGCGGCAGCACAAACGCGGTGCCGCCCACGGGAGACAAGAGCAAGAACAGAGGTTGAAGAAGGAGCACGGCTGTTGGATTAACATCCAACGGTCCAGCTGCTAGAATCATTTGTTAATTAAGTTGACAAAGCCATGCGTACACGTCCACTTAGTAGGCCCACAAGTCAGTCACCAAATCTGATGGGTCCGAGCTGTCAACGGGATGAATAATTTTGTTCGCAAAACAAGGAGGCACTTCCTTCCATACGAAGATACAGCCGGTGGGTCCCAGCTGTCAGGTGGAGGACACCTTTTTTCAGCTTAATAAGGAGGAACTTTCCTTGCGTGCGACCATGGACCTCATGGGCCCCAGCCGTCAGGCTCTCCACGTACAGTCCTCTTCCGATGACTCTCATTTGTTGACCACGCCGCACCGAACGCAGCGAGGTGGTGGCCGACGGCGAGGCCCCGGACAGGAACGACTCGGAGATGGGAAAACGCGGCAGTGGAGTCGCAGATTGAGAGGAGGAGAAGGGTTATAACTGGTTCTGTTGCGGCGTGGGGCTGTAGTCTGTGGAGAATAACAGGAGGTGTCGAGGGGTGGAGGGATAGCCTGGCCGGCGGTGGGGTAGCGCTTTGCAGCGATGCGTGCTAAGCAGAGCCGCTAGCCGCCGGAGGCCGGACCACGCGGTCCCGGCGACGCTGGAGGAAGAAGACGAGAGATTGAAGGTGCATGCCGGCCGTTGGATATAAATCCAATGACTGTGGATGACACAATCATTTGTTGACCAAGTTGGCAATGCCCTGCGTAGGCTTTGGCCTATTGGCCCACATGTCAGCCTGCAAAACTGTGGCATATATTTAACCCATGTTTTCTAGAATGTACAATCCATTTGCTGGGCTGGGTGAACAAATAATTTTGCGTCAATCAGGACCATTTATATTTTCTAAGAAATCCCAGCCCATTGCACTTCCTTGAAATACACGTATTAGGTGGGCTCGTTATATATATAATGTTATGTTAGAAGGAGCAATTAATATCAAAGAATAAACCGGAGAGGCACATTATATATATATAATTAAGAAATTAGCGAGTTATTGCTCAAAATAAAAATGAGCGTGCTATTATTAAATTGGTCCTTAAAATCTTCGCAAACTTTTGTACGCAATCACCAGGATTTTCCTTGCTTGTGAGTCAAAAACAACCAGGATTTTCCTTGCCAACTTCCGTTAAATATTTACTTTTATAAGTTAATAACACGTGGAATGTTTTTATAATGTATATATAAGTCTTTATAAAATATACGATAATAGTAATAATATAAATATATATAATGTGGTTAGAAGGGAAAACATAAATTGGACACAACATTACTTTTATAAGAGACCTGCGTTTTATACCCCACAGTAGGCATACTAACAAGTTCACACACAAATACAACAGAAAAGGTAAACATTCATATCAAACTCAGGTTCATAGGACACGTTCATATTCATAGCCAACATTCACTATCAACAACTCAAAAGATTCATATATACATAAGCTCAGCATATCTATGCATCCAAATGATTGATAGATCACACGACAATATTCATACATAATTCACAAAAAGATTCAGATATACACATGTTCAGTATGTTTATGCATCCAAATGATTGAGATCATAGCCAATATGATCCATGGACGAACTTTAATTACCTAGGGTACATACTGGTAAATGGTGTTCAATCGGAGGTACTTCTTGCTAAAATTAGTTCTTGTACGAGTAAACTTTCGAGTACATAAGAGGCAGCACAAACAATCTGAACTTTGCTTGTAGGTTTATCCTCAAATAGTGGCCTCGTGCCGTGGGAGGTTTGAGCAACTTGGCCACTACTTTCATCCAACTAGTTTACTGGCTCATCATGGTCCTGTATCTCGCCAAAATTCTACATTGCAGACGAGAAAGGAGGCGGTTGAGAAAATGAACCACCCAAATTTTTTGTGCAGTTCAACTGAAATGGAGCATCCTTGGCGTGCAGACTGATTAAGTGCCAGATGAATATATGCGTCAACCAATTTGTCTGGAATCTTTAGACTCCATGACATATAGTTTGCTACCATATGTGCCGATAACCAAAAGGCACAAGTTGGGACCAAAGACTGTACTGCGTTTTTCTGGGCTATGCACCAAGCAATATTTTTGGCGTTCACTCTCCTAACATGGAGTTTGACAATTGGTTGATGCCGGTTGATACTCGAATGAATATAGGCACTTCTTGTCAACATCGATGCTTGTCTAAGTGAACTTTGGAGTACATAGCAGCAGCATAAGTACCTGTCCATCTGATCATTTTGTGCAGTTCCACTGAAATCACCCGATGTAATGATTTGCCTGCGAGTTCAGGCTCCAAATTACTCCTTTATGAAATCGGCAAACAGTAGCACAATACCAAATTACCAATACATATGACACGCACAATAATCAGGATAAAGACCAGTACCAACCTGTGTGAGGTAGCATATCAATTACTATTTCCTTTGACTGGAAGCCGAGATAAGCCAAACGACTGACAGCAAAGGAAGAAAGCAAGCAGATTAACATCCAACAGTCCAGCTGCTAGAATCATTTGTTGATTAAGTTGACAAAGCCGTGCGTACACGTCCGCTTAGTAGGCCCACAAGTCAGTCACCAAATCTGACGGGTCCGAGCTGTCCACGGGATGAATAATTTTTTTTTGCAAAATAAGGAGGCACTTCCTTCCGTGTGAAGATACAGCCGGTGGGTCCCAGCTGTCAGGTGGAGGACACATTTTTCAGCTTAATAAGGAGAAACTTTCCTTGCGTGCGACCATGGACCTCGTGGGTCCCAGCCGTCAGGCTCTCCACGTATAGTCCTCTTCCGACGACTCTTGTTTGTTGACCACGCCGCACCGAACGCAGCGAGGCGGTGGACGACGGCGAGGCCCCGGACGGGAATGACTCGGAGATGGGAAAACGCGACAGTGGAGTCGCAGAATGAGAGGAGGAGAAGGGTTATAACTGGTTCTGTTGTGGCGTGGGGCTGTAGTCTATGGAGAATAACAGGAGGTGTCGAGGGGTGGAGGGATAGCTTGGCCGACGGTGGGGTAGCGCTTCGCAGCGATGCGTGCTAAGCAGAGCCGCTAGCCGTCGGAGGCCGGACCAGGCGGTCTCGGCAACGCTGGAGGAAGAAGACGAGAGATTGAAAGTGCATGTCGGCTATTGGATATAAATCCAATGGCTGTGGATGACACAATCATTTGTTGACCAAGTTGGCAACGCCCTGCGTAGGCTTCGACCTATTGGCCCACATGTCAGCCTGTAAAAATGTGGCATATATTTAACCCATGTTTTCTAGAACGTACAGTCCATTTGCTGGGCTGGGTGAACAAATAATTTCGCGTCAATCAGGCCCATTTATATTTTCTAAGAAATCCCAACCCATTTGCACTTCCTTGAAATACACGTATTAGGTGGGCTTGTTATATATATAATGTTATGTTAGAAGGAGCAATTAATATCAAAGAATAAACCTGAGAGGGACATTTTTTATATATATAATTAAGAAATTAGTGAGTTATTGCTCAAAATAAAAATGAGCGCGTTATTATTAAATTGGTCCTTAAAATCTTCGCAAGCTTTTGTACGCAATCACCAGGATTTTCCTTGCCTGTGAGTCAAAAACAACCAGGATTTTCCTTGCCAACTTCCGTTAAACATTTACTTTTATAAGTTAATAACACGTGGGATGTTTTTATAATGTATATATAAGTCTCTATAAAATATACGATAATAGTAATAATATAAATATATATAATGTGGTTAGAAGGGAAAACATAAATTGGACACATCATTACTTTTATAAGAGACCTGCGTTTTATACCCCACAGTAGGCATACTAAAAAGTTCACACAAAAATACAACAGAAAAGGTAAACATTCATATCAAACTCAGGTTGACAGGACACGTTCATATTCATAGCCAACATTCACTATCAACAACTCAAAAGATTTATATATACACAAGCTCAACATATATATGCATCCAAATGATTGATAGATCACACGACAATATTCATACATAATTCACAAAAAAGATTCAGATATACACATGTTCAGTATGTTTATGCATCCAAATGAATGAGATCACAGCCATTATGATCCATGGACGAACTTTAATTACCTAGGACACATACTAGTAAATGGTGTTCAATCGGAGGTACTTCTTGCTAAAATTAGTTCTTGTACGAGTAAACTTTCGAGTACATAAGAGGCAGCACAGACAATCTGAACTTTGCTTGTAGGTTTATCCTCAAATAGTGGCCTCGTGCCGAGGGAGGTTTGAGCAACTTGGCCACTACTTTCATCCAACTATTTTACTGGCTCATCATGGTCCTGTATCTCACCAAAATTCTACATTGCAGACGAGAAAGGAGGCGGTTGAGAAAATGAACCACCCAAATTTTTTGTGCAGTTCAACTGAAATGGAGCATCCTTGGCGTGCAGACTGATTAAGTGCCAGATGAACATACGCGTTAACCAACTTGTCTGGAATCTTTAGACTCCATGCCATATAGTTCGCTACCATATGTGCCGATAACCAAAAGGCACAAGTTGGGACCAAAGACTGGACTGCGTTTTTCTGGGCTATGCACCAATCAATATTTTTGGCGTTCACTCTCCTAATACTTGGAGTTTGACAATTGGTTGACGCTGGTTGATACTCGAATGAATATAGGCACTTCTTGTCAACAATGATGCTTGTCTGAGTGAACTTTGGAGTACATAGCAGCAACATAAGTACCTGTCCATATGATCATTTTGTGCAGTTCTACTGAAATCACCCGATGTAATGATTTGCCTGCGAGTTCAGGCTCCAAATTACTCCTTTATGAAATCGGAAAACAGTAGCACAATACCAAATTACCAATACATATGACAAGCACAATAATCAGGATAAAGACCAGTACCAACCTGTGTGAGGTAGCATATCAATTACTATTTCCTTTGACTGGAAGCCGAGATAAGCCAAGCGACTGATAACAAAGGAAGAAAGCAAGTGGAGATAGCATATGAGGTAGCATATCAATTACTATTTCCTTTGACTGGAAGCCGAGATAAGCCAAGCGACTGATAACAAAGGAAGAAAGCAAGTGGAGATTTGCGACTGACAGGAAAGGACAGAAGCTGTCGAGGGAATGAAGCACCCAAAGTTTTTGTGCAGTTCCACCAAAATCGAGCATCCCCATTGGCACATATATTGAAAGAGTGAGATTACTGTAATAGTGGGACTAGTTGATGAAACATACACTAACAAGTAGAAGCACCCTCATTATCTTAATGGGTAAAGTTAGCAACATAGTAGTCTTGCTTAAAGAGAGGTATTAGTTTATTTAATCACTGCCAATTAGCTCAACTCAACACTCAAAGCATTGCCATTTATCATAGGTTGCAAAACTTTAACGTGCAAAGATAAAGGAGTTTCTCATGACAGTAGCACGATACAAATAGAGATGACAACAAACTAATATGGATGAAGGCCTGAGGCCCGTGCCAACCTGAGAAAAAAAGCTTATTCATGTAGTCCCATAAGAGATGATAAAGCACTCGCTGGAATCACACAATAGTATATATTTTTGTGCACTTCAAATGTATGGTTGAAATCACTCTTGTTTACCAGTGTTGAGATTATATCGAAAGATTAACAAGAACTTCCAGCAGAGTTAAAGCACTGGCTGGGATACAGTTCATTGTATTGTCTTGTGTAGTTCCACTAAAATGTATGATTGGCACAACATGATCCCTGTTTGCACAAGTAGGAACAAGGTGAAACCTTCATTAGCTTAGTGAGAAAGGATAGGAAGACATTAGCATATTACTCAAACAGTAGCATCAAATTCATGATGGACAATACGCAAAACATTGCCTTATTGAACCAATGGCAATAAATTGACATGCAAAACAATAGCACTATTATGTCATGACACTAATAATATTCCCTCCCTGCTCCACCACATGATTCACCTCCATAGACAAACATACACACGTACATGATTCAGCATAGGGTCCTACTAAAGATTTGTTTAACTCCAACAGGAAAATTAGGCAGTAATAAATTAGTGGTACTTAAGTACTCCTAATTAATTAAGTGAGACAGCAGAAGTGGAAGGGCTCCCTGGAGGATCGTCTCACATGTAAAGTAGTCGATGCCGGAGCCCTTGAATGGCCTCGACTGAGGCCTCTAGCTTCAGCAAGATCGCCTTGGCACTGTTTATTCTTCTTCTTCTTCTTCCTCTTCATGCTATGTTTCTCTTTCTCCTCACCAGTTGGTGAAACCAAGTACATGATTGGCCTTCTAATTCAGAATTGGTTTTGTCGGTGAGAGAGTACAAGTGTACTAGTAAAAAACAACATTATTTTCTCATGGCAGTCGAAAAATAGAGATGAACACATGCATTAAATATCATTCTTACCTAAAGGAAGGTTATGGCGCAAATATGGATGGCGAGGATTGGAACATAGATCTACCTTTGTGCAGTTCCACCAAAATGAACCAACTGTTCCATTCTGACATTCCAGTTAAACAACACAAAAGTCACTTCTTTTAAGAAGAGTTTTGTGCAGTGCACCAAAAGGTCACAACAGCAACCAGGTGAATTGGATATCCCTGTTTGCACAAAAAGGCACAGAGGAAATGGTCAGAGTCTCAAACAATTACAGGCAAAAACATTTGGCTAAACTTGTCATGGCTTATAACAGTGGCATGGCTTCACTTTTACCAGGGACATTATATTATGAACAGCTAAGGCTGAGTTCGGTTCACAGGTTTGGTGCAGGGTTTTCGTAGGAACACAATTCCTATGGTATTCTTTCCCTTCCAACCGTTTGGAACACGGGAAAGGTGAATAGTGTTTCATAGGAAAGCTGGTCTGGTAGTACTGATTCCATAGGATTAGAAACATCCACGCGCTGCTCATTTTTTGGGCGGAAGCCCGAGGCAGGCGCTCGCTGCCATGCGTTAGACAGGTTGTTGTGCTGTGTTGCCGGAATAAAAAAATCAACCTATGTGTGGTACGTGAGGTGAGGACAAGAGTAGTCACTGTGCAGTTGAATAAACAAATAGCATCTCATACTGCCAAGCATGCTACTCTAAAAAAACAAATCTGTAAATTTCGTAGTCCATCCGAACACATTCTCTTGAGAGTTTCCTCCGGTTCACTGTTTCATAGTTTTATATCTACATTCCTTTCCTATTCATGTATTTTCATCAAGACCTATGTTTTCTGCCCCTTTATTTTCAATGGAGCCTAAATATTTGGTATAAGGGCATGGCACAGTGGATGCACCAGCAGTCCAGCACCATGTACGTAAACAAGGGCATAAAGTGGTGATTCATAGTTTGTTGCCCCGAGAAACAAACATCCAAGAAACATATCTGGGTTGGTCCCATTTTTGTTCACTCTAGCCACCTACTCCTATGTGTGGATAGCAAATCTAGTCCTGGTCATACCACTGTGTACAACGTTACCCCTATGTTACCCTTCTCGACCAAGAGACCGGTTGGATGACCAGTCTGTACTACTTTCACCCCCTTTCCTTCCTATTTGTACCAAGTCCGATGTACATACTAAATTCCCCCACCCCCACTTTATTTCTTATTTGAACCAAGTACTCCCTCCGTCGGAATTACTTGTCATCAAAATGGATGTGTCTAGAACTAAAATACATCTAGACACATCCATTTCAGTGACAAGTATTTTCGGACGGAGGGAGTACAAGATTCGACTCCATGAAGTAGCTTTACCTCTAACAATAGAAGAAAAAAATGTGACGTTGGACCATCCGATCGAGAGGGGCTAAGAGGTAGAAAATGATGCACATGTAGCAATGTAGCGAGCTGGGGAAGTAGAGCTAAGGCAGTTTCAAACAAAGATATACCTAAAGGTCATCGGGATGTGGATAGGTGGGCGGGGGGAGGCCGGATCCGCCCACAGGCAACGATGAAGGGATCGGAGGACCTCCCGCACCGGCGCTCGGCCAGAGATAACGGTGCGGCCGGCAGTGGGTCTCCTCCCTTGCTGTCGACAATGGCCTAAATGCTGCCCCTCCTCCCCTTCACCGGCGGAGGGGGATACGTCCGGATCTGTAACCAGCGGTGAGGATAGAAAGCCAGTGTTTTTTTTGAAGGGAGAAAGACAGTGTTACTACCCCTATCTTGTTTAGATCTAGAGAGGATGAGAGTGTGTGAATAGAGCAACCCTAGCAAGCAAGCGCGGAGGCTCCGGCCTATATATACGTAGTGGGGTAGTTTTCCTTTTTCACTCCATCAAAACAATCATTTAAAATTGTGTACTACTACATGCCAGGTCGCGGTTTTTTTAGTTGTTGATTATTTTTTGAGATAGCTACCCGCTTGTTCCAAGTGGTGTTACGGTGTGCCAGGTCGCACTTTGTATCGTTCAAGTCTGGTACTAGAAGTCCCTCCATTAAATGAACAACCACCCCCTCGTAAAAATTGTGAAAAGCCCACAGCTAAAATTAGCGGAAACGTGGGTTGCCCCAACATGCATTATTATTTATATTTTCTACTCCCTCTGTTCCTAAATGTAAGTCTTTTTTATTAGCCACACCTAAGATAAGATTTTTTATTAGCAGTGAACCCCACATGTCATAGACAAAAAAATTGTGGCAAGATTCCCTTAGGCAAGTCAAAGTGTGTCTAACAATTTGAGCAACTCAGGTTAGGCAAGTGTGGAAAGTGTGGGAAAAATAATGTGGCAACATAAGACAAACATAGTCACAATCCAAACAGCCCCGTAATTTTTTGTGACATGCATGAAAATTTGGTTAGTTAAATTTATAGTCAAAATTTGGCAAGGTGCATCAAATCAACACATGCAAGTATCAAAGGGAAAGTCACGACATGCATGCATGCGTTGTACTCCCTCCATTTCCAAATATAAGTCTTTTTAGAGATTGCAACAAGTGACTACATACGAAGCAGAATATATCTACTCCTACATACGAAGTAGCCCATTTGAAATGTGTAAAAAGACTTATATCTAGTGTAGTGCTTTGATGTGTCGCGTCAACTCGTACAAGACCGAGAAATTTTATTACTACAACACCCTCTCCCTCGCGGACTGAGCTTCGGTGCCTTAACTGCACCTGCCTTTGGCTGCATGACAAGAGGGCCAACCACCTGTTGGGCCCACCTATCATAGACGCAAAGGCAGGAGCAGTAAGTAGAAGCTTTCGCTACACGCTATCCCTCCTGCACGAGGTGGACGGACATGCAGCAGTGGATTCGATACTGTAGAAGTAGGAGTAACATCATTGTTCGTCTTCTCGAAGAGGCGAAGAGCCAAGCGCAACCCGAACATGGCAGTTGCGAACGCTCGCGTGGTGCGGTTCCTTGGAGTACTAGCCAAGCTCTTGCATGAGACAAAATTGCTATTGTTTAACAATTAAACTCGATTATCCATTGGTTGATACTCATTCTTCATAGGTCCACACTCTTAGCACCGTTTCCTCCTGGGGTCACCAATGATTATTTGCTAATTAATACCATTGCATGCAATGACCTAGCCATTGCAAGTCATTAAAAGCATGCACACCTCTCATCTCTTATTGGTTGATATGTCAAGAAACAAGAAACAAGGTAGAAGTTAATGCACCGCACCTAAGTGTTTTGGGACTATTTGGTTCTCGTAAGATGACTTACACACCTAGACGGAGGGAGTAGTATAGCCCTATAAACCGGAAAGGAGTATTTGCCTTTCTAGAGATTTCAACAAGTGACTAGACTACACCATGTGCAGTACTCCCTCCCTTCTGGTGTATAGGGCTCAAATCTCAAATCTCATAAACCAAGGCATTTTGTGATTGGAGGAATGTATCTCGTACTTTACAAAACTACCCTAATTAAACTCATGCATTAATTACGTAGTTCTCTCGTTTTCCTCTCCGCCTTGGTCGCGGTGCACAATATTGAGCACTCCTATATGACTAGCCGCTCTATCTACATGCGGGACATTTCAAAGCATCCGGGCCCGCATGCCATCCACCAAATCACAGTGAGGTGCTACAGTCGAGACTCACCTGTCACCCCGGTGTGGCCGTCATGACCCGTCATATCACAAAACCCACACCTTTACAAGCAGTGGTAAGGTGGCCTCCAAGTTGGACTGGACGAAGCAACCATCATTTCACTGGAACGCTCGTTCAAGCCCTTTCTTCCCTTTCTTGAAGAAAACCTCACTCCATGCTACTCACTTCTGCCATTTTTCTTCTGTACCGACGAAGGAAAGGTGGGCGAATCAGCTATGCTGCTATATTTTCATTCCAAGAATCTTCTTTTTGCGAAGCACCGACCAATTCTCACATCCTATTCTTTCCCCGTTTTCATTGCAATTGTGGTTTCCTTTCGATTGCTTTTTGTTTGTTAGTTCATTGATGGATCCTGGAGCACTAGGAAAAGAGTTTCCGGCGAACAACCTACTGGAGACAGCGATCTCCAGGAAGCGAGCATCGACCAACGAGTTGACCATGTTGGCGGGCCAACCCATGGAGACGAAGAACTCCAAGAAACAAGCACTGGCCAAAGAGTTGAGGACGTTGGCGGACGAACTCCTCAAAGGAAGTTGTAATAACAGCAAGGGCCCCACCGTGTCTACCCCAGGAACTCTGATTGCCACCTATGTGAGGCTCAAGACCGAGTTTGAGGAGATAGTCACCGTTGAGAAGCAGTATTCCCCTGGCAAGGTGATGGCCCCCATCGAGGACGAGGAGATGGCCCCCGGAGGGATGAGATCCCCCGGTTAGCTGCACAAGGTAAAAAATAATGGCTTATTACCATAGTTGTGGTTTTTGATTATTTGCAATGTGCTTGCTAATATGTTAGGGCTGTGCAGGTGCCGGTGGACGTCCTTGATGATTCCGATGTCGTGGCCCGTCCTGCTGGCATCGCCTCGGAGATCGATTTCGATGCCACTGTCCATCCTGTGGACATCGCCCCAGAGATCGATTCTGATGTCGTGGTCAGTCCTGTGGGCATCGCCCCAGAAATTGATTGCCATGCCGCCGTCTGTGCTGTGGTCATTGCCCGAGAGATCGATGACAAGAAATAGTTGGTTGCGCTAATCCTTCAGGGTAGTTTGCATTGCCCTGTGTTTAATTACCAGAATGATGCGTGTTATCAAACCATCTTAGGGCTAGTGCACTGTCTTGTGTGAGCGGATCTTGCTACTTTTGTTTGATAGTGAATCATGCGATGAATCATGCGAACCCTCTCAGAGTTTTGGAAACATATGTATCCTCACTAGCTTTTGATGTAATATATGGCATGATTAGATGTAAGTTTGAACTATTTATCATATCAGCAGGGCTTGTTTGATGATTCTTGGTGTTAGTAGGCTAGATACTGTGCGAGCTATAGTACTTGCAAAACACTCACCGAAGAGAAATGTTGGGGCTGATGAGCTTGTGGTACGCTTATACTTATCCCTCGTCGATCGACCAATAGCCCTAGCTCCTAAAATTGTAGGCTTAGCGATCGATCAGACAATAGTCAACATACATTCAGGCCTCATTTGGTTCATAGGGTAGGAAAATCGTAGCAAAAGTACAGAGAACGTGCAACACAAAATCATAGCAGTGCAGAGACGTACTCCCTCCGTTCCAAAATAGATGACCTAGGCGGGCTAGTTTGGCCTAGTGGGTTTCAGTGATATGACGTGGTACAGTGCCGTCCAGTCTTCACGGGTGGTAGCAGTATTGCGGGTACAGTAAGTTTTCTTGAAGAAGCGGAATTCAACGAAGTCATGATGGTTCCTTCGTCCGAACAACTTACAGTGGGAAAGGTTGGGCCTGCGATATGACCGGGGTAGACCAGGATAATTTTGTGCATGGCAGGTGGACCAGGATGGTCGACGTCCCACATGTCGGCAAATGAAAGTATTTTTTTCTGATATAGAGGACGAGCAACGAGTATTCATTGTTTATTTTTGATGAAAGCTATTGTCTCCACTGTTACGGCGGAGGAGTGTGAAACACGGCAGCCCGGTGAACTTGGCATGTGCACGACTCCCTCCTTCCTCATGTAATGCCCAGGTTACAACTTTTTCTCACTTTCTCTCTATCTATTTCCTCTCAAATGTTTTTACCTTTCTTTTTTAAGACACAATTGTTTTTTATGCCTTTTTTTAGAATTATTTTTTTATACCTAGGAGCACGTGTAGAGACGGGCTCTTGCAGAGCCCACTCCTTGACTTTGTCAATGCCTCTCTCTCCTCCACATAAGGAGTACTACTTGCTATGCATGCATGCGGCGGGCAGCTGGCGTCTTGAGGGGCCAGGGCGGTGAGAGCGGGCTCCGGAAGCGGTCCGGACTCCAGCATGGCCCACCTCACATTATCACCATATATTTCTTGGAGTCCGTGCACGGCGGGCGGGCGATCTTTTCTCCCTCCCCCGTTTCTCTCTTCTCTGCCGACGCCCGCTGAGCGATTAGATTTCGGCTATCGACGGTTTATTCAATTACGGTCCCACATGTCAGTGAAATTGAAAGAAAACGCGCGTCCCCTCTCGTGAGCGGCGTGCAAGCCGGACTGTCGGGGTTGCGACGCGTACGAGTCGTAAGTGTGCCGCCTTTTCCTTTAGAACTTGCGAAGCGTAACATTTTCACGCAATCGATCGATAGAAATCCAGAAAAAATGACGAGGGCAGTGCTTTCCCGCTCGTTAGGCGGGCTAGTTCGAGTGATATGACGTGCTACAGTGCCGTCCACTTGCTCCATTTTTATGTAAGCAAGAGTCTACACTCTTACGCGGGAGGAGTGCGAAACACCGCGGATCTGATTTTTATCGAGGGATAACTGTTCCCTGCCAAATAATGGAGGATTGTTAGCGATTATGGCATGATAGTTAGGGCATCTCCAGCGCTGGCCCACAAATTTACACCGGCATCTGTCCGAGGACACTGATGGATGCCATCCGATGCTGCCCGCATACCTTTCGACAACTATATGAACTAACCGGACGAAATTCATGCAAACAAAGCAAATTTCAACCAAACAAATACGGAGCTATACGCTGAGCCAGTGACTATATAATCACCATATCTCATATACAATGATCAAAGTGAGCTATCAAGACAAGTTCGATGACCGCCAATGCATTTTACTCGGTAATAAATGACCAGGATTGAAGGGGAATCCAAATTTTCTTCGTCTTCTGTCCTTGAGCTCTTGACAAACCAATGCACTATACGGTTGTCCGGCCACTCCACCCCAGAGCTCTCACCAAGCGTCGTTCATGCCACCGTGCCGCACACTAACCGGTAAGGCAGCGATGGCATCCCACCGCGCCGAGTTCCTCGCCGCCCACGACCGCACACAAAATGGTAGGGAAGCGATGGCATCCCGCCGTGCCGAGTTCATCGCCGCTCGTGACCTCACAACTATGTGGGAGGAATTTGAAGATGCCAAGGCCGAATGGGCGGTAGAGAAAGAGGCGGCCAAAGCCGTACAGAGGGAGCGGAAAAGTCAGAAAGCACTCAAGAAAAGAGAGGCCCGCCACCACAAGAAAGAAAAGGACGCACGCGCTGCTGCGGAGAGGTCGGCGGAGATCCAAGCATGGTGGGGTGTCTTTGACAAAGCCGAGAAGTAGAACGATGGCGTCTGGCCAGCATGTGAGAAGTAGTAGTACTAGTAGTTAGTGTGTGTGTCTGTGTCTGAGTACGAGCATGTACCAATACTACTAGTTACTACTGTAGTTTTTAGAGCAAATTACCAGTACATTAGCCTAGACTAAATGGAAAAATTCCTATCCTATGAATCAAATGGCATCTCTTTCTCTATAGGAATTGAGATGCATGTCATCTCACTTCCTATGATTTTCATATTCCTATCCTATGAACAAAAGGAGGCCTCTGTTGGAGTAACTACTATAGCTAGCAGTACTGCTGGTACAGTAGTTTTCTTCAAGAAGCGGAATTCAACGAAGTCACAATGGTTCCTTCGTCCGAGCAACTTCAAAGTGGGAAGTGGGCCTATGATTTGACGGCTCATTAGTCATTGTTACTGCGCCGCGACGACCTGGGTGACTCTCCCTTGGAGTTCTGCGTGCATGGCAAGTGGACCAGGATGGTCGACGTCCCACATGTTGGCGAATGGAAGTATTCTTTCCGATATCAAGGAGCAAGGAAATTGCATGGTATAGTATCACTACTGATTGGTTCGCAAAAAAAATAGTATCACTGCTGATTTAAAATTATTTTTTATTTCTAATGAATGCTAGTGTTTCAACTCTTACGACGAAGGGTGCCGAACACGGCACGTGCTGGATGTCCCACACGTCAGCGAAAGGAGTGGGACATGAACAACGTGGTAGAGCCCAGCGTAAAAAAACAGCGTGGTAGAGCGTCTCCACTTCTTCCACTTCTGGGTCGGAGACCACACGTAGTAGTACTTAGTGGTATGAACGATACAAAGTGCGACCTGGAGAGAAAGACACGTCTAGTTGGAAGGTCTCGGGGCATACACGTAAACAAATATAAAAGTTAATATGTGCCTCCAACTAATATAGTAGTAGTAGAGTACTTAGGCACGTACTCCAGAACATCACCATGCATTGCACGTACACCATTTAGTGGTAGTACGTAGTAAGAGACAAATGCCGCCCAAGAGTTCCCTTCTCGACCTACTTTTGGGTGTTTGGTAGAGTGTATGGAGGGTGCATGAGTCCACACTAGTTTAGCACAAATACACTAGAAGCATGCATGAAGAGAGCATGCATGAAGAGGGGTGTTGAGTTGAGCATGCATGAAGAGGGAACAACTATGCTGAGACGAGAATGCAACCAAACACACCCTATATGCCATGCATGTTCATACCATTTGTGCCTTTCTACTTCACTTACTGCGCTACATTACTCAGGTTCGTACGTCCACTCCTGGGTACATGTCCGTCTTGTAGTTCCAGTCCCACATGTTCTTCATATAGATGGAACGATCCTTGCATAACACGTGCACCTTGATGCTAGATGTCTCGCGTGTTGGCAAAAGGATGAACAAAGCTCACGTAAAAAACAGAGTGGAAGAACATAGATTCCGGACGACCGAGAAGGAGCAAGGAACCTCATGGTGGAGTGTCTGCACTCATAATATTTAATATTATTCAGCGATATGAAATTAACCAATCATCTCCACAGTGGACTGGAAGAGTATGGAACACGACAGCTCAGTGTAGTTACATCATACTAGTACATGGCTAACCCACACTATCACCATATTTCTTGGCTTCCGTGCGACACCTATCTCTAGTAATCCAGCAGCCTGTATCGCTTCTCCCTCCTCGTCTCTATCAAAGTGCGGTGGGCTGGCGTTTCTGCCGTCTATTGAGGTCGGTTAACTATCACATGTTAGCAACATGGCAAGAGCATTCTAAAAAAAATTCCTTTCACATTCCATTTTCAAAAAGAAAAAAAATCCTTTCACATACGAATTTGCATGTATGCTTTGAGCAACTTGCATGTCCTATACTGCTCCTGTTTGATACTCTAACTTAGCTAGAGGTTAGACTAACTGATGACTAACCCTGAACTAACTGTAGCCAAAGAGGTGTTTGGGTGACAGGGTTAGATTGACAATAAATGCACTTCATGGAGAGAGAAAAGTGATTTTTCAGTGGTCCCAATGAGAACTATCAGTTAGCACCTCTTGGGTGGGATAGTTTTTTTGGTGGGTTCGGTGCAACTTGCTCCAATTTAAACCCTCATGCTTGGATACTTTAGGGCTATTTGAGCCCCAACTAGCTCAAACTAACTCTAACCCATGGATCCAAACAGGGCCTATGGCCAGTCTCGACGCGGAGCAGTCGCGTGCACCGGGAAGCGGCGCTCTCTCGTCCGTCGCGCCACTTCAAAGCCGGCTCCAGTGAGAGGTCGCCTCCGCTCTGGCCGGGCATTAATGCAGCACTGACGCTCCAGGGCGACGCTGACCGTTTCACGCGGGAAGCGCGCGCTGGCAAGGGAGTATAGGTTTTGAACCGTTTCAGGTGTAGTACTGGTAGTTTGCAAAACTACTCAATTATTACACTCAGTTTCCTAAGAAATTGTGGTAAAAAACGTTACTCCACAGCCCGCTTCCCTTCTCCTTCCTCTTCCACCACCTGCGCACGTCCGCGGGAAGCGACCAGTCAACCCTTATATAGGAGTGCTAGCACAAAAAGATGCATGCATGACCACTAAAATTTCCATATTAAAGTGCCGCTCCGGCGGGAGTATGGCCTATGTTGTTACCTTCGGCCGACCCTTGGCTACCGGGCGATGGCGACCAGAGAAGAGGCGGCAGGAGGGGAATGAATGCAACTACTGTTTGGATTTGCCTTCCGGCTTAAATAAATGCGCAGCATCACGTGTACCCACAGGTGCACAAATTGTAACATACGTGTCTGCTTAAGTGGGCGTCACGTAACTGGTGTGTGTGTGAGAGAGATTCTGAGAGACAGAGTGCGTGTGTGCGACTCTACTCTTCGGACATGTACTCAACCTTTTGCATCGGGATATAAGTATAATGGTATTTACTTTAGCTAGTGATTTACGTGGCCATGTTAACGTGGTTGTGTCAAAAAATGTCACTTCCTGCTCGTGATTTGCATTATATAATTACA
The DNA here is from genome assembly GCF_002162155.2 of Triticum dicoccoides. Classification (NCBI taxonomy): domain Eukaryota; kingdom Viridiplantae; phylum Streptophyta; class Magnoliopsida; order Poales; family Poaceae; genus Triticum; species Triticum dicoccoides. The sequence continues at coordinate 253,037,297 of NC_041388.1, forward strand.
AGCAAGATTGTCGTGCATTGCACGGAACATCAATATGCATTTTTTTTACAAAACACCTGTTGTGATTGACCCATGCAGGAGTAATCCCATGTGTAAAAACTAATGATATCTCAAGAATTCTATCGAAAATCTGGTATCTCGAGAATGTCATCGAAAAAATGAAAGATGAGAGACAAAGCGAGGAGGAGTGGAGCGTGGTGGTGACTGGTGGTCGGAATGGGCAGAGGCATGGGGATGGACGGCACCGGCAGGCGGCAGCGGCCACCATGCATGCTATATTGTTCCAGAGACTTATTCCTTTTTAATTGCTGAGCAATGAGGTTGCGGGAGATAATGATGTGGAGAGAGGTGCGGGTATCTTTTGTAAAATTATCATAGTTTGCTTTCTATCCTCAGATATAGATCATACGGTCTGTATTACAAGATGGCGAGCACACCATCACCGCCAACTCGTTTTTTATAAGGGTACAGATGATAAGTTTGCTGACTACTAAAGTAAAGTGGAATTTTTCCATGTTATGCAAGTAAATAAAGGTGATTGTTTATCATACTAGTAAGGTTGGATGAAGGGTGGTAGGAACAAATGCTCCGCCTAGAGCATGTGTGTGTGAGATGGAGTCTTAGTGTGTGTGGGGTGTGTGTGTGTGAGAGAGAGAGAGGAGAGAGAGATGGAGTCTTAGTTTGTGTGTGTGTGAGAGAGAGAGATGGAGTCTTAGTGTGTGTGTGTGTG